>NC_133366.1:19486243-19643192 GCF_049309525.1 Garra rufa
ACTCCATGTGGAGAAATCTGAAATCGGTCTGTGTTTCTGTGTCTATGTCTAAGGACTTTTATTTTGTATTTTTTGTCTCTCATTGTTGACTGTCTCCCTGCCACTCTGCTCCCTTGTTTATCACCATGGACACTCATTTGACCACACCCACTTCCTCGTAAGTTTTCACGGTTACTCATTAGATCATTACCTCAGACCTGTGTATAAATAGTCCTTGTGTTTCCCCTATGCTTTTGTCAGTTGTTAAATGTGTAATGGTTGTCTCTTGCCATGGTCTGAGTTCCTGTACCCTCTGGATTTTATTGTTTTGTCATGGATTCCAAATAAACTACTGCATCTAGATCCTCTTTCGCCTTGTATCGTCCAGCAACGTTACAGAACAACTGACCAAAAATGGATCTAGCAGGAAGTTTGATCAACCCCGTAAGTGTGCTCTGCAGCATATTTCAAGACGGCCGACCCATCGAATATTATGTTAGGGAGTTTGTCAGATATAGCCATCTGGCACCGTGTGATGATACTATGCTGAAGGAGTGTTTCTGGAGTGGACTCGACCCAGAAATCAGTTACAACCTACCTGAAGAGGACCCCAGTTGGACACTCGCACAATTCATTGATTTTGTCATGTCATGTTGCAAATCTCCGTTCACCGTAGGTGAGGTTGAGCCGGTCCATAAGATGGCTTCCGTTCCTGAGTTCCCGGTCAAGATGGCCACCACGCCAGAGCCTGCTGCAAAGATGGCCGCCACGCCAGAGCCTGCTGCAAAGATGGTCGCCATGCCAGAGCTTGCTGCTAAGATGGCCGTCCTTCCCAAGTCTGGTCACAAGATGACCGCCCTTCCCGAGTCTGTTCACAACATGGCCGCCGTCCCAAAGCCCGTTCACAAAATGGCCTTCGCTCCTGCGTCCCCACCCAAGATGACCGCCATGCCCGAAATTACTAAGGAAATGGTGGCTGCTACATCACACCCTCACACTTTCGTGACTTATCAGAGGCTAATATCAAGCTTGGAGGACCCACCACTGCTGTCAGTACGAACAGTCGGTCTCTTACGGCCAGCATCTGCTAACTCCATGTCAGTCAAGCCAGCATCTGCTAACACCACGCCAGCCAAGCCAGCGACAGCTAATGCTACGACAGCCAGGCCAGCTACTGCCAATGTCACGTCTGCCAAGCCAGAGCCCGCTCACATGTTAATAAGACCACAGCCAGCTAGCGTCATGTCTGCTTCTCTTGAATCTGCCCCAGCTGTAGTTTCTGCCAGGTCAAGCCACATCACAGCTGCTGTTCCTGCTGAGTCAAACCAAGCAGCTCTTCTTGAGTCAGGTCAAGTCCCAGCTGATCCTCCAAGGCCAAGTCACGTCTCCCCCGAGAGTTCAGAGCCTTCGCTCCCAAGCCACGCAGAGCCAATGCTCCCAAGCCACACAGAGCCAACGCTCCCAAGCCTCACGCCCACTAACCCGATGGGCCTCTCACCTACCACTGCATTACCGGTGATGGCAGTTGCCATTTTTAGTGTGTGGGCTGCACACTGTGCTCATGAAGCCTCGCCAGCCAAACAACCCGCTGCGCCAATGCCTCTCCTCGAGGCGGCGTTCATAGCGGGACTCCTTGCTCTACCTGCGCCGCCAAGATTCCCTGCTCTGCCTGCTTCGCCTAGACTCCTTGCTCTGCCTGCGCCGCCAAGATTCCCTGCTCTGCCCGCTCCGCCTAGTCTCCTTGCTCTGCCTGCGCCGCCAAGATTCCCTGCTCTGCCCGCTCCGCCTAGTCTCCTTGCTCTGCCTGCGCCGCCAAGATTCCCTGCTCTGCCTGCTCCGCCTAGTCTCCTTGCTCTGCCTGCGCCGCCAAGATTCCCTGCTTTGTCTGCTCCGCCTAGACTCCTTGCTCTGCCTGCGCCGCCAAGATTCCCTGCTCTGCCCGCTCCGCCTAGATTCCCTGCTCTGCCTGCTCCGCCTAGTCTCCTTGCTCTGCCTGCGCCGCCAAGATTCCCTGCTTTGTCTGCTCCGCCTAGACTCCTTGCTCTGCCTGTTCCGCCTAGACTCCTTGCTCTGCCTGCTCCGCCAAGATTCCCTCCTCTGCCTGCACCGCCTAGGCTCCCTGTCATCTCTGTCACGACAACGACAGCCGTTTCTGAAGTTCCTGTCTGCCCAGTCACGGCTATGGAGGCAGTGTGCTCCTACAAACTCTCTACTTCTCTCCTTGCTCTGTCTGCCTCCTCTGTCTCTGCTCTCCCCAGGTCCCAGTCCATAATGCGGCCTCCTGTTCCGCCCTGGAGGGCTCCTGTGCCTCCTGTTCCGCCCTGGAGGGCTCCTGCACCTCCCGTTCCGCCCCGGAGGGCTCCTAAGCCTCCTGTTCCGCCCTGGAGGGCTCCTAAGCCTCCCGTTCTTCTCTGGTGGGCTCCTGCTCCGCCCTGGTGGGCTCCTGCTCCGCCCTGGTGGGCTCCTGCTCCGTCTGCCTGCTCCGCCAAGATTCCCTCCTCTGCCTGCACCGCCTAGGCTCCCTGTCATCTCTGTCACGACCACGACAGCCGTTCCTGAAGTTCCTGTCTGCCCAGTCACGGCTATGGAGGCAGTGTGCTCCTACAAACTCTCTACTTCTCTCCTTG
This sequence comes from Garra rufa, assembly GCF_049309525.1. Classification (NCBI taxonomy): domain Eukaryota; kingdom Metazoa; phylum Chordata; class Actinopteri; order Cypriniformes; family Cyprinidae; genus Garra; species Garra rufa. The sequence goes on from NC_133366.1 coordinate 19,488,850, forward strand.
CTCTGTCTGCCTCCTCTGTCTCTGCTCTCCCCAGGTCCCAGTCCATAATGCGGCCTCCTGTTCTGCCCTGGAGGGCTCCTGTGCCTCCTGTTCCGCCCTGGAGGGCTCCTGCACCTCCCGTTCCGCCCCGGAGGGCTCCTAAGCCTCCTGTTCCACCCTGGAGGGCTCCTGAGCCTCCCGTTCTGCTCTGGTGGGCTCCTGCTCCGCCCTGGTGGGCTCCTGCTCCGTCTGCCTGCTCCGCCAAGATTCCCTCCTCTGCCTGCACCGCCTAGGCTCCCTGTCATCTCTGTCACGACCACGACAGCCATTCCTGAAGTTCCTGTCTGCCCAGTCACGGCTATGGAGGCAGTGTGCTCCTACAAACTCTCTACTTCTCTCCTTGCTCTGTCTGCCTCCTCTGTCTCTGCTCTCCTGTTCCGCCCAGGAGGGCTCCTGCACCTCCCGTTCTGCCCCGGAAGGCTCCTGCGCCTCCTGTTCCGCCCTGGAGGGCTCCTAAGCCTCCCGTTCTGCTCTGGTGGGCTCCTGCTTCGCCCTGGTGGGCTCCTGCTCCGTCTGTGCCGCCCTGGTGGGCTCCTTCTCAGTCTGCTCCACCCTGGCCTTCCGCTCTGCTTCAGTTCCCCATTCATGGACCTGGCCCTCCCTCCCTCCCCCTGTTCTGCCTGAGTTGTCCCTCCCTCTTGGACTTGAGTTTTTGTTTAGAGCGTCTGGAAGCCGCTCCTTTGAGGGGGGGCTATGTCACGATTCCGGTCTGTGTTTCTGTGTCTATGTCTAAGGACTTTTATTTTGTAGTTTTTGTCTCTCATTGTTGACTGTCTCCCTGCCACTCTGCTCCCTTGTTTATCACCATGGACACTCATTTGACCACACCCACTTCCTTGTTAGTTTCCACGGTTACTCATTAGATCATTACCTCAGACCTGTGTATAAATAGTCCTTGTGTTTCCCCTATGCTTTTGTCAGTTGTTAAATGTGTAATGGTTGTCTCTTGCCATGGTCTGAGTTCCTGTACCCTCTGGATTTTATTGTTTTGTCATGGATTCCCAATAAACTACTGCATCTAGATCCTCTTTTGCCTTGTATCGTCCAGCAGCGTTACAGCCATATGGGTGTATTGGCTGATGGTTTCACTCTACAGTGTATTAGGTCATGCAACTTCCACCAAGCATTCATGGTGGTATTAATGGTATTATTTTTGTAACCAGGGAGAGTTTTTATTGATTTGTCTAATGGTGTAAACTTTATATCTAATGACTGAACCAGCTAATTTTCAATATTTGACCAAGGGAGCTTAGGATTATGTGTCCAATGGTAAATGTAAATTAACTGTTGAGAGACGAAGTAAAGGTGGAAGTTGGGTGCCCCAAGTCCTCCAGACTTTCTTGATCTCTGAAGAGTGGATAGTTTTATTTTCGCGCTTTTTTTTTTTTTTTTTTTTTCAGTAATACTTTGTACTGTCTAACCAGCCGGAAGGTGGGTTAACTTTGATCATGGAGAATAGATAATTTATTTTTTGAAGTATGTTCATTTTTACAGATGATATACGGCCAATTATAGATAAGGGTAAATTATTCCATCTTTCCATATTATTTTGAATTTCTTGTAATAGTGGGGCATGGTTAAACTTAAACAGATCTTTTAGATTGGATGTTATATGAATCCCAAGGTATTTTATTATTTTGGTTGTTCACTTGAATGGATAATTCTCTAGTTCAGCATCCCAGTTCAATTTGGTAATAGGCAGAATCTCAGATTTGGAGCAGTTAACTGGGTATCCTGATATTTTACTAAAATCACTTATCAGATTATGGGCTGACAGAAGCGATGAGGATGGGTTTGTAATATATAAAAGAATATCATCTGCGTACAGACTGATTTTATGATGGTAATGTTTTGATTGGATACCAGATATGTTATGTGATTGCTGTATTGCTGCTGCCAAAGGTTTAATAAAGATTGTAAAAAGTAGTGGTAATAGTGGGCAGCCTTGTCGGTGTCACAGTAGGGGACTCGGGAGACAGACGTTCGGATCCAAATGCAGGCTTTATTTAGAGGCCTGGTAAACAGACAGGGTCAATCACCGGCAAACAACAACAACGAGGATAATCCAAAGAGTAGTCAAACGCAGGCAGAAGGTCGGGGCTGGCAGCGAGAATCAAAACACGGGGAGGAGTCCAGGAATCAAACACAGGGAAAACAAACACGGAAAGAAACGCTCGGAAATAAAGACCATACGGAACAATAAGCCTTTGCAAAGGTGGCTGTGTGTGTGAGAAGCTTAAATGCAGTCAGTGTGATGAGGTGCAGCTATGAACGGTAATCAGTGCAGTGACAAACAAGGAGCAGGTGAATGCAGTGATTAGTGCAGTGGCTTGTGGGGATTGCAATCCAGAAGTGTGGTGCAAGAGTTCATGATGACAGGATAGACCAGATACGTGACAGTCGGGTTCCTCTTTTTAGTTGAAATGGTTTTGATAAAATGCCATTATTAATCTTCTGGTATTTTCTGAGGAGTGTCTATAAAGCCAGTCTGATCTGGATGTATTAGAGTTGACATCACCAATTCTGATCTACCAGCCAATGCTTTACTTATTTTTTTTAATCTACATTAATTAGTGAAATTGGATGGTAGTTGGAACACTGGGTGTGATCTTTGTTTGGCTTTGGAATGAGAGAGATGTACGCAGTATTCATATGTTGAGGTATCGTTCCTGTTTCATAAATTTCACAAGTAGCATTGAAAAATATGGGTGACAGCAATGACCAAAACTGTTTATAGAATTCCGCTGGGAAACCACCTGGACCAGGTGATTTGTTATTTGGCATATGATTAAGTGCTTTAGTAAGATCCTGAATGGATAGAGATTTTTCTTAATATTCTGATTGCATTGATGATACCTCAGGCAGGGAGACACCACTCAGAAAAGATTCATTTTGGTCCGTAGAATATAGCTTTGAATAATATAATCTAAATGACTCATTTTTTTCAGATGGGCTGTGAGTTATATTGCCTGAATGATCCATTATCGATGTAATAATTGATTTCTCTGTTTGCTGCTTTAGCTGATTTGTCAGTTTTTTTCTCCAAATTCAAATTGCTGTTGTCTGAGTTGAAGAAGTATTTGCTAGGATTTTTTATTTAATATTTTATTTAATTCTTCTTTAGTTCTCAGAAGTTCTTTAGTAATTGAATCTGTCGCCAACCCTTGAGAGGCCAAATGATCCAGTCGCTTTACCTCCTCTGGTAAATTTTTCTCTTGCTGACAACATTTTACTTTAATTTTAACAATATGAGATGATTTTACCTCTCATGACACATTTGGCAGTTTCCCACAATGTACATGCGGATATTCCTTCTGTACTGTTACTCCGACGTGATCTCATGATAACTTGTATGTATTTTACGTACATTTACTTACGTTTTTACAAACACTAAAACGTACAAAACTGACGTATTTACAGCATCAAAACGTAAAAATACATACGTATTTTTAACATTTAAACGATCTCCGACATGCTGTGACTAACAATAGAACCATAAAATACAGACATCATGATTATAAAATGAAACAATTTTATTTGCGCGCTGTAGTCCAGATCTTCAGAATCCATACGATTGCGAGGAATCTCGCCTGCATCAAAGACTATAGAATACCCAAGACATGTTACTCCTTTGGTTTTGAATGGGGAAAAATGCGACGTTCATTATGGCCGCGAAGCCCCGCCTTCTTAGTGAAAGAGCCAATCGTTGATTAGTAAAGTCAGCGCGTCACTGCAGCTGCCGTTAGAAGTCCCGGTTGCTATAGAAACAATCGGCGTTCTAACGCCGGTGTCGTGAGAAATTGAGTCCGCCCCGGAATCGGGTCTCCTTTAGGATCCCGGTGGTAATGCCTGCTCAAAAACGTTTTATATTTTTATAAAAACCAATATACATATAATACATCTATTACAATGATGAATTATACTATAAAAAGTAATTTAATAACGTATAAATTTGTAATTATCCACAATAATTTCTTTATGGAAAAAACGTATTTAAATGCTATATAGCACTATAACGTCTGATAAATAATGCACGAGTAAATCGATTTTTAAGTGGTTTTATTTGTCAATATAAATTCAGAAAACAAGAATAATTCACTATTAATGTAAAACGCTGTTCTATTATGTTTTAAAAACATAATTCTACTATGCAATTTAAAAGACATTAATGGTCATTATAACGCATTTCTAACTACATAAAATATAATGTGATTTTGCAGGAATTGTAATCAGGCGCTAAAAAAAATACCCATTAGTAGTCAATTGTACCAATAAGATCACTCTGGGTCCTAATGGAGACCTGATTCCGGGTGGGGACTGGATTTCTCGACGTACGCTCAGTACTGTGCATGTGCACTGGCTCATTTAGCTGGAAAAATAAGTGTTTTTTAAGCTATTTGGAGTAAAAGGAACCATATTTATTAGGCAGTTCTTGTTGGATTTCTTTGGAGATTTAAAATATGAAATTTAATCGTAAGTTTGGTGAACAGTTTTGGAGAATTTGATGTTTCCCCATTCAAAGTGATAGGAGCTGCACTTGCCTACCCGAGAGGCGTTTCAAAGATGGCCGCCGAGTGACATGACTTGCCTTAAAGGGACTTTGGCCTGCATTCGTCACAGATTACGACATGCCCTGTTTCTGGTGAGATGTGTTTGAATGATGCACGGGCGCAGTCACGGAGTGGATCAAGATTACAATCTGGATAATATTTTCAGCGATTAAAATTTAAACTTTGCTCTGCACCTCAAACAAACCTACTGTATTCCGACAGGGAGGACTGCGGCTGCAAACACATTGTCATTTGGATCACTTTTTGGTACGGCTTTTGACAGTTTTGCAATAAATAAATGATTGTGATTGCACTTTTCTGTCTGTCATGTTTTTCTTTATTAAAAATCTAAATCGCTTCTTAATAAAATTATAAAAATGCATATTTGCTGTAAAATTTGTAGGTTTAGTTTTTGGGGGTATGTTAAGCTGGCTAAAAATCTAAACTGCATTTTAATAAAATGATGAAAAAAGCATTGATACGAATATCTTAATAAAATAAAAGATATGTAAATATTTAACGTTTTTTAGCTAAAAATACGTAGCTATTTGTATGTTTAAAAGTTGAAATATGTCTAAATTGTACATTTTAGCATCAATAAAAATGTACAAAAATGTACGTTTTGTGCCTCTAAACGTTATGTATAAATACCTACGTATAAACAATGAGACCAGGCTGGTTACTCTCTATAAAGAAATTCAATTCCTTTTTAAAGTATTTTATAAACTTTATATCTTTAAGCAGAGAGGTGTTAAATCGCCATCTGGGTGGGGGAAGTGGCTGGTGTTCTGCAAGAAAAGTAATGCTAACAGACGCATGGTCAGAGATAACTATAGTATGGATAACTGGGTCAACAATTTTGTGTTATATAATTATTTGTCAGAAAGTAATCTATACGGGAATATGATTTGTGATGTGGGGAATAATATGAATATTCCTTACTTTTCGGATTCTTGAGTCTCCAAATATCTGTCAGCCCATAGTCTGAGATATAATTCTTAATAAATGATGATGAATGATTTATTTTGCATGTTGCATTTGTTGAGCAATCTATTTTTGGGTCCAAAACTGTGTTAAAATCTCCACCTATGATAATATTTGAGTTGGGGAAAGTAAGTCTCTCATAAAATAATGACTGAAAAAATGAAGGCGTATCCAAATTTGGTCCGTATATGTTCACTAAAGTGATATTATCTTTTCCTATAGTTCCATTGACAATGATATAACGACCTTTAGTATCTGTTAATGTTGACTTGTAAGAAAATGGAATGTTTCGTCTAATTAAAATGGATACTCCTCTTTTCTTGGAGGAAAAAGTAGAGTGAAAAGTTAGACCAATCCATTTAGTTGCTAGTTTCTGAGATTCTGCCTCTGTTAAATGTGTTTCTTGTAAGAAGCAAATGTCTGTATTTAATTTGAGCAAGTGATTTAAAATCTTCTTTTTGTCGGAGAACTGATTCCTCTTATATTCCATGAAATTATTTTGATGGGTAGAGCCATACAGTGTTACAGTACTTGATAGATAAACAGTGTCTGTCCATTACATATAGTGATAACTATGTACATGATATAAAAGGGTAGTAAACCAATAAACAAAAAGTGCAAAAATTTAATATACCAAAAAAGACTAGAATACAATGACATTTTGAAAATATGAGTAATTAGTGGAATATTAGACAGGTCCAAACAAAAAACAAAAAGTGTTCACTAGACAAACAGTGTTGGGGAGGGAAGGAGTTCTCTTTTAAGGGATCAGTAGGGTATTACACGAAGACATTTATTTTTTCCTTTGGTTCTTTATTCTTTATATCTTTTTTTCCTGCTTGACTCCACACTTTAAATGAGCCAAGGGGTGATTTTAGAATCTCTGTATAATTGTCCATTTATGGATAGTTTATTGACTACATGCAAGGCGCTGCTCCCAGCTTGTCTATGCTGCTTGAGAACAGGATACAATATTTTCTGGCGTTCCATTATTTTGCGGGGGAATTGGTCACTTATCCCGAAAAGCGTGCCTTTTAATTCTCTTCCTTTGCTCGTGGCCGGTTTCGGTGGTCCTTCGGAAAGCTGCTTGTCGGCGTTCATCTTATAAAAATAGTTGTCGATGAACTCCTCCAAACTATCCACGATTAATGTAGACAAGTAACGATCTAAAAGAAATAGTCTTTCGCTTTGTGTCGTATGTACTGCTACAGTATGTACAGTATTGCTTTCGTGTAAGGTGGTGTAATGTTTACTGGCTGCAGTGCGCCTCCATTTCACATCTGCCTCCGTGCTCATGTGAGTTCACACCTGACGCATGCCCAGTACCTCCTTTTTTTTTTCTTTTTTTTTTAAATAAAGTGTCCATAAAAAGCGGCACACTAAGTGCAAAGTGTAAAATTCAACAGAAAAAAAAGACTGCCAAGCCAGGACATTAGGGTTGGTTGAATTGGGCGTGAATTGTCTTCTGCAATGTTTCTGTAATTGAGACGATTGGAGTTCATCATTCTAATTATATGAGGATATGGGGTACTGTGGGTGCCACCAGTCCATGAGGCGCATGCTGTGGACATGGTCCAGCACTACCTGCAGCTCCTGTTCACTCCGAAGCTTCTTCCCTCGAACTATTGGCGAATCCTGGAACTCCAGGCGCACTCTGTGGTGCCTCATGTCTGTGCTCACGTTAATGGTGAACAAAGTTAACGTCATGCCCATCACAACAGAAGTGAAAATTAAATTGAGGGTAGTGACCCGCAGCAGATAACAGCCCGAGTCTGGATTAGTGTGAACATCTTTATACTGTTTGGGCAGTTGAAGACTAAAACCACATCCATTTTTGCTCTTGTTTGGCAATTTCACAAACTTGAAGTTGAATTCCCACAATGGCTCTGACCTACTTCCAGATTCTTTGTTGACCCAAAACAACAAACACTTGGAATTGAGGAGTGTGGTAGGTGTAGATTCAGGCAGAGGAGGGTTTTTGGACACCCGCAAACTAAAGGGCTCATATAAGTGAAAAAGCGAGCGGATCACACAGGCACGAAGACAACACATCTTTGCAATAGAATCAGGTTGAAGGCGATCAGGAAGGTCTGCATCAAGATTACAATGCGGGGTTTGACTTCTATTAGTAGCCCCGTACTGGCCAGGCCGAGTATGATTCTCAGACCTGATTTCCCTTCTAGACGGCTCTCCATGGGAGATTCCTGTCAGGAGGGATCTCCTCTCACAAGAGGGGGGCTGTATTTTTCACCTTGTCCGGAGATATGGAAGTTGTGGGTGTGGCCCCTGAGGGGGCACAGCTCATAGCTTCTGGTCTCTCAACTGAGGTTGTGGAGACCATTCTCCAGGCCAGAGCTCCCTCCACGAGGAAAATATACGCCTTGAAGTGGAGACTCTTCACTTCTTGGTGCAGAGACCACCAGCTTGACCCAGTTAATTGCCCGATTAGTACAGTGCTGGAGTTTTTGCAGGCCCGTTTCTCTGCGGGGTTAACCCACTCCACTTTGAAGGTCTACGTGGCAGCTTTATCTGCCTACCACCCAAGAACCCACTGGTTATACATAAGAACCCACTGGTTATACGTTTCCTTTGCGGTGTGCTGAGGTTGAGTGTGACCTCTTGTTCCTATTTGGGACCTCGTTGTGGTACTTGAAGCCCTCTGTAGACCTCCTTTTGAGCCTATAGAGGAAATTTCTGATTGTATGCTTAAAATAAAGACTATGCTTCTTCTCGCCCTCTCTTCTCTCATGAGAGTTGGGGACATGCAGGCCCTTTCCGTGACCCCCTCTTATCTCGACTTTGCACCTGGCTTGGCCAAAGCATTCTTGTACCCACGTGCAGGGTATGTCCCTAATGTCCCGTCTTCTGTACCACAGTCTATACCCCCCCCCCCCCCTAAAAAAAGGCATCCCGCTTCTAAACAAACTATCAGTAGGTGGATCGTTGATGCCATCTCTACTTCCTATGAGTCCTCTGGCCTCCCCTCACCATTGGGGAGTCAAGGCTCACTCAACCCGAGGTATGGCTGCCTCCAAAGCCCTTCTGGCAGGTGTTCCCGTGCCGGACATCTGCAACGCTGAGGGTTGGTCCACGCCTCTCACTTTTATCAGGTTTTATGACCTTGACCTTCAGGGAACAGGTCATCCTGTTCTCTTGCCCTAGCTCTTCCTAGGCTGGGATTTGGAATTCTGGAGGCATGGGCATCTCGTTCCTCATAGCGTTTTCGGGGAACCATGGTTACATACGTAACCTGGGACATTCCCCTCTGGGAACTCGAGCTGCGTCCAGGGCCATAATTCCAGCATCCCTGGAGCGCTTGCTTCATTTCCCTGAAGCTGATGCCGGTTCCGCCGCACATGCCTTTATACTTCCTGGTCGCTTACGTCATCCGCCCGTGACATCACGCCCTTTCTTCGGATTGGTTAAACACAATATTCAGAGCGTGGTTCGCCAAATGGCGTTCCCCATAGCGTTGTCGGAAGCAGCATCTCGTTCCCTCAGGGAAACAGGGTTACATATGTAACCTGGGATGTTATTGTATATGTAGTAGATAGGTGTCAGTTTTTCATTGTCATTTTAAGTATAAGACCAAAACTCCCAGTTGTCTGTGACTGGTGGCACGAAGTGATGCTTAAATAAACACATAAGCATTAAGATTAATTTAAAAAACTTAATGTGGCAGAGGTTCAGTGATCCAAGACTAGTCCCAAAATCATCTGTTCACATATTAAAGTGAGAGTGAAATTAGTAATAATAAACCCTAAAGTCACCATGTAATCACAATAAACAATTCTTACTTCCTGTTATACTACAGCATTTATTATACTTTTCCATGCACAGCATTCCTTTTCATTAATTTATTTCATAATGTCTATTCAAAATATCTTCTCTCCTAGAAACCTGATGATGAGTTCAACAGTAAAGATGTTAATATAGCAGTGTAACATGCTGTGCTAAATGTTATTTAGAAACATACAAAATGGGAAATAAAAAGCAAATGAAAGAAAGACACATGGAAAGCATCAACCATCCACTGAAAATAGCATCTGCTGTGGAGACGGTGAGCTGCAGTGTGACATAATTCAGATCAATTGATCCCGGAGCTTCTGCCTCAATAGTGAGTGTGACATCCGTCCCTGACTCTGTGTCATAGGGTGCAGTCAGTGTGATGCTTCCTTGAGCACTTCCCCCTGTCCCCAGGGTCAAAGAGCTGGGGAAAGACATGCTGAAGCCCTGGTCAGTCCGAGCTCTGATAGTGTACTTGCCGCCTGTAGTATTAGTGGCTACTGTAAAGTTGAGACTGAATGGGACTCCAGGCTGTATAATGTTTGTTGATTGGGCCTGTGAAGGAACAGTTATGGTTAATATATGTTACAGTGATGAGTTTTTAAAACTCTTTTTTGTTAATGTACAAAACTGTGATGTAAAATTAAGTGCATTTAGTTGAATAATTGTTGCAAATTACAGTTATTTGTGTTTGCACACCCAGCTTTTTGTCATGTATTTCTCACCGTGACTGTTATTCTAGATCCTTTATGGTAGACAGGTGACTGTCTCTGGAATTGACTAGCCGCCGACGAGTCATTTAACTGCCCTTTGAGCTGCACCACAAACGCCCAATCTGGGATTCTGTCTATGTTGACCAGGAAGTCAGTTGCACCAACAGATTTGATGGTTCCTCTAACAACATCAGATCCTGAAGCTTCAACTAGAAGCACGTCAGTCACTGTGACTGAATCTCCTCCGATCACAGAGACAAAGAACGTAGCATTCCGACCTGTTCAGCAATCAGAGAAACACTTATTTGAAATATTATAGCAGTGTTGGGGTCAAAAATAAATAAATACAAATTTGAATTTTGTGTAGATTTGATCTAGTAAAAAAAAAGAGAAAGATAGCAACGTTTTACCAATGAAAGGACGGGTGAAACGCTGTCCCCATGAGTCTTCGTGACTTCCCTTAAATATCTCCACAAAGCAAAAGAGGACATCCAGAGAACTCTGACCTGTATTCACAATTGAAAGAATATACAGACGCATACAGCATGCACTGACTTGGCGAAAAGTCAACACTAAGTGAAAATAGTATATTTTCTTAGCGATAGATGTTATTTGCACTGTGAAAATAGAAGTATTTCTAGCAAGATGCTATTTACACTAAGTGAAAATATTTACTACTAATACTACTCAATGCAAATAGTGGAAAATATCTGCACCTCAGTATTGAGTGTAAATAATTTTATTTTTTTTAATATTAAATGGATGCTGCTTTGGGACAATAAAGCCCTACCTACACCTAACCCTAACTGATAAACACCCGTGAGGCATTTTATTTTCGACTTTTTAATTATTTACTTCATTTTTTATTGAAAATAAATGCCTTTCTGATGTGATATGTAATGTAAAAAGGGAGAAGAACAAGTTTGGCAAAAGGCGGATTCGAACTCGGGTCAGTCGTGTCTAAAATAATAGCTATGCACTTTACCACCTACACCACCAGCGCTGCTATTTAACAGACATCTTTTGCAATGTTGTCTAACTTTACCACATGTTGATTGGTGGAGTTAGTGTACATAGCCTCTGCCAACAAGGCGGGCTATTTGCACTTAGTGTAAATAGACTCTGTGTAATAATAATAGCAAGTCACATGCAGAAATGAAATGTTTACCTATGACTTTAATGGTGTAGGAGATTGTGGAGTTGACAGTAATCGTCCATACCCCTGTCTGTTTGGCAGAGTTGAGATTTATTCTTCTTAAATTTCCAACAGTCAGGATGCTGCCCAGAGGACCATCTGCCACTGAACCTGACTGAGATACACCTGAAGGTGTGGGGACAGAACATTGCAATAACATTACACAACATTACACAATAATTAAATTACAACATACTCAGTAACCATAGAAACAAATTAGAACATAATCAGAAACCAAGGCAAGTAAAGAAACAGGAACTCAATACAGGACATGTGAACAAGCAACTAAAAAATTGAAAAACAAAACCTGACAGACAAAAACTGAATCACACTAATGATCTATTATTTACCTGTTACACAAGTATTCTCTACCTGAGTGATTATTATTAAGCATTCTGATCAGAGATATGTTGGCTCACCTGTAGGGCTGTAAAGGGTAAAGTCTAGAGAATCTCCAGTGACATATGCTTTCACATTGGACAGAGCTGAATCCAGCACAAAAGTAAAGTTTTCTGGCTTAGATGAACTTCTCTTTATCTGAAGAACAGTCACCTTAAAAAACACACATTTGGGAAACAGTTACTTTTAAGAACAGCATAAACGAATTTAAGTTAGAATAAGATCGGTTGCATAATGCAATTTTATACTTGATAAACAGAGTTTATATAGTGCAGGGGTGCCCAAACCTGTTCCTGGAGATCTACCATCCTACAGAGTTCAGCTCCAACCCTGATCAAACACACCTGAACCAGCTGATTAATCTCTTAGGTGGCACTTGATAATTACAGACCGCTGTGTTGGAGCAGGGCTGGAACTTAAGTCTGCAGGTAGGTAGATCTGCAGGAACAAGGTTGGGCACCCCTGATTTTCAGTGCGTTCCAAACAGGAATCTATCGGCCTCCAAAGGGCACTCCGGAGTTTAAAAAATCATAGCCGCTATATTGAAGTATAGTTCCAAACCGAAGTGCTCAAATCTAGCCACTTCAAAGGGCCCTTCGAAATGAAGAATTTCGAAGGGTACAACTGATGGACACTTCAGGCTCCTATGATCCTTTGCACAGATTCTGTCCATGATGATGCAGAAGGGCACTTCAAGAAACCGTTGTTTGGTCCCCTACACCCTTCAACCCTTCGAAGCTCTCACTCCGGAGGGTAAACCTTTTGACGGGATTAGGGCATAGGGATGAGCCCTTCCGAATTGAATGCAGGGATAGTGAGTTCAAAGCATTGTTAGAACTTACCAGGTCAGAGGTGAATACATCCTTAATGACTGCAGTGACCTTAGAGACTGTAGTGTTTGTGATCTCTATGGTCTGTCCACCAGAAACATGGGCCAGGTCTCTGTACAACTGCATGTCTGACAGAGACACTAAACTTGTTGACGAGGTATTCTTTTCACTACGTAATGAAAAGGAGCTTGCAAGCAGGAAGTTGACCTCGATGGTGGGAATAAGAGAGAACATAGTTAAAATGTACACTTTACAATAAAATTCAATTTGCTAATATTAGTTAATGCCTTTCATGAACTAACAATAAAGCAATTTTACAGCTTTTTTTAAATCTTGAATCAGGCCTGTTTTATGTATTATTGTTCATTGTGAATTCATTATACGTAATACATTAACTAATGTTGACTATAACATATTGAATCTTTCATTAGATATTAAGTCATAGCTGAAGTAACAAATCAAGCAGTTCAAGAAGGCACTCACTGTAGACTTGGTGCTTTCTATCATGACTTCAACTGCACTTTTTAATTTTGAGTCCTTTGCTGAAGCATCAGTGAAAACAAAAATGTCTGAAGATGAAGGAACTTGTGTCAGTGTCAACTGCATATCCATGAAACAACAAAACAAAACAAAAAGGAATTTGTAAGATTATAATCACTCTGTAACTAAAGGGCAACCTAATTATTCACAATATTTTTTTTTTATCTAAAGCTTCAAGACATTTGATATTTTATGTTTTTGTGCATACTAATTTCAGTGTGAACACACACACACACACACACACACACACACACACCAGGAGTCCTGACAGGCACATATCTGAGAAGTTTCCATGAACTGATGCTGAAAGGGAATTAATATATTCTTTGAATGTATCTGCATTCTCAGTCCTTATAATAGGTCCAGAACCTGTTATCAGAAAAGTACACACATTACAGAGACCAAGAACAATGCAATTTCAACATAAAATGTACCTGATCCATGTATCTAGCATGTATCAAATTTTAACGTACTATCTAAATGTCACAACAGAAATCTAGACTCATCAGAACAGAGCAGATCCTTTTGAATACAGTGCCTTGCGAAATTATTCATACCCCTTAATTTTTTTCACATTTTGTTATATTGCTGCCTTATGTTAAACTACTTAAAATTACTTTTTTCCCACATCTTTAACATTTTTTTTTAACATTTGTGCAAATGTATTAAAAATAAAAAACTGAAAAGATCCTGTTGCATAAGTAGTCATACCCTTTTCTGGGACACTCAAAATTTAGCTCAGGAGCATTCATATTGCTTCTAGATGTTACTACACTTTGAGTGGAGTTAAACTGTGGCAAATTCATTTGAATGAGTATGATTTAGAAAAGCACACATCTCTCAGAAAAGGTCTGCTTGCAGCTGAAACAGCTGAAAATGCATATCAGAGCAAAAACCAAGTCCTGAGGTCAAGATAACTGTCTGTAGAGCTCAGTGACAGACTTGCGTAAAGGCAATGATCTAGGGAAGAGTTCAGAAAAAAATCTGCTGCATTGAAGGTTCACAGAAGCATGTAGCCTCCATTATCCATAATGGAAGACGATTGGAACAACTAGGACTCTAGAAAATGTCTGCCAGCCCCCATCCAAGCTGACAGAGCTTGAGAGGTGAAAAGGTGAGGCAAAGAATGGCAGATAACTGTCAAATGCAGATGTGCAAAGCTTGTCACATCATACCCATAAAGACTTGAAGCTGTAAAGGTGCTTCAACTATGTACTGAGTTAAGGGTATGAATACTTATGCAATGTACTTATTTCAGTGTGTTTTATTTTTTTTTTTTAATTTTAAAATTTGCAAATCTGGTTTTTGCTTTCTCATTATTATGGTGTATGGAGTGTAAATTGATGTGGGGAAAAACTAATTTAAAGCAGTTTAACATAATGCAGCAACAAAACAAAACGTGAAAAAAATGAAGGGGTATGAATACTTTGCAAGGCACTGTATGTCATACATATGTACATATGAGATAAAGGTCTACAGCAGATATGGGTAACTTCAGTCCTGGAGGACCACTGTCCTGCAGAGTTTAGCTCCAACCCTAATCAAACACACCTAAACAAGCTAATCAAGGTCCTCAAGATCGCTACAGGCAGGTCTGTTTGATTAGGGTTGGAGCTAAACTCTGCAGGACGGTCGCCTTCCAGGAGCGAAGTTGCCCATCCCTGGCCTACAGGTTAAAAAAGGTACTCCTATAGGATGGGATTATAGGAACTCAAAATGTTCTCATATGCCATCAGGCTATAAAGTCTTTTAGTTGAATCTTTCCTTATCTTTACATCTACATAAATCAAAGGTTTCCAACTGTCCTGCAGAGTTTTGCTCTAACCCTAATTAAACACACCTGAACCAATCAAGGTCTTACTAGGCATACTAGATATTTCCAGGCAGTTGTGTTGAGACCAGTTCAGAGCTAAATTCTGTAGGACAGTGGCCCTCCAGGACCAAATCTGGACACCCCTGTTTTAAGTACAATAGGCCTACCCTGGTCATTAAATGGGACTAGAATGTATTGTGAAGGTTCCTCTGATGTTCCTCTCCTGCTGTCTATGATACTGAAGCACACTCTCTTGAATGTTTCAGTGTAATTTGACAAACTGCCTGTGACATCGAACACAAAAGCCAGAACTGAGGTCTGACTGAGGCCCATCAATCTAAAGAAATAAAGAGAGAGGGGATGGAAGATTAAGAGATAGTTCACTCTATTCCCTTTTATTAAATGAAAAATGTACAGTCTGGACATTCTTCTAAAAGAGTCATTTGTATTCCTTGGATGAATATAAATCATACAGCAGTTATCTCCAACCCTGTTCCTGGAGAGCTACTGTCCTGAAAACTTGTCCAACCCTGCTTCAACACACCTGGCTGTAATTATCAAGTAACCCTAAATCGTGAATAGCTGGTTCAGGTATGTTTAACTGGTGTTGGTGTTAAAATCTGCAGGACAGGAGCTCTCCAGGAGCAGGGTTGGAAATCCCTGTCATACAGATTTAAAAAAAAATATATACCGAAGAAAGGTTTGGTCGTCTGTGTCCAGTCGGATGTTTTCCAGTAGTTCCATAGTAGCTTTGATTGCCATTTCAGCTGCACGTTTATGAAGGAAGCCATGATCTGAACTGATGTCATCCTTACTGATGCCTCCTGTGGGTTCTCTTAAACTGGTCCTGTCAAAAAAGCCCCCATGGCTACACTTCCCTGACAGACACAATTTTCATGGAAATTTTATTGAGAAAAAAGTGTCAGAGCTTCTCTCCACTCGCAATATCAAACAAATCCAGTTAGAAAAAAAAAGTCATCCTTGAGTAAGTAAATTAAGATAATGTATCATATTCTCATGGCTTAAAAAAAAACAAAACACCTGTAGTGCTAATGCATGAGATGCTATGCTTTCTTACCTGCAGGTTTGGATGAGGACAACAAGCGGAAATATCCTGAAGTTAATATCTTCTGCTGCAGTATCTCTGGGAGAATGTTGTCAGTGCAGTTTTCTCCAACACAGCTTTTACACGTTTTTGTAGTAGGACCTAGACATCCATCAATACATATGGTACGTAAAATGTTGGTAGAATTAAACAATGTTTAAAGTATGACAATTTTTTATTTGGCATATGTGGGCAATCGTAAAGGTCGTTAACAATGAAATGATAAATTAAGTGACTGGGGAATTTATTTTTGAAATAATTAAAAAAATAAAAAACTTCAGAAACGACTACAGTACCTGCTAGATTATTGAGGGGAAGCTCAGGTTTGATGAGAGTGCTAAAAGGAGCAGTGTTTCCCAGTTCCACCCAGTTACTGTGGCTATAGAAATCCTGCAGACAAAACTCATTCATTTGCTAAATTGTTCAATATATATATATAAACTAAACTAAATCAGTTCACACTAACATACCTGTAAAGTATGACATACAGCCCCAAGATGGGTTCGGGCAGACAAATATTTCCCTTTTTTCATGTTGACTTTCACAGCAGCTATGCCCTGAGTAATGAGGTCCCGTCCATTTTTGAAATCTTCGTTATCAAAATGATGAGCAGTACTAAACTGCTTTCTATCCACAGCTGCATTGCTAAGAGAAGTCTGAACAACAGCCAGATTGAAAGTGGCTAGTTTTAATAAGTTGGAATATGAATTTGAGCAGGCTCTCTGGACAGCATTCACAGTCAGTTTGCTGTTAATCTACAGGTAAGGAGTGGGAGGTAAAGATAGAAAAAAAGATCATTAACATTTTCAGAAAATTTGCATTTATGAATTTTGTAACCTTGTATTTGCCACTAAATGGATGGTTAATAATCATGATAAGAAAACAAAAAAATACTGGCCATGCCAGTTTGTCTATTAAAGTTTAATCATAATTGAATATCTTAACGTAACCAGTAGTTCTGCTTTAGATGAGCAACTGCAAATGAGTTAATTGGGAATTATAACAGACAGCTTACTCAAAAAGGTAATCTGCAATCTACATTTTAAAAAACATGTTTCTATATTCAACACAGTGATCTCACCATGCCCGGGATACTCATGCTGTAGTCACAATGTGAGGTCACAGTAAGATAAAAATGTGACCTAACAGCACACTCATTGTGTGCTAAAACTAAGGTCAATGTGAGGTCACAGTGAGCAACAATTGTAACCTTACAGTGCACTCACTGTGTGCTCATACAACTATAGTCACAATGAGAGCTCACTGTGCGCTCATACTTTACGCTTACCACTAGACTATTGTGATATCATGTTAAAGTAACACCCCACTTTTTTTTGGAAATAGGCTCATTCTCCAACTTTCATTCTGTTATTTTAGTGCAAGTTCTAAAGTTCTAAAATGCTCTAATATTGGTCAGTTTATCGCAAACATCACGCATGAGTTCATATTTTATTTCTATCAAGACCTAAAAAATGTAATTTTCTTCTTTTCAGGCTGGTCTTGGCACAAACATTTCTATTTGATGGATGTATTCAGATTCTGGTGCTGTTTTTGTGACACCTTTTCACTTCTTAATGTTCACTCAAAATGGAAATTCTGTCATTAATTACTTTCCAAAGTCAGCAAGGGACCTACCACGTTAAAGTCTTCCGCCATTATCGAGAGTACCATGATATATGTGCATGCTTTCTTCTGCTTTTCCTCTAAACAAGGCTTCATGAAATTATGGTTGAACCACTAATGTCACATGAACTATTTTGTCGATGTTCTTGGTGGGCCAGAAAGCTCTTGGATTTCTTCATAAATATCTTAATTTGTGTTCCAAAGATGTTCTTACTGGTTTGGAGGGTGAGTAAGAAATGACAGAATTTTAATTTTAGGGAGAACTTTCTCTTTAACCTCTATTTATTTATTCTTCTTGAAAATACTTGACACATCCTGAAACACAGAGAGCAATATGCCAGTGTAATCAAGTTGTTAACAGTGTACTGCTCTTGACATTACATTTTCTATTAGTAGTGTTCACCAGCACAAACTTCAACTTCCACACTACCTTGTCAAACAAGTCAGGAGCTCACCATATCACCAGTGTAACAATTTCACGCTGTCTACAACGTAACTGTTCAACACAAAAGGTGTGCTAACAAACTCTGCAGTGTTCACGTTTTTTCAGTGTTGAATGTCCCCGCGGTGACCGATATTTGAACTGTCTCCTCTCAGCCTGCTTAGCATTTTAAATTCACAATGAGCTCACATATTACTTTACATTGTGAGTAACACAGTATGATGCCACTGTAATCATTGCATTATCTCACGTGTTGACTGGGTACGTTAACCCAGTACAGTGGAAAGAATCCTTCAAACGGAGATTAACACGTTTAAAATTGTTGTAAAAATTCGTATGAATATAAGTAGGCTAAGTAGCCAATCTACCTGACATTTAAATATGTGAGTTGTGGTCAAATAGGCAATTTGCAATACGCAGTTTTTAGTTATTTATCTCGATCCAGCTGTACGTCTATCTATCTAATTTTTAAATCTTACAGGTAGTGTAAAGTCTTTTCCCCGGGCAGTGGCTACGTCCCGACACATTTCCACCATCTTGCGGAGGAAAGCTGTCTCAGTGATTTGTTGATGGGTGAGGGATCCATCAGCAGGGACGATTTTGAATGCTGCAGCCTGAGGGAGCTGAAATAGAGACCCCTGAAGGAGAAATACAGCCACTGCAAGCGGTGAAACCATGACTTTTGACGACGACTGTGGGAAAATGAATAATGGGAATTAATTAATTAAACGAAATGTTTAAATGAAAGATATCATTACTTTTCTTCGTTTCGTCTTCATAACAAAACGCTTATAAATAGTGTCTCAAACCTGCAGATTAAGTCCTCTTATGTGTTTCTGTAATATAATGTCTCCATTCATGTTGCTGCATTTTAAACAACAGACTGTCTTTTGAGATTTTAATTACATGAGAGAAGTAAATGGTTACAGAATTGTTGTTTTTAAGGCCAACAGAGTACAGCTGGTTGACAGAAAGTGTAATAGCTCTCAAGTGAGTAGATTGGCCTATACGTCAAACTATTATTTAATGTTTGCTTTTATTTTAAATTGTAAATCTTAAAATATTGAGTGGTAAATTTCTATGAATTTCTTTGAATTGCATTAATTTGCTGTAGACTTTGCTTGAGTATAATGTAACCTAGCCTACGCTTTGCATAATTTCCACCTTTTGCAAACAGATACAGTTTGAGCTACACTGAAAACTAATTTCAACACCCACACCCTGCTGGTCTTAAGAAAGGTCCTGGTCCTTTTTGAAAAACAAGTCAGGTGTGAGGGCTGTTAGAGATGTTAGAGTAATGCTTAGGAATGGGTTAGGGACTTAATTGCCCTCTAAGTTAAGGGTTAGGTAATGATTAGGTTTGGATTATAATAACCTGACCAAACCATGCTGACACAGGAACACACCTGCAAAATCAGGATGTGCTGGTCGGTACTTAGAAAGGTAGATAATAGAGGTAATAGAGGTAAATAGAGAGAGATAAGTTTAAAAACAAGATAAGAATGCAGCTTGGCCTGGAAATTTGTTTGACTTTCCCCACAACCTGCACGCCTGTCCTTACAAATCACACAGACCATAATGAAACCGTTTTAATTCCAGATAAGATGGGTCTGTGATGTCAATCAACATTCCTACAGTATTCTAAGTCTAGACAGTATATGCCTGAAACCAAACATTCCTGTTTATACAGTTACAGATAAATGACAGTTGTGGGGTAAACAGTCATGGATACTACACTACATGATCAAAACAAAGGCAAAAATTCAATAGTCGTATTACACAGGAAATGAAGAGCTGGTCTGAGGGTCCGCTATTTTTTATGAAAATATTAAATATTTTTATATAGTGATGGGTAAATAAGGGTAGGACTGAAGAGACTGATATTGTTTTTAACATTTTCCCTCAGGTAATTAGATGTATTTTTTCTCATTTTACATTATATTTATACATTTAGTAGACACTTTCATCCAAAGCTTACAACCTTACAAATGAAGAATACAACATATATCAGAAGGAGAAAACAACAGAAGTGCTATCAATTAATTAATTCGATATTTAATCCACCAATGTGTATTATTAATTACTTTCTGTTATTGTAATTGTTACTTTTTGTTTTAAATGTTGCATATTGCACATTCAGACAAACATTACAAGTGCAAAAATCAGACAAAAGTTACATACCTTCCAGCCGATTTTGTTCATTTAACTTGAACAACACAGCCATCTGCACTGCTATTTATACCAAATTGCTTTTTAATGTCAGCTGAAGAATGTCATGAATCAGTCACAATAAATAAGGGAGAGTGTAAATGTGACAGCGTCCGGGAGAACGTGACCCATCTCCTTATCCACTATTGCTTCTGGTCTAACAGCTTTTTTTATTTTCCATTTTTTTAGTTTTTCTCTCTGTAAAAGGTTTACATATTGAATAATTTGCCTGTAAGTCATTTTGTTGTTTGAATGTGTGTACAGGTAGATTTAATAGCAAAGTTCAGGTGAAGGTCTCTCAGTATTCGCCAAACCCAAACTCGCCCATCAGATAACCAAAGAGAGAATTGTGATTCATCACTACAAAACACGTTTTTCACTGCTCCAGCGTCTGCGTGCTTTACATCAAAAAAATAATTACGGCTTTAAATCACTTTCATCCACTAAAATAACCAGTATTGTTTTTGGCCCTGTAGTTGCTTCATGCATCTAAAGTGTTCTTCTGAAACAGGATTGGTGAGTTTCAGTGTATTGTTTCACCTGTGAAATGCTCCTGCTATTTTAAGTTATAAAGTCATTAGTTGTTATTTATGTCTCTGTCTTTTGTTAAGCATTTAACACATTGTACATTTCTGGCGAGTCTTATCATTGTCATGTTTTTTTTTATTTTTTTTTATATAATTTCTCATAGACTATTCCAACATACATAATACACTCAATATAAAGCCTGCACCCAAACTGTAAAAGATTCCCCATGTTGTTGGTCTTTGACCACTTCAGGGGTCATTTTTAGGGATATGCAGACATCATTAGGGGCACTGGCCTAAAACAGAGCCACCATATTATCCTTCCAAATTTTGTCCATATTTGTGCTTAAAAACAGAGAATGCATTTATAACCTCAGCCCTTTGCCATTTAGGCTCTCATGAAGCAACATAAAATAATGGAGTGAACTATTCACACGCTGTTTGACCAGAGATGTCTTTTAAGGTTGATGCAAATTAAAAAAAATTCTCAATGATCCACTTACTAGAATATTTCCATGGTGATAAAGATGATAGAGTAAAAACTGCTTGATAAACACGATTGCAACCACTGTGCAAACACAAGCTGATGCTGCAAGCTGGCTACAAACAAATTCATGCAGCTACCAAAAAAAAAAAAAAACACCTTTAACAATACAATGCATAGAGACAAGGCCAACAACTGGCATCCATCATATCAGGGCCTGGGATAATGTACTAACATGTGGTGGATAAATACATAATGTATAACATTAATTCAGAATCTTTTAAAGCACAAAATGAACATTCTCCATTATTTTGTATAATTGTGTTTATTGATGTTGAAAAAAAACACATCTAATTAGAGTTATGTGTGAACACAGAAACATACAGAGGTAATGATTCGTAAGGCAGATTTTGACCTGCTTAAAATCACCGTAAAACGGCTAGAAAATTAAAGTCCTTCACAAATAACAAATCAGGTGGAAAGTTATTGTTTGTAAAATTGGAGCTGAGGCTGCACAGGAAACATTTATGAGTGGATCACATCAGGTTTAGTCTTTGAGTCGGTTCACCATCTCTTCCAGTTTAGTCTGGTTGGACCCAGAGAAATCTTCTTGCTACAAAACAAAAAATAAATCAAAAGTCATCCAAAAAATAACTGGAAGTATATTAAAGGAGTAGTTCACTTTCGGAACAAAAATGTACAGACAATGTACTTAACCGCTTGTCATCCAAGATGTTCATGTCTGTCTTTCTTTAGTCGTAAAGAAATTATTTTTTGAGGAAAATATTTCAGGATTTCTCTCCAAATAATGGACTTCTATGGTGCCCCTGACTTCCAAAATGCAGCTTAAATGCAGCTTCAAATGGCTCTAAATGATCACAGCCGAGGAAGAACGGTCTTAAATAGCAAAATGATCGGGTTTTTTTTTTAAAAACATTTACAATATATATACTTTTTAATCGCTACACAGAGTACACACAGAGCTAGACAAGACGAGCATTTGAGGTTAAGAAGTATGTAAATTGTAATAAAAAAAAAACAATCATTTTGCTAGATAAGACCCTTCTTTCCTCAGCTGTGATCATTCAGGGCCATTTGAAGCTACATTTTGGAAGTTCAAACTCGGGGGCACTCCATCACATGGAGAGAAATCCTAAAATGATTTCCTCAAAAAACAATTTCCTTTCAACTGAAGAAAAAAAAAACATGAACATCTTGGATGACAAGGGGGTGAGTACAATATCTGTAAATTTTGTTCTGAAAGTGAACTACTTCTCTAAACTTAGCATATTCATAGAGAGACATCTGTAACTGTGTGCAGTTGATATGAGACTATTATTAGTTCAACCAGAGGAAAGACAACAGAACAAACCTTCTTCCCGTTCTTGTAGAAATGGAATGTTGGCATACATTTGATCTCACAAGACTGGGCTACATCCTGCAAAACACACAACATCACTTTAAAAATCCTTAGGACCTTTTACGTATAGTTAATGCAGACAAATTTAAAAGCTAAAAGGTTGAAGGCATTAAAGTAATGCATTGTACAAATATGGCTGAATAAGAAAACGACTTGCAGAGGAGAAACAAAAAGCAAAAATAGTTTAAATGGGATGCATCCATAGCATTAATTTAATGTAATTCTACTACCCTCTAGTGGTGTACATCATGAGCTACAACAGCAAATTTAGAAACAATTTCCCTTACACAGACATACACATACAAAACAAGCTGACATTTTTTTTTTATCTAAAAAGATACATGCCTTAACTGTAGTTGCAAAGCTAAAGATTTTTATAACACTACAGTCCAAAAAAATAATAAATAAAAACAGAAAACTCACCTGTGCATCATCTACATCCACTTTGAGGAAGACCACATTTGAATAGGAAGGATTTTCAGACAGGCCCTGAAGTCAGGAATTACAATGAGAAATTGAGTCAAATAAGTTTCCAACGACTCAAACAAAATGACTTAAAGTTGGTTCCTTACTTTGTAAAAAGGTGCGATGCTCTGACAGGGCCCACACCACGTGGCTGTAAAATCAACCACTACAAGCTTATCACCTGCCTCAGCAAGAGCTTTGTCAAAGCCTTCCTGTAATAACAAGTCAATGTTCAGTGTTGGATTTCATGTTCTGTCATTACTGCAATGTGCTACTCTTTGAAATAAGATAGAGGCAACAGCATAAAAAGCAAAGCAGAAAAACATGATTACATGAACCTGAAACATGATGTACATTCACAGCATTCTGGACTGTTTAACAGAGATAAAATCTGTTATTCCTTTCCACATTTATGTTGTTCCAGACCAGATTTCAGTCTGTGCATTGGTTGGTGATGCACAAAGCTTGATGCTGGTTTTTATTGGTGGAGAAGAAGTACCAACTAGATACAATTTAGCAAGTTACACAATTAAGTACTTTTTATAGAACTGTTGTTTAAAAGAAAAATTAAAGGAATAGTTCAAGCAAAAACATTCTCATGCTCACGTTTTTACATTTCTGTATAAAGATGATATTTTGAAGAATGTTGGTAACCAAACTGGTAGCCACTGACTTCCATATTAGAGAAACAATACGATGGAAGTCAATGGCTACCATCAACTGTTTGGTTACCAACGTTCTTACCAAGTATCTTCTTTCATCTTCCACTCTTTTGTGTTGAGCAGAAGACAGAAATTTATACAGGTTTGCAACTACCCGAGAATGAATAAAAACAATTTTCTTTCTTGGGTGAACTTTTCATTTAACTGAATTGATTAAAATTTATACTTTGAGTCATTTCCTATCTTTAAATTGTATTTAAATATATACCAACCACATGCCCTCTAGGCAACAACACAAACCCACATCGGTAGACCACTAAGACCAACACTTTTGTAAGGATTACATGATTTATCTATAACAGATGGAATCAAATAATTGGGCGTATCTGCCTACATTTAAACAAACAAGAACATAAAGTCAATATGCCGACAGTTGATGTCCTTGTATACGTCCTGCCTTATTCACTGCGGCAAATGATCAAATGCTGCTGTGCAAAAAAAAAAAAAAAAAAAAACTCAGAAGTCTAACCCACGTGACTTGATGGCGCGCTTGGTAATGCAGGTCTCATCAGGCCGCGATCACCGAAATAAACAAAATGCTACAATACCATGCTAACGTAGTTATCTGGGTTAAAACGGTGAATGAAAAAAGCGTGTATTTCACCGGTAGGTTTAGAACACCGTGCGTTATCGTGAGCTGAAAGTTACGTAACGAAGCGGCGTGCCAGCTGCCGCAAAACTATGTATTTCACGTGCTCCGGTTTGTAATTTTACAACGCAACTGTTGCAGCGCAGATAAAGTCAATTGAAAGTGGCATTTTGTGAGCGAAAGCCAATCATTTTTAGCTTTCGGGTGCCATTGTGACTAGCTGTTGTAAAGAATTAGTTAGCGGATAGGCTAACTAACTCTATGTCTCGAAACCACAACCTGAACTGACTTATTATTTACGTTTTTTGCTTGCGAATATTTTGTGAATTATCACACACAGCTGTTGAATGTTCCACCAACTTAAATTAAACCGGGTGGTGGGCTGTTATCCCGTGCAGTTACTCAGCAAAACGTGTCCACCCTCGTCATACCGCGTGATTTTGTCTATTAAAAAAAAAAATAACATCTTAAAAACAGGTCTGTTGAATTAAAGCAGCACTCTTACCTGATCTTCAATGACGATGATCATTTTATCGCTTTACTGCTGTCTCGAGCTCGGAGAACAAACCTTCCTCTAATCGCACACCCAGAAATGAACCTCCTCCTTCCTTCTGCTCTGTCTGAATCAAGCTTGTAGTTTAAAAAGCATCGCTTCATTCAAAAAAGCCCTGCCCATATACGCTCTAGCGCTGGCGGACAACAGGCCAGAAATGGCCCATTGAATGGGACTCTCTGTGGTGTGGGAGCACTGGATATTCTTTCTGCAGTAAGTTTTTGTAGTTTTTTTTTTTTTTTTGTTCTGTAAAGCCTTTTTTACATATTTAACAGCAGTTGTTAAATTTTTAATAAATCCACGTGTACATTTGACAAAGTTCATAAGCGGTTAATCCTGTCAAACAAATCAGTAAAACGCTGATATATATGATATTGTTTTATTGTTTTTACCTGCGTTTCGCTGTTTGCATTTTGCATAGTTTTTCCCCAACCCCTTTTAAATTTGCATAAACAAATTTTTACTACACTCTGATTTACATTTTAACAATTCACTAATGTTAACTTTACAGGGACTGTACAGTTATGGGCCATTCTAATTGGTAAAAACACATGCACACATTTTTTAAAAACATAGAAGCATCAAATCTTAGATGTCTAATATCTTTCTATTATCTATTAAAACCCACAATAACATTTAAAATATTAGTAAGCTTAACATATATAAAATCATCATTTACTTTCCACTGGGAGGTGGCTGTCCTGAACCCTAACTCCTAAATTTCAATTTAAGAAAATTATATTGGAATAAGGTTAATTTTATATTTTCTTTGTAAATTATGAAATTTTATGTACAAAAAAAAGGTCCTGCATTTTCATGTCACACACCGATTTTAACTGCACCCCTACATTTATGATCAGGACACTCATAGTTACATGTTGAGGTAGGCCCCATCGTTTTGAGGTAAATGTGTTCAAAAGTTTGGCAAATCTGTGTGTAATTAACATCACTACAGAACACCTTTTTTCTCAAATTAAGCACAGTTTATTGGGAGTTATTCCATAATATTTAGTTTAGACAAAAGGGAACACATAATCCTCTTATTTGGGTATGTTTTGGTGTGTTTTAGGATGTGGGTTAAAATTCTGTAAAATAATGTGTTCGCTACCAAAGCATTACTTATACCGAAATTGTGCAGTCAGTCACTAACAGAAACATGGGATGTTTTGTCAAAAATGAAGTATACTGAATTATTATGATGATTTTATGATAGTGTTTGTTTAAAAACTAATGAATCCTTAAGTTTGAACTCAGTATGATCAACTTTTTGCCTTATACAAAGAACAATTGGACTCAAAATCTCATACATTACACCTGAAATATTATTAAAAATTGAATTGTTATTGATTTACCTCTGAATTTTTTTTTTATAAAAAAGATGTAAGCAAAATCTTAATAGGTCAATATAACCATTCTAATTCAATTGTTTATGTTTCAGTAGTAACAAATATTCAGAAACTTTCTGAAAATACAACTTGAGAATTAATGCCACAATTTCTAGAAATGTGTACCTTGGATATTATACAATTTGCATACATACATTTTTTTTTTTTTTTTTTGGAAGAAGACACATTTTCTTTAATACATTTTCCAGACAATTCTGTAGAATGTCCCTTATATTAAAATACTTTTTAGTAGCCAGCAACTACTTTCTAATATTGCAGTATAACTTACGTTGAACTGAAATCATTATATGCAGTTTCTTATTATCACGGTGCAGATATTTTATCTAATAGACTTGTCTTTTTTGAAAGCAGGTGTGAAAAAATAAACATGTTCATGGAATATTCATGTTAACGTAATGAATATTTAATTGACACACGGTCACCGGTGATGAACGACATCTGCTAAAAATACTCAATTAATTATCAAAACAGATGGCATATGATAAATTAATGAATATATATTTGAATGAGACTTTTTAGGTTAGGCATGAGGCCTACACAAATCACTCACAGGTAATTCTTGTCTAGTTCCATGTGCATCTTCTGTTTTTTGCTCTTTTGGACAGCTTTCCATTTCACTCAGCCTCAGTGATGTCTCATTCCATCCCATTCAATCATGTTAATCATTTTCTTTGAACACTGATGAAAATGCATGAGATGATGGTGATGAGTGTGTTGTAAAAGGATTTGGAATAATTAGGCCTTGCTCTTTGAAGTCTCTGAGTACGATGTTGCCACAGATACCAAACACTGCCTCCGTCCTTCTCTTTCTGTTGCATCCTTCGTCCACGCTAGTAGCTATTCAGAGATTCCAGGTGTTTGTCTCCATCATTTTGGAAAGAAATTGCTCCATTTGCAACTGCTTAAAGGTCACATGAGAGCGGATTTATAGCCTTAAAAGTTTGTCTGAGACATGAACATGTTAGTTTATTAATGAGATCTAAGATATCCTGTGAAGTTTTTCACTGCGGAACATAGAATTTATATAAATGGCCACTTTAAAGCTGTTCCTACATGATGCTTAGGAACAAAATTAAAAACATTAAATATTAAATTGTTTTACAAACACCTGGATGAATTAAAAACCCTCACAGATAAACTGCCATGATTAAATTCCATCAAATAGAGCAAAAACATTTTATGGACTGATAAAATGTGCTGAAAACACAAGTCTACAGTCCATAACTGATATCCGATTTACAAGCCAACACAGTTTTACAGAAAGACTATAATTAGCATTCATGGTTGGGTAACCTTGATGAAAGCCTCTTCTATCTAATCAGTCTGCAGCTCTAGAGCGATGATTGTAAAGTGGACCTGTCTCGCTTTGTTTACCGTTTCCTAGGTGTTTTGGATCTCCGCTGTAGACAGTAACAAATGAATCAGAAAAAACAAAAGACTGAAAACATGGAAACAGTCCCAGTATATAAGACAAACTAACATGGAGGCGGATGAATGGCAACTTATCACTCCCTAACATAAAAGTAAAAAGAATATGTGAATGTGAATTTTTAACCAGCTCAATTAAAGTTATAATAGTAATAATAATATTTGTTCCCAAAACAACTTTTTTATGTTGGGGTTTTTGGATTCGGGCTGCAATTATGAATGAATGGAAGCAATTAGGTGGACTTGTACATCTCCCACTTAGACTGAATTGGTTAAATACTTGGACTTGACTCGAGCTTGACAAGGTGGACTTGGGCCCACTATAAAATTTGTGAATTTTTAAAAAAATTTAAAACAGTAGTATAGATAGGCTATAACATAATGTCAAAATGCTACCACCTAGTGGTCATGTAGTCCTGTAGAAAAAATTCATCTTTAAAATGACAGGAATAATGTACATTTTAAAATATATTCAAATAGAAAACAGAAAAATATTTCAAAATTGTACCGTTTTTGCTGTACTTTGGGTCAAATAAATGCAGGCTTTTTTTTTTTTAATCAAAGCTTGTTTTATTGTCTCAATCTAAGAGGTAAATTTGAGTGACTTTTAAATATATCCAACCAATTCTGCCCCTTATCTAACTTTATTCATGATCCATTTAGAATTCCATGATGAATTAATAAATGCATGCAATGTCATCTGCTGTCCATATGTTCTTTCTAAGTTATGAAAGAATATATTGATGGTTTATGTTTAGGACATGCTGATTATGCTTAGAATTCAGACATATTTATTAGAAAAATGTAAAAATATACTATAAAGACAATTATAACACTTAATACTTAGGAGAATCACATCAAAACATTTTTTTAATTGTTACTGCTTTAGGCACATTAATACGTCAGCACATTACAAAATGTTCGACCAGATTTTTCAAAGAAACCAAAGAACAAAAATATGAGTAATAAAGGCCAACAAAACTGCCAATGCCCAGCATTCAAATGCCCCAGCTTGATATTTACCACTAAATATGATTGTTTAATGCAACATTATGTGCAACAAAATGTCTTCCTTCTAAAACACTGAAACCTGCATATGCAACAGGATATTCCAAAGATTAAATAGATTTGTCACAAGAAAGAGCCTGCTCTTGAAAACAGGGTTAAGAGTGAACAGCACAAATGCTTGATGTTGTATGTTCTAGTGCATTAAAGTAAAAAAATAACAAAATATGTACTGTTATGAAATGAAATACAGTATTTCTCACATAGTTTTAAAATAATATGTCTCAGTTAAATATTTTTTTTTGTTCTGGATCCAGCATTCATTCGATTTCTTATGAATGAAATAAAGTAATACCAAGTTACATATAGGTAAACACAAATGCAGCCCTCTAAAACATGTCAGTTAATGTGAAATGCATTCTGCACTTATAATGAATAGAACGAATGTATCTAAGCTTTGGATGGTTACACATGCTGTATATGTGGTACAGTACAGTATGTGCTGTTGGTCATGTGGTCCTGTTGTTGCAGATGCATGACGTGGAATTAAGGCTTGGCTGCTGTCTTGCCAGGTTCTCTCCAGCCACCAAACGCTTTTTCCAGGTAGAGGGCAGTGGCCAAAGAGAGACGGTCCTGTAATTTACCTGTCACAATCTGTACACCCAGTGGCAAACCCTCCTCACTCAGCCCTAATGGACACTGGGTTACTGGCAGTCCCAGGACATTAAAGATACCTGCACAGAACAAAGCCACTTAGAGCCCAAACTCCCCAGGAACGTGGTCCATGATAAGTAGATCAAGTGTAGATCACAACCATCAACACTTACCAGTGTAGGAAAAGTTGAAGGGTGTGAAAATTGGGTGGTGGTGTTTGGGAGCGATCTGGGGATGAGAGGGGTACAACAGGACTCCGTCTGTGCCCAGCAACTCCTCCAGCTCCTGCTGCAGACACTCCTTCTGCTGTAAAATGAATGGAGATGGATGGGAACTCTGGAACAGCTCAACTAGAGCCAGACCTGAGAAAGAGAGATGGAAAGTAACATATTATCACCTGAATCCAGACGCTTTTATGAACACTCATCACAATAAGACATTGCTAGCATTGATAAGCATCTCATTGCAATAAAGTTAAACACATAAAAAGTGCACAAGCTCATCTGCTGTCACATACCTATTGCTGCTACGGTATGAGAAGAAAACCCCAGAAACCACTTGAACAGCTCCCAGACAGGCCAAACCTTCTTCCCGCCTTCACTCATTAGCTCTGCAAAGGTAGTTGGTGGCTAAAATGGGGGGAAAAAAATACAAAACATTTTTATAAAAATGTTTACAACTAGAACATCATTCATGTTATACAGAACCCTAACATTATAGCACCAGCTGTGGTCCAATCTCCCTTAAGCTTTGCATGCTTGTTAGAAACACCCGTTGCATGTGCTCACCAGGTTTCGTGAAGTTTTGAGTTTTCGTTCAGGCTTTAGGGTATATTTGGACAGGCCACTTATCAAAACAACCCCATTACAACAGTTTTTGATAATTATTGACCTAGAGAGTCCAGAGAATTGCACTGCAGTGTTTTTTTTTTTCTTTCCAGATTGACCGAAAAACCTAGGACTAGTCAAACAAACACACCTGTTTTGTTCCAATCAATCTTTTTTAAGCTTGTCTAATAGGTGGCTCAGAGTTCATAGGCAAAAAATTCCTTATTTGGACCAAGACTGTGTGTACCATCGATAGGTCAAATGGTTGCATAGTTATGGCAGTTATTAAGTTTTTTCCCTCTTATAGCGCCACAAAGTGACTAAGCTTTGTGACTTTTTTCACGAGACCTCAGATTCAGCTCTTACCTATGCGTTCTGAGTTTGGTGAAGATATCTCGTTCCATTCAAAAGTTCTAGCCGTTTTAGTAAAGGTGGCCCTGCCCCGTTCTAACGTTTTGGCGTCCCTTTGCGCCAGCGTCAAAAGTGCAACTTTTTTTTGATAATTATTGATTATCACTCTTCAGAGAATCTTCCTGCACTGGTTTGGTTCCAACTGGGCGGAAAACCTAGGACTAGCTCGCAAAAGTAGGATAAAACATGCAAAATTCCCAAAAATCAGTGTGCGCCAAGGATTCCAACAACAAAGACACTTGAGCCTGCGACAAACAGTTTAGGAGTTATGAGTGATATTGCACTTTTGATCGCTGTAGCACCCCCGTCAGTCCAATTGGGGCAAGCCTTGGTGACGATGTAGACGGTCTGAGTACTACTATCCTTCCAAGTTTTACATCTATACGACTTACTGTTTGGTGATTTGCTGATTCTTGGCAACTCTAAAAATTACAATAGGGTTTCAGCGCTATGCGCTCGAACACCTTAAAAACTTTTAGATATCAATCTGCATATGTGATGGACATCAGTTATTATCGTCTTTGGTATCTCCTTTAAAAGCACCTTGAGTGAAACCGCTCCATATTTTAAAGCACATACAAAAGACCTGAACCGGAAGTGATGACACCTATTTTACAGAAAACGGATGTTTGTTGTACATAACCCCCAATATTTACCCCCATGCGTTGTGTTACTTTAGTGACCATGCATTGAAGACTGACACAGAAGTAAGGAAACTGTTGATTAAAGATTTTATTTTTCTGCGCACAAACCGTATTCTTGTAGCTTCATCCAGTATATCTGTGTATTTTGATATATTAAATATATTCAATGCTATATATGATGAGAACGTGAAAATTCTAATGACAAAAAAAACTCACCTTTCCATCCTTGCCAGGGGAAGCCATCATAGTTCCCCATATCTGAAAGGAGTATTTGAGCTGAGGTATAAACAGCTCTTGGACCTTGACCCCAAGGTCTGCCTCTAGACGTCTGACCACCTGAAAAAAACCCGAAAGCCCATTATGAGAGGAAAATTATTTGAGTGAAGCCGATCCACACACACTCACTTACCATTTTCTGTGCCTGAAGCAGCTGTGCGTCAACTGGAGAGACCAAATGAGAGCCTCCATTGTGGGGAACAGAGAAGAACCTCAGCTTTTTCAAATCTACTTCAGAAGAGAGACACAATCTACCAGGAGTGAAAGACAGACAGAAAGAGAAGTGATCATTTAGGATTCACTTCTAACAGTGGTTTACTTAAAATGAAAACAAATCATTTGAAATATTGAGATAAAAGCCATCCAATACAATAAGCTGCAAAGTAAACAATTATACAAAATATAATGCAAACACACTACTGTTCAAAAGTTCCACTATACACAGTCTTAACCAATGAACTTACACACACACAAACACTACACTGTCTGCATTTCTCTTTTCTAGCTTGCTTCCTAATTTAGCTGTATAATAAACTTGGCATTGTGTATTACGCATACTGGCTCTTTGACAAATTGCTGTAAGTGGTCTAAGTCTAAGTAAGTGGCTTTGGATAAAAGGGTCTGCTAAATGCATAAACAAAATGTGAAGAATGTGAGAAATCTCACAGTATTTTCTGTTTTACTGTATTTCAGTTAAATGCAGCTTTGGTGGGCATAAGTGACTAATGTTTTTGAATAACACTTGAAAAAACTAACAGACCACAAACTTTTGAATGGTAGTGTCGATTAAATTTATGTCTTTGCTTACAGTGTTGTTGTGATGATCCTATCTATCTAGTCATTTTGTAAACAGCGGTGTAAATTACTTATTTGCATTGGGTCCTCCCATGATGCTCAGCATGGGAATCAGATCCTCTGCATAGCGGCACATAGGTCCTGTACACAGAAATCCCATCTGCAGTCCAGAAGCAGGAGGATACTGGCCATCATTGCTTACGATACCTGTATGTAGAGAGAAAACCAAATGTAGTTTCTGTTCCTCACAACCTTAATGAACATTACTACAATCCATCAAGTATATATAAAAACCATGAACTCCATCTGTCACTATTATTATACTGCTTACCAATGTATGCACACAACTGCACCCATTCTTATTACCTTTTGATGGCTTGTGTCCGAAGACGCCATTGAAAAAGCAGGGAATACGGATACTACCCCCAATATCCGATCCAATTCCAATCACAGAGGCGCCAGCTCCCAATATACTGCCTTCACCTCCTACAAGTGAGATTATTAACTACAATTAAATTTTATGTTGCCCTGCTTTTTATCTTGTTTGAGTATGCATCATTTTATACTTTTTTAAACTATTCATTTCTTGAGGGGTAAAAAGTATTTAATGTGTATTTAAGTTTTTTTTTATTTAATTTAAGTTAAAATTACATAGAGGACTTTTAACAAATGCAAAACAGCATATGCACAACACCTAAAGGTGCATAAAATTTAACAAGCAAGCCAACAAATGTATAATTTTAAAATAAGAGTAACTGTGGGTCTGTCAGCTTTATTATGATCAGGATGTCATGATGTCTATATGTGTAAAAATGACCTGAGCTGCCGCCCGCAATTCTCTCAAAGTCATAGGGGTTGTTAGTGATTCCGTAGAGGTGGTTGTGGGACTCTAACCACATGCAGAGCTCACTGCAGTTAGTCACGCCCAGTGGAATCGCTCCTGCCCTCTTCAACAGTGCAACAGATGGGGCATCTCCTCCTGAAACCAGATCCCGTCTGGTCAACAGCCCTGTCGAGTTAGGCATGCCTGTTATGGAGAAAACAACAAGTGTCATCCTACAGACATCAGAAAGAAGAAGGGATGCTAAAAAAAATAACAAACCTTGCAGGGAAAAGGCCTCTTTAACAGTGATGGGTACTCCAAGCAGAGGTAGTCTGTCCTCAAACACCTCCTCTCCTCCTGTTTCCTCCTCTATTAGTTTGTCTACCTGTGCAGCTTCCTGAAGCGCTGCAGAAAACCTGAAGAAATGAGAATGTGTTTTTAAAATCAAAATGAAATGTAGGTTGATTTTACCCTTGAACGAACTCACCTGTCTTTGACCATGGCATTGATAAGTGGGTTCACTTCCTGAATGCGGTCAATGTAGGCCTGGACCACTTCAACGCTTGTTACCTAGAGACAAATTGGAAGGAAATCAATAGATGTTTAGACTGCATAATGCAGCAAAACACACAAAAATGGGTGTTGGTACCTAATTAAAAGACAAAGAAAGATGCAGACTGAAAACTTAGGTCAGGTTTACTGGAAATATGAATCATGTATCTAAATGACTAGAAATCTGTGCACATTTTTCTACTCGCCAAATAAATAAATACATAAGTAAGTCTTTACTAGAGGGGCAGATATGTGTGAATCCTTATTTAGAGGCATATTTGGTTGCTTGAAATCCTGACCCTGGACCACAAAACTAGTCTAAAGTAGCTCAGGTATATCTGTAGCAATAGCCAAAAATACAGTACATTGTATGGGTCAAAATGATTGATTTTTATTTTAGACAAAAAAATCATTAGGATATTAAGTGAGGATCATGTTCCATTTAGATATTTTGTACATTTCCTAAAAAACAAACAAAATAGCCCAAGAAGGTTAGACAATTATCAGACAAGCCCAATATACTGCACTATAACACACTATACTAAAATACATTTTCCCTGATTTAAAATATGTACCTACTAACGTTACATATTATTAAATATTACTATGTCTTTTTTTAAACTGCTATATGTGATATGAGCTTAACTTTTTTTAACACTAGAATTATTAGTTTTGAGAGAATTAAAAGTAACCCATATAAAATTTGATTCAAACAAAATAAAGGGTTTGATACACACACCTATAAGACACTTTAAGCCCTAAACAATATGATTTCATAACTACTTCGGACCTTTGAACAGCCTTGGAAACTCGTGAACTCCTCTAAACTAGTGTGCCAATGCAAATACGTGTTCCATTCTCAAAACCCACATTAACAAGATTAGAAGACAAACTATTATGTTAATAAACTATGATATAAAACTGTAGAAACTCTGTTGAAACAACTACAACTCCCAGCATTCATTACAATTCACCTTGTCGCATCTCTTCCTCGTGAGGGCTGTGAAAGATCTTTACCGCAGCGTCATTCAAAGAGTAATTAACATGTCATTTTGTTTATGCTGTTGATTATAATTATCAAGCCATAAAGCTTAGACAGTTTTATTTAACGTTACATCTTACTTCTTTCCGACGAATCTTTCGGGCAAGCTGCATGGCTGGGAGGAGCAGAAGTGGGTTAGTAATGGGTGGGATTCGCGAAACTCCATGCTTCTGTTGCGGTGCAAATAACTTAAAAGCGGCGAAAAAAATCCAAACCAAAGCTCGAAGCAATCGCCCCAAAAACCGCTCGAACCGGGTCAAAGCCATCGTCAATGAGCAGCAATGACACCAATACGCAGCTTGGTTTGAAAGTGAAACAGGAATAGCTCTTTTCTGCCCTCTACATGCAGAGTGGTGTCACTGAATCCTTGCAGTTGGATAGCCTACAATACATGTAGATTAATGTTACAAAGTCATACATTATTCAGAAGTTTGTACAAACTTCAATGAGTTTATGGTTCTTATTTATAGCTTCAGTGATATGTTTACATACACCTGGCTGAATCTGCAAAATTTTACCAAAATTAGAGGGATCATACAAATTGCATGGTATTTTTTATTTAATACTGACCTGAGTAAGATATTTCACATAAAAGATGTTTACATATAGTCCACAAGAGGAAATAATAGTTAAATTTATAAAAATGACCCCGTTCAAAAGTTTACATACACTTGTGTCTTAGTTGTTAATGAGTCCCTTGTTTGTCCTGAACAGCTAAACTGCCCACTGATCTTTAGAAAAATCCTTCACGTCCCATAAATTCTTTGTTTTTTTAGCATTTGTGTGTATTTTACCCCTTTCCAACAATGACTGTATGATTTCAAGATTCATCTGTTCACACTGAGGACAACTGAGGGACTCATATGCAACTATTACAGAAGGTTCAAATGCTCACCGATGCTCCAGAAAGAAACACAATTCATTAAGAGTTGGGGGTGAAAACTTTTTTTAATTTAAAGATCAGGCTAAATTTAACTTATTTTGTCTTCTGGGAAACATTTAAGTATGTTCTGTAGCTTCTGAAGGGCAGTACTAAATAAAAAAAAATATTTAGGCAAAAAAAGAAAAATATACACATCTTTGTTCTGTTCAAAAGTTTACACCCAATGGCTCTTAATGCATTGTGTTTTCTTCTGAAGCATCAGTAAGCATTTGAAATTTCTGTAATTGTTGCAAATGAGTCCCTCAGTTATCCTCAGTGTGAACAGATGAATCTTGAAATCATACAGTCGTTGTTGGAAAGGGTTCAAACGTTTTTTTTTTTTTTTGTCTTTTTTTTTTTTTTTTAAATAGCAGACAGTTTAACTGGTCAGGACAAACAAAGGACTCATGAATGACTATCACAAAAAAATGTGGATTATTCAAGTTTATATAAACTTTTAAACTGGGTTATTTTTATACATTCAATATTTTTTCTTGTGGACTAGATGTGAATGTCTTTTATTTTGGTAAATAATTAACATTTTGTAGATTCTGTGTATGTAAACTTTTGACTTCAAATGTGCTACTATATGAACTACAAAACATGGTCAGGTCAGTGGTGTAGTGGAGGATATATGCAGGTATACGGCGTATACCAACTTCTTTATCAGGCGGCTTTGCGTATACCCACTTCTAAATCCCCTCTGATGTGCATCATCCAGTAGTGTCCTGCATTAGCCAAAAACATGACAGTCCACCAAATCCAGTTATATGTGAATACATGTAAATATTTGCTAAAAACACCCAAAAAAGACGCAGTCAGGACCGTGGCACCAGCTTGCTTTGAAATATATTTTATGATGCGCTTGCGCCCGCTCCATCTCCCCACCCCAGTAATTTAAATAAGTACACAATAACGAAAACAATACCTAACAAATAAAAAGAAGCCGCTTTTTACGATCAGACATTTCTTCAACCAGTGAAGCCTTGTAAACGTATCAGTCCAAGGATCCAGTAAACAAATGCGTTCAAAACGTCTCTAATACATAGAAAACCTGACCGATTTCATCAGAGATTGCCGAGAGTCACATCTAGGGGTTGGTGGAATGTATAAATTAAGCGTATACCCACTTCTCCGGGCACCACTGGGTCAGGTCAAAGTTTTTAATCAATTTTACTGGTATTCCAATGTATGAAGAATTTTTTGGTATGTCAGTTTGCTTTATTTTGCTATCCTCACTTACATAAATCATTTTAAAAGGAAGGCTGGGCAAAACTTTACAAAGATTTGTCTAATTTACAATTAATTACAGCGAGTTGGAACCAATACAAGTTTTGTGGTGTAAAAAAAAAAGATAATTAATTTAGACTAAATATGCTTGTTTAATCCGATATATATAATATTATTAGTAGCCGTTATAATTTGAAGATTAAGAAGACCAAGGACAGGTTTGGGAACCACTGGTAAAAGTTATGCTGTTAAATACAGTTGAGGTCAAAAGTTTACATGCACATTGAAGAATCTGCATGAATGTTAAATATTTTACCAAAATAAGGGAACATACAAAAGATATGTTATTTTTTATTTAGTACTGAACTGAATAAGATGTTACACATAAAAGGGAATTTACATATAGTTCACAAGAGAAAATAATAGTTGAATTTATAAAAATGACCCCATTCAAAATTTTACATACGCTTGATTCTAAATACTGTGTTATTACCTAAACGATCCACAGTGGGGTTTGTTGTTGTTGTTGTTGTTGTTGTTGTTGTTGTTGTTTGTTTGTTTGTTTGTTGTTTTGTTTTTTTGTGATAGTTGTTCATGAGTAAATTTACCTCATATATATAGTCATGTGAAAAAGTCAGGACACCCTATTGAATTCCATGGTTTTCTGTATCAGGACATAATAAATAAAATGGTCACTGGCAGGTCTTAAACTTTGAAAAATAAAACCTCAGATGAACAACATCACATGACATATCACACCATCTCATTACTTATTTAGCAAAAATAAAGCCAAGATAGAAAAGCCATGTGCATTAGTTTTAGCACAGCTCTCATCACAGCATTTTATTCAGGTTGAGGCCTGGACTTTGAGTAGGTTATTGCAAAACCTTGATTCTTTTCTTTTTTTTTTTTTTTTTTTTTTTTTTTTTTTCTGTTGTAGATTTGCTGGTGTGCTTGGGATCATTGTCCTGTTGCAATGATTTTGGCCTAGCTTTAGCTGTTAAATGGATGTCCTCACATTTGACTTTTGAATGTTTTGGTATACAAAAGAGTTCATAGCTATTCAGTGACTGTGATGGGTACAGAACAAGCCCAAAATCATTAGCCCTCCACCAGCATGTGTGACTTTTGG
Source organism: Garra rufa (assembly GCF_049309525.1). Classification (NCBI taxonomy): domain Eukaryota; kingdom Metazoa; phylum Chordata; class Actinopteri; order Cypriniformes; family Cyprinidae; genus Garra; species Garra rufa. The sequence goes on from NC_133366.1 coordinate 19,526,984, forward strand.
TAGGTATTTGTGCTCATTTGCTCTTTACGATTTCACCAAACATAGCACTGTGTATTATGGCCAAACATCTGTACTTTGGTCTTGTCTGTTCAAAGGAACATTGCTCTAAAAGTCTTATGGTTTGTTCAGATCCAACTTTGCAAACCTAAACTGTGCTGCCATGTTTTTTTTTATTATTATTATTATAGACTTTGCTCTGGCAATCCTTCTAAACATGCCTTATTTTCCCCACACTTTTCTAATTGTACTTTCATGAACATGTTATCTGAGGCCTGCAGTCAGAGGTTAAGTTCTTGGGTTGTCTGCCATTTATCATGGTCTGATACATTTACCATTAAATTAACAGAAAAAAAAAACATTGCCTTAACATTTAGCTAAGCTTATTTTAATTTTATTTATTTAATTTCAAACTATACATAATCTTATATTTCAGGTTTAACATTAATTCGGCTGTAGGTTTTAATAAAATCACTTAAGTCAATTATTTCCCAAAAATTGTCTGATTTAGATGGTGAAAGAGGCTTCATTCGGATGAAACACAGCTGTGACTAAATTGATATGATGCAATATTTTCATTTTTAAAGAATGTGTCAGTGTGCTGTTTTTGTATTGCTGACTCACGACGATGATATCATCCAAACACTGACTGCATCTTTATGGACTGTGAGTGTGACTATGACATCATAGTTCAGCTACTCCAGCGCACTGGCCGCTCATTGGCTCGAATGCTTGTTTGATGTATAATGCGGCCAATCAGAAGCCAAAATACGAAAGATCATATTACAAATAAAGGCAAACTTAAAAAAAAATATTTAATGTGCTAAGGGCACAGCTAACGATCTGGCTTGGAGCCTGTTGTGTTCGGCTATTCTGTGAAAAAACATAATGAAGAATGCAGTGCAAAGTCGCAATAGTGCAGAATCACACCGGCACGCGTTGGAGCATTTACTGCGCATGCTCGACGCGCAACGTCCAGCCTTTCCAAGACCTGCCCCTATTCTTCACCAATGAACGGGCAAATTCACAAGCGGCATAGCGTTTCACTATGGCCGAGACGGACAGTGACAGCTTGCAATCGAGATGTTGTTGTCAAAATACTAAGATCTGCTAAATGCAACGTTGCTGCCAAAAAGAGGAAGTATTTTCTCCGATCCTACCAAAACCAGGTAACGTTACAGTGCCATATTCTAGTGCAGCCGCATGGGCCCGGCTACGTGCATGCCGTCCCCGGTTGCATGTGCATTCTTAAAGATGCTTTTATTATAATATCGAATGCCTAATAGAAAATAATAATAAGCTAAGTGTGCAAAACGGTATTCGCTTTGAAAATCGATAAAGGTGAAATGCAAACTGCATTCAGAGCAAGCCCTTTAGCGGTCATGTAATTTCAGCGACAATCCGCAATGGATCCTGTCTGTAGCCAGGCTTGACAGATGGTGCGGATCCACACCGAATTTCTTGCAGCCATTGATATGATTTTGCTGTACTCTGTTTGTTTAAAAAGCTTGCAAATAAGATTTGTCCCATTGACTTTATAGCTGCATCTCTTCATGTCGCTGGCACAATTGCAGTCTTGCTGTCGCCATTTATTGGGCTTCAAGTGATTTATATACCATGCCTATAAATATGTAATGACACACTACTTATTTTTAAATCATGTTTAACATTTTTACAGGTGTATTGTGTGTGAAAGAGAGTTGAAGAGCAACTGGCAAGCCGGCGACAGATATTAGTGAGGACAGATCTGCTTATCGGACGCTCGACCTTTCTGGAGTAAAGACTGTATTAACGATCGCGCCACAGACCGGAATATGAACCATGGCAACCGCATCACTTGGAAAAGAGCCCGAGCACATTCTTCATCATTTGCGTTCATTTTTCCTTTTTGGAGAATATCTAATCGTGTAGTTGTATGTGTTTTACAGCGTTGTAAGACGTTTTATTAGTTATTGAGCAGTTTTTGTACGTGATTTTGTTGTGCGTCTCACTCGGGATATGGATATTTGGACTTGGTTACGGTAAAGGGACCCCTTTCTTATCTGTCCATCATAATGGATCAAGATGATAACCAAGAACCCCCTTTGCATGCCCTTTACGGGCCTAACCGGACCCGGCCATCATCATACCGGGCCCTTCGAAGTGCCGTGTCCAGCCTGGCACGAATTGACGATTTTTTCTGTGAAAAAATCGGTTCTGGGTTCTTCTCAGAAGTCTTTAAGGTAAGTTTTCCATCTTTTTTTAATCCACAACTGATCACCCACTGTCATAGGCTTATAGTGATCATGCCTTTTCATATAGATGATTGTTTGCACCTTTTGATGAGATGCACTTCAAATGACTTTAGGATAGAAGCCCATAGATATCATACTATACTATAAATTATAAGTATGAACAAAATCCAAAAAGCTAGTGAAATTAATTCACACTGGCATTGACTGTGACAGATGATTATCCAATAATCACAATACAACCTTAAACTATAGCGTACAGATTTGATATAACAGGTGTGTACATGTGTATATAATTTATTATAGAAGAAACTGATCAGTAATCTCTTTTACCTATACGTGTGTGTGTGTGTGTGTGTGTGTGTGTGTGTGTGTGTGTGTGTGTGTGTGTGTGTGTGTGTGTGTGTGTGTTCGTGTGTGTGTGTGTTTTGTGACATATCAAGACACAAATTTGTGTAATGACATGGGTGTGACATAGGTATTACAAGGAGAGGGTGACTTATGAGGACATTGCCCCATGTCCCCACTTTTCAAAAGGCTTATAAATCATACAGAATAAGTTTTATTTTGAGAATGTAAAGATATGCACAGTCTCCTGTGCGTGCAGGCTAGGTTTAGGTGTAGGGTCAGTGTTGGGCGATAGCAAATATGGTTTGTACAGTATAAAATCAATAGAAGTCTATGGGAAGTCCCCACAATTCACAAAAACAGACCTGTGTGTGTGTCTCTGTGTGTGTGTGTGTGTGTGTGTGTGTGTGTGTGTGTGTGTACACTACCAGTCATAACATAAAGATTTTTAAACAGTAAGATTTTTAATGTTTTTTTAAAGAAGTCTCTTCTGCTCACCAAGCCTGCATTTATTTGATCCAAAGTACAACAAAAACCGTAACATTTTGAAATAGTTTTACTATTTAAAATAACTGTTTTCTATTTGAATATAAATTTTAAAATAAAATTTATTCATGTGATCAAAGGTACATTTTCCGCATAATTTCCCCAGTCTCTAATGTCACATAAGCCTTCAGAAATCAAATGCTGATTTGCTGGTCAAGAAACATTTATTATTATTATTATTATTATTATTATTATTATTATTATTATTATTATTATTATTATTATCATCAATATTTAAAACAGTTGAGTACATAGTCAGTATAGACTATACCATTCAAAAGCTTGAAGTTGGTATAATTGTTTTGCGGGGGTGGGACAAAAGTGATGATAAAGAGATTTATAATGTTACAAAAGATTTATATTTCAGATAAATGCTGTTCTGAACTTTATATTCATCATAGAAACCTAAAAACATTTTACTTGCTGTTTTTAACATAGTAATCATAATCATAATACATTTTTGAGCAGGAAATCAGAATAATAGAATGATATCTGAACGATCATATGAGTGAAGTAATGATACTAAAAATTAAACTTTAAAATCACAGCAATAAATTACATTATAAAATACATTCAAATACAAAACTGTTATTTTAAATAGTAAACAATCTTATCATCAATCTTACAATCTTATATATCTGGTATGTATATATATATATATATATATATATATTTTTTTTTTTTTTTTGATAATTTCTCAACGACATACAACTTAATTATAATATTAAAAATAATTCATTATAATTCATAATGATATTACATTGTTTAAATGATCATTTCAATATTGTGTCTAAAATGAATAGAAATTGGTTCTGCGTATTGTTCATATAGAAATCTCTAGTTTAAAGCAATTTGTAAGTGTACACTAAATTTGAACAAATTTTTTAATGTGAAAAATTACACAGATCCTAAAGTCTCAAGAACAGTGTGTAGTAGCTAAGTTATCACAATATATTAATCATCTATTGTTGTATATGTTGTGTCAAATGTGTCCATGTTAAGAGCAACAGTGTCTGTGATTAATGATAAAACAAGTTGGTTGTACTCGACAGCATAATCAGATTACCAACCTGCCCTAATCTGTCTGCCTCCTCACAAAGGGGTATGTGTGTGTTCATTGGCCCAAGCCACTGTTGACTCTGTCTGAAGTGCAGGTCAAAAATATTAGTTTATTGCTTTTATTTGAAGGTTTTTGCATCTATCAGCAGTTAGCATCTCTGATTTTCTTCTCAAAAACAAATGCACTTCTTTCATACTTTTTAAGAACATTGTGGACCACAATATTAATGTAGTAGTTACTTCTCTTATCCTTTTGTGGGTTTTTTTCCCCAGATGTCATTACCTGTCATTAATTCTGTTTATTACAGCTGTTTAGTACACGTCATTCTTCAGAATTATAAATTATTTTCAGTAACAGAACTACAGTAATGTGAGCACTGAGCATACATTTTATGTCTAACTCTTACTTACTAAAGAGGTTTTATTGACTCTATAAATAACAAAAAAAACAAATGTCACAGCACATTTTTTTATATTTATATTTTTGTTATACAGTAGACAACTACATAATTTTGAAAAGCTGTGCATGTAACTTTAAAAAAAATTAATGTTTAATGAAAGTGGTTTGTGTTTGTACCACCCCAAGAAAAACGTCATTTGTCTTTTATTTTCCTTTTTAGAAGTCAACATTTATTAAAATTTGATGGCATAGCAATATAGTGTCATAGAAGAGTTTTGTATAAATGACGAATGACTGGAACGACAAGTGACAGAGTATGAAATATGAATGTGTTGTGGACATGTGTTTCTCAAAGTCAGTCTGATATTTGATTTATTCATGAGGGATGGTGAATGTCATGGTGTTTGGTGATGGTAGTGGGTGAAGCCCTTGGTTTGCATGTGACGTTGTTGTGATGATGTCCTGGATTCCTGCTGGTTAGGTGGGATGATGGGAAATCCAGAAAGCCTATTAGTGCCCTAATGGCTGTTAATACGCTGCATACTCTACTGGATCTTTCTCCAACTCTCTCATACACACAAAGCCATATTTACTTCAAACCTAAATACACTAATGCAACATTACTGTACATACAGATCCCAACAGTTGATCCAGCTTCTCAATCCTCTACTAGATTCTCTATCCTCAACTCCTCTTCTTGCCTCACATTTAATGGCAAATCAATCTAATGCATGCTGCAGAGTACTTCTGCCTAGTAGGGCCAGAAAATGCTTTAGATACACCTGTGCAGATGTATATAGATTTTATCCTAAATGAGAGCAGGTCATTTACATGACTGAATGACCTGAGCCATCAAGCACTTATTCCACTGACCAGCTAGAAGTTTTAGACACTCCGGTTTAGTGATGTACTATGTGTTTTTTTGTTTTGTTTTTGACATTATATTTAAAATTTACTATTAAAAAAATACTAAGGCGATTCTCTTTTAAGAGAATGTATCTTGAAAACAAGTTTTTTTAGTTTTTAGTCTGTTAAAGTTTTTCATTTAAGAATACATCTTACTAAATGTATTATTTCATGTCCATTTTTGCTATGTATTCATGATTTTCATGAGAATATGTAAAGAATGTGAGGGATGATAATCACCCTACAGTCTCTACATACAGAAGCTTGATATTAATATACAAAAAAATTGGTTTAGCTTGGTAATATACATGGCAATGTTAATGTGTTTGTTCTGTGGCAGAGCAAGTACCGAAACTTGCTACTGCCAGTGCCAGTACATATATTAAATAAATATATGTCATACATCACTCTGTAGCCGATCTATACAGGTGGAGCTGGGGAAGCTGGAGGGTTTCTGAAGCGTGTTACAACTGCTACAGCAAGCACTAGCTTGTATTTATTGAATGGAAATTCAACTACAGATTAAACTGCTGTATCTGTAATGTAGGGACAGAGACGTGAAATAGGCAGATCCATATGCAGGCTTTTATTTCCAAACATCGTTAAAAACAGGCAGGGTCAAACAGGTATGTAAGGGCGAGACAAAAGAGTAATCCAATAAACAGGCAAGAATCAGGACACAGGAAAGCAGACAAGGCACGACTATGAGTAGGCAAAGAAAACTAGCGCAGGCTCCGTAAAGTAGCTATCAGCTATAGGGTAGCGATAAGTAGGGTTGTTCTGATTCCGATATCGGAAATGCCACCGATGCCACAAAAAATTCTAGCATCGGAATCGGCAAGTACTTGAACCCACGTACCAATCCGATACCATTTTCTTAAACTAGACAAGTTTTTCCCACTAGCAAATCGGAAGCCAATGCTTTTTCGCTGCTCACAATGCAAACACAGGAAGTTGTGCTGTGTTGCCACAAGCAACCACTGTTTAGAGCAGAAAGAAGAAGAAAAAGGGAAAAAGGATACCAGAACATCTCCAGTGATAAGAGCTGACAATACTCAGCCATCTGAAAGAACAAGTGCCTCAAGTGTATACAGAGTCTGATTGGAAACACCTGTGAGCATGATCAGTGAGGTGGAGCATGGGAAATGTAGTCCAGGGTGTAGTGCAGTAGTCTGTGTAGTGTGAATGTGAATACAACGGAAGCGTGACATCTGGTGACTAGACTAACTAGACTAACTTTTTGCACTGGTTGCACTGGTGCGCCTAACTTTTTTTCTTAGGTGCACCAGCACAAAAGTTAGGTGCACCCAAATTTTCAACCGCATCACATTTAACACCGCAGTTTTACAAGTTAACTTTTTTTATTTATTTATTTATTTGTTTTGTTTTTTAAATCGCTGTCCATATAGGCAATATTGACTTGTAAATGATTAACTAACAATCTGGTCAATATAAAGTTTTTTTTTTTTGATTCACAATTCTACAAGAAAGGCAACTTACTGAAAAAGTGTTTAAATGCTTTACTGAGCTGAAATCAAAAAGAAAGTTTGGATACTATAGTGTACTAAATTTTGCAAAATAGCAACATTTAGTACACTATAGATGTTCCTAAACTTATCCTAAGAAGTACTCAATAATTTTTAGTATATTAAGTGTAAAATTAGTGTTTGAAAACAGAGTAAGTATTATTTAAATGCATTATAGAAGTGCACATTTTTTCCATTTGGCGTAGTTGGTGTTACACTGTGTTTGGTTATGTGCTGATTACATTATTTGCTGCAGCACCTTCCCTGTCATTTTGCATTTTTATAGAAATAAAAAATAATTTACTGCAGTTGGAAAATGTAAGCTACAATTCTAAACTGAACGCATCTGACAACAGAGTTACCAAGTCTATATGACATAACTAGCCCAATGGCCAGCCAAGAACAACCCAAAATAGCGTACTGACCATATCCCAAATATAAAAAATTTCCATATCTAAAATACACATTTTACAGTTGTGCACATTGATCATAAACACCGCTCAAAGGCTTCCTACCCGTAGCCTTTACAAAACCTAACATCCAGCACCGTTTTATAGGTATAACGCAACAATTTTAAATACAGGCATTTTATTGAAATTTAATTTCTGCAATATTTTAAACATTTAAACCACTGGGGGAAATGAACCCAGGGCAACAGTTTAAAAGTAGACCAATTCCGTGGGGGAAAAACGCGGACTTGGCAACCCTGCATCCAACACGAGCTGCTGGAGTTAATGTCATTGCACACATGAGTATTAAATTTCCGCACGTTAAAAAATAAATACGAACTCAGGTTATTATGTTAATCGAGGTTACACACTGCCTCTGAAACTTTCGTCCGTCATAAAAAAAAAAATTCAGATCAGGTTCGATTTTCTGCATTTTGCATCCATAATAAGCATTTTCATATGAAAGGATGGCGAATATGAGAAAACTGAAAAAACGCATAAAAAAATCGGACTCAGTGTGCAATGACCTTTAGATTTGACTGATCATGGGTCGAAAGTAAGGAGAGATGACTAAAAAAAAACATGCTAGAGGATTTGCTGCTCAATCTTGTTCACTGACAAATTATAAGATGCGCTGCTCCCTTTACACAGAGTGCGCGTTATTATCGCAAAATCGAAAGTAATAGTAAACCGCGCGACCACTCATTTAAAAGCTATTTCAATACCATGCATATAGAAAGTGCGAAAATTATATACAATATTAGAATGTTTGCGGGTGCGGGCGGTAAGAAAAAAATATCGTTCTTTTCATCTTCTCTCATAATCCGCGGCTACATCCACTGTTTACCTGATGGGCTACATTACTCACCTCTCTCTGTCTGACTGCATCACATGCATTTTCAAACGTACATACACGTACAGGAATATCTGGACCACGGCCAATCAGAGGGGGGGCGGGATCCGTCCTTCATCTCTGATTGGTTTAGACCACGATATGGGCCTAATGTCTGTCTGTTGTTGAACAACAGGGAGACTTTAAGAGTCACGGAGTTTCGTTTTTTTCCCCCTCGAACTGCTGGTCGCACCGGTGCAACCTTTGATTTTTTTTAGTCGCACCATTGAGAAATTAGGTCGCACGTGCGACCAAATTGGTCGCACTCTAGAGCCCTGCATTTTCAGAGGTGCCCCAACCTTTTACTACAAAGGCATTTTTTTTTTTTTTTTTTTTTCATTTTGGTGGAATTTTTGCCACAAGCCCTCATTAATTTTCAAGCCTGTGGCAGTGGTAAAATACTTATTTTGGTTGAGTACCGGCTGTAGCGTGGTGGACCAGATCAAAGGTCATGGGCCAGTTTATGCATCTCTGGTCTATTACATGTATCATACAAACAGTTCTTTTTGTTAGTGTCACTGAATAAGTGTGTGTGTATTCTGCAGGTGCAGCACAGGATCACAGGGCAGGTGATGGCTCTGAAGATGAACACAATGGCCAGCAACAAAGCCAACATGCTGAGAGAGGTGCAACTCATGAACCGCCTTTGCCACCCCAACATCCTCAGGTGTGAGATTTAGGGTTGTTCATTTTTGTTCATAAAACAGGGAACACCTCTCTTTATATGCGTGGAACAATTTAATGAACATACAGTGCAATGATATAATATTTTTATTGAGTTGTGTGTTCGTAGAGTTTGACTTTAATAAATAGTTCTTATCACTTTTATTAGGTTTTTGGGGGTGTGTGTTCATGAAGGACAGCTTCATGCTCTTACAGAGGTAAGACATTGCACAGAAATCCAGACTTTAGGAGTAAATGGACTGTCTGGTTGATGTGATGATGACTATAATTTCACTATGTTTACAGTACATAAATGGGGGCAACGTGGAGCAGCTGCTGGACAGTGACATATATCTGCCATGGAGTGTGAGAATAGGTCTGTCTCTGGACATTGCAAGAGGGCTGCAGTATCTACACAGCAAGGGCATTTTCCACCGAGATCTTACATCAAAGGTACAGACACAGTTATATGTGGTTTATTGTGCCAGCTGCTATGTCTGTTCGTTTTGTGCTTGATGCACTCTGGTGTTATGGGACAAAATGACTGCAGAGTTGTTGTATTTTTGTAGGCCAATCATGAAGTAAGCATTACCCTGGTTTCCTTGACAAAATGAGATTTTTCCATTGGCTTTTAGATTAGTGCAGAAAATAAGATGTGATTAGTAAAAGTTTGTTATTCTTACATGTTTTGTTCATCATGATAATATTCACAAAGCCTAAATTCAATCTCCAGGATTAAAAAGTGAGCAAATAAAGAACAACATGTTCGCAGGACTTAAACGTCACCACAGTTAAGCTTCTGATAAATATTTCTTAATTTAAAAACATTTGGAATTGTTTGGAAGATCACAATTATAAACACAATGAAGGTGTCAAAGTAGACTAGTGAAGAGTGGAATTTACCTGTTAGGCGGCTCATCGTGTATAGTCCCATTTAGCCATTTGTTAGCAACCACGTTTTTCAAGACAAGTAAAAACTTAATTAAACACAATGGGTATTTAAGCATTAAAATATATTGAGTTTGTGTTTAACACAGACCTTATTTTAGGCATTTAACCAAAAACCTACAGTGCTTAGAATTTTCTGTATTTCTACATGAATATGACACAAAACACCAGATTTTTTACACTCAAGTCCTGAAAGTAGACAAAGAGAATCCAATCAAAGAAATGAAACAAAAATAAATACTTTGTCATTTGTTTATTGAGAAAAATGATCTGCTGTGACCCATTTTGCAGCAATAACTGCTGCTAAATGTTTCTTGTAACTGCTCAACGGCTTGTTGGAATTTTGGCCAATTCCATTTTCTCTTGAGATTCAGTTCTTGGAAAGATGTCCTGATAGTCATCCCACTGATTGAAAACACCTCTGAACGGACTTTAAAGGATTAATTCACTTCCAGAATAAAAAAATTACAGATAATGTACTCACCCCCTTGTCATCCAAGATGTTCACGTCTTTCTTTTTTCAGTCGTAAAGAAATGCTTTTTGAGGAAAACATTTCAGGATTTCTCTCCATATAATGGATATGTATGGTGCCCTCAAGTAAGTACTTCCAAAATGCAGTTTAAACGTAGCTTCAAATGGTTCTAAACAATCACAGTCTCCCTGTTAAAAAAAACAGCGTAGGTTTTGATGCTTTATGAAAACCAGCTAAGGACCAGCATAAACCAGATAAAACCAGCATCCCAACATTACAACCTACCTAACCAGCATATGCAGTTTTTTTCAACAAGGAGTTGGAGAAGAAAACGAGATGGGAGTTTTTCGACATACCCTAACTGTATTGACCCGGATCACACAGACTATGTATGTGCATCACAGAGACAAGACACGACGAGCATTTGTGCTTAACAGTATCTAAATTGTCAATTTGTTTAGAAAATAACCGATTGCTTTGCTAGATAAGACACTTTTTCCTTGGCTGTGACCATTTAGAGCCCTTTGAAGCTGCATTTAAACTGCATTTTGGAAGTTCAAACTTGGTGGCACCATATATATGAATTATATGAAGAGAAATCCTTAAATGCAAAAGAAAGACATGAACATCTTGGATGACAAGGAGGTGAGTACATTATTTGTGAATTTTTGCTCTGAAAGTGAACAAATCCTTTAATTTCACCTTCAAATTAACTATAGCTAGCTAATACTAGAGATTCACAAACTTTAACCCCCTCACAGATATGAAATATTGGACCATTTTTGAGAATAAATGAATGAAAAAGTATATATTTTTATATTTTTTGTTTGATTGGATTTTCTTTGTCTACTTACGGGACTGTGAAAATCTGATTCATTGTGTCATATGTATGCAGAAATATAGAAAATTCTAACGGGTTCACAAATTTTTAAGCAGCATTGTTTAAAAACCCATTGACTTCAGGACGATGGAACCAGAAATGCTAAAATGCTAACTCGTTTTGGGTTTTGACCTACAAAAATACATTATTCAAGCAGCATTCTATAAATAAGGCTATAAGGTTAAAAACACTGAAATTAAAATAATAAGGTATTAAATACCTTATTAAATACCCTGACTGTACTACTGTACTGTACAGAATTGTCTGGTCCGTTGTGACAACGGTGCTTTTACTGCTGTGGTTGGAGACTTTGGACTGGCTGAGAAAATCCCTGATTACAGGTCAGTGCATGTCTTTTTTTTTTTTTTTTTTTTACACACAAATAGTGTATCTTTTTGACACACATTTGATCATGATGATATTTTAAATGGATCATGACTTAACCAGAGACACAAGTAAAAGTATCATGGTTATCCAAGAAGGCTATATTCTAAACATAGCCTAAATATTGATTAAAATGACCCATGCTTTGTCTTGCTTGTCTACAGTGATGGTGTTGAAAAGCAGCCTTTGGCTGTTGTGGGTTCCCCCTACTGGATGGCTCCAGAAATGTTAAGAGGAGAGCTGTACAATGAGAAGGTATCCTGTCTTTGAACACTAACAAATCAATATTTAACTCTACTTGTGTGCTTGTGTAACTTCATCTCATTTTCATACCATAGGCGGATGTTTTTTCATATGGAATAATCCTTTGTGAGATTATTGCTCGAATTGAGGCTGACCCAGATATCCTCCCACGAACTGAGGTACATAATACAACTGCACAACACCACACGAAGCACAAAATTAACCACAGAATCATGTAGCTGGTTTACCATACATAGATCAAGCCTAAAAAAATATATTTTCTGTTCAAAATGACTTTAATAGCTAATGATTAATATCTAAATTTATTCTAGGACAAATTTTAAACCTTTTATGTTTATTTTTTCATGTTTAGGTAATTGACCCAGGATAATTGAGATAATTGAAATGTTGATATTCTGAAAATATATTAAAACTTAATATGTGTCTGTAATTTTAAACCGTAATCAAATGAATGATAAAATAATATGCTTATTTGGTTGTTGTTGTTGTTTTTTTTGTTTTGTTTTTTTTTGCTTAATATTATGTGTGTGCATATAAGATCCAATCTAAGAATTCACAGACCTTTAATTTTTCATGACCACTGCAGTTCAGCCTTTGAAATCAACATCTGCCTTTTAGAGTGTTGTCTCCCTCTGCTGGTGAAGCAGCATTATGCTGTATATTTCCACAAAAATACATATTCATATTTAATTTTTTAAAACATTTTTTAGAAAGCAACACAGTGTTCATTATTACAGAGCTCGTGATTAATCAAAAATGTGCCTATGTGTGTAAAGATGCCTGATCAGAGTAGTATGTGTGTAATATCATGTGTCTGTTTGTCTGTAGGATTTTGGACTGGATGTGGACACTTTTGAGCAAATGGTGGGAGATTGTCCACCTTCATTTCTTGGCCTGGCTGTCAGTTGCTGCAATGTAAGCCACATATGCACATATACATTCAGACATACATTAACGCAGAGTACATCATGTCATGGTCTTAGTTGTGTTTTTAATTTGTTATCCTCTTTTTGTTGTAGATGAATGCAGACAATCGTCCTGCCTTCTCTGAAATAGTAGTGACACTTGAGAGGATAGAGAGAGAGAGGAAGATGAGTGAAGCTCCAGTCATCTTAGGTAAGTATGTTACAGATAACATGGGTAGGGGTAAATCAGTGTAATACGTTTATTTAATAATACTCTGTAAAAAATAATTTAAATAAATCAATGATATACACTACTGTTAAAAATTTTGGGTCAGTAAGATTTTTTTTAAATAAATTATTCATTTGGTTCACCAAGGATACATTAAATTGATCAACAGTGTTACAGTACAGGCTTTTAGATTGTTACAAAACAATTCTATTTCAAATCAATTTTAAAATTTCAAAAATATTAAGCAGAACAACTGTTTTCATCACAAGAAGAAATGTTTTTTTGAGAACCAGATCAGCATTGTTTTAGGATTGTGTGACACTGAAGACTGAGTAATGGCTGCTTAAAATTTAGTTTTGTCAACACAGTAATAAATGTAATTTTTAAAATACACCACCAGTCAAAGGTTTTTCAACAGTAAGATTTTTAATGTTTTTTAAAGACTTTTCTTTTGCTCACCAAGCCTGCGTTTATTTGATCCAAAGTACAGCAAAAACAGTACAATTTTGAAATATTTTTAATAACTATTTTAAAATGTAATTTATTCCTGTGATTTAAAAGCTGAATTTTTTGCATCATTGCTCTAGTCACATGAAATCATTCTAATATTCTGATTTTCTGCTCAAAAACATTTATTATTATTATAGAATTATAAAAAATATAAAAAAATAATATTCTTTCTATTCTATTTCAGAAGAATATAATTTATCTAAAATATAAATCTTTTGTAACATTATCAGTGTTGTTTTCGTCATCGATGACGATGACGAAATCATTTCGTTGACGCCACTTTTTTCATGACGATAACGAGACGATGACGAGATAAAAATGGCTCGTTGTTGACTAAAACATGACGAGACGTGTGTGAGTTTTCGTTGACGAGACGAGAATAGACGAAAATGTTAGTGGGTGGTCCGTCAGACGTTTAAAATGCATGACATTTCTGCTTATTGTGCATGCCAATCAAAACCTAAAAAGTATCTGCCGCTATGGCAAGCCGTTTTAGCATTCCATCCTTGTTTGTCTTTTATGTTTTAAAACATTCCTTCATTATTGTAATTATTGGTGAAAATAGTCGATCCGGAAGCTCACATTGTGTTGAACTATGGATCTGCTATTTTCGGAACTTATAAGTGACACTACCCAACAGCAAAATACTTACTGACCTACATTCATTTGTTAAAAGACTACTTTTTCCCCTTTTTTGACTAAAACTAGACTGAAACCTTTTTGACTTTTCGTCGACTAAAACTAGACTAAAACCTTTTTGACTTTTCGTCGACTAAAATTGGACTAAAACTATCACATATCACATAAAACTAATAAGCATTTTAGTCCAAAAGACTAAGACTAAATCTAAGATGGTTGTCAAAAACAACACTGAACATTATAAATGTCGTTATTATCACTTTTGATCAATTTAAAACATCCTCACTAAAAAAAGTATTCCTTTCTGTAAAATAAAATTATACTGACTCCAAGCTTTTCAATGGTATAGTGTATAATGTTACAAAAGCTTTTTATTTCAGACAAATGCTGATTTTTGGATCTTTCTATTCATCATAGAATCCTGGAAAAAATGTACTCAACTGTTTTAAATATTATTAATAATAATACATTTTTCTTGAACAGCAAATCAGCATATTAGAATGATTTCTGAAGCATCATGTGACACTGAAGACTGGAGTAATGATGCTGAAAATTTAGCCTTGATCACAGGACTAAGTTACATTTTAAAATATATTCAAATATTATAAATAGTTATTTTAAATAGTTCGCAATATTACTGTTTTTGGATCAAGTAAATGCAGACTTGAGCAAAAGCGACTTCTTAAAACATTAAAAATCTTGTGACCGGAAGTGTATATTCAAATAGAAAATGTGTTTTAAATTGTTATATTTCACAATACTTTTTATAGTATATGCAGCCTTGTTGAGCATAAGAAAATTTTTAATTCAAAAACATCATTTAAGTAAATTTTAAGTACATTTTACCAGTTAGCAGGCTATTCATTCAGAATTTAAAAATTCAAGATTCAACATTTTTCAAAATTCGAAATCACTCTTTCTGCAGCATTCACCAAGAAATAATTTTGCACTTTTACCAACCATTCCTTGTTATGGTTTCCTCAGAACCCATTGCCATTGACGTCAGTCCGTATAGGAGGAGAAGCTCGCCTCATCCCGGTGACCAGCGCCTGTCCCGTAGTCAGTCAGACGTATTGCCTCCTGCCACTTCACCATGTTTAGGCACGCCTGCACGGGTCAACCCATTCTCTCTTCGCCAAGACCTCAATGGCGGTCGCATCAAGCTGTTCGACACTCCTAGCAAATCTGTCATCTCTCTTACCTTTACCCTTCCACCACCTCCAGACCCCTGTGCCTCCCCACCACTAAGCGGGAGTCCGGGGCTACGAGGTCCCCCCCGAAGGTGTCGCTCCCTGCCATGCACCCCCGAGCTGGGAAGACAGCTACCCTTCCGGGACCAAGAGGAGGAGAAGATTGAAGACCTGAGAGATGGAATGAAAGAGACAGAAGCGGAAGGAAAGCAAGATGCGGTGGAGGACTCAGGCCTGGTTTTGGACTTAGATATGGTGTCTTTAGAACGGGTAGAAGAGGAAGAGGAGGATGAAGAGGTGGAGAAGGAAGGATTGAGCCTCACAGAACCCATGGACTGTAGCAGCTCGCCCGACACAGCAGAAGGAAATGTGTCAGGGAAGCGGCTTATCAGCGGTTCTTCTTATTCCTCATCCTTGCAGTCCAATGGTTGGACTACACCCATCTCTAACGGACCACAGTTATTACCTCCCCTTCCCCGGTTGGACAATAACAATGGACTGCTGAGGCCGGGGCGGCCGATGGCATGGGCAAGACTGAACGGATACAGAGGCCCCGCTCCAGAGCCTTTACCGCCCACTAACGAACAAGATGATGTCATTTCTTGTTCACCGTGCTGTCTGGCTGGATTCAGCTTCCCTTCCATATGCCTGCGTGGAGCTCCTCCCTCACGGCGTGGACCTCCGCGACGTCCGTACAGGAACTTCAACGGAGGGGAAGCATCTGCAGCCACAGCGAAGGGACTGCTCTGTCGGGGAGCAACGGGTCTGGCTCCATCCACAGCAGCTTGTGAGCCAGGGTTACCCCTACCAGAGGCCCAAACCTAAAGATGACCACTGCGATCTCAGAACTGCAATGCCACACAGTCAGGCCACAAGTCTGATGTCTAGATGGTTACCTTAGTGGATGCAGTACAGGTTGAAACATTAAATTGAAGGGATTGTTCACCCAAAAAATTAAAGTTCTGTCATTTACTCACCCTTAAGTAGTTCAAGATCTGTATGACTTAGGTGACATTTGGTTCATTTGGTCCGTAACAAAAAGGAAAATTATACATTTTGTCCTAGTCTACATAATGTTCATACTGGCATTTTTGACAGCGAACCTAAAGGCATAGCGATACATTCACAACCTGATTGGTCGGGTTGAGTATATTTCGTGACAGAACTCACCAAACACTCCAAACAAAAAGAAAAGGTGTGTTCGACTTAAAGCAGCACTGCTGGTGTATGACATCAAAGTACCCATTCACTAATCAGTCTGCTCAGTGCCGCTTAAAGTCAAGTACACCTAATGACGTCTGCTGGACTAAGCGCGCTCATTGTTGCATGTATATGATTTTATTTTCACCACCTGCAAACTCACAAAGATCTCATAAAAGCCACTTTACCTCCTCGTTGCTCCACATTTGCTCTCTGCTCATTTTGTTTTGGATACACCACTTGTTCCCTTCGTGAAATCATAGCGTCGCATCTTGTCATAACTTCCTGTTTTTGGTTTGTTTATAAGTATTTGGTCCTTGTTTGAGTTTGTTTGGACATTTGGCTAATGTAAACAGAGCCTTACTTTATTCCTCTGAACACAAAAAATGCCAGTTTTATGTTTATATGGTAAAAGTCAGTGTTTTCTTGTTTGGATGTTTAAAACATAGTTAGAAATATCTTCGTTCTAATTTACAGACTAAAGAAAATCATACAGTTTTTGACATGAGGGTGAGTAAATGACAGAATATTTTAGGGCTACACAATATATATATAAAAATAAAACAATATTGTTATATGGCTTAATGTGATTGTCAAATTGCACAGGTTGTGATTTAACTTAAGAACATATATTCTAACAGTTTCAGTTTGAGAAGAACAGTTCTTTACTCTGAAACCTTCAGTCCTTATATTTATATGCTGGTAACTTGCCAACATAAAAATTAAGTAACTAAGGCACAAACATTAGTATTATAATTTTACAGTTATTTTTTAATTTCAGTACAATACTGTTATTACAATATTTTTCTTGTTTTAATATTTGTATTTAATAATAATCACAATAATTATTGTTTCATGGTCATTTTGAATTAGACAAAACAGTGGGAAAATGGCCTATGAAAATGTAGGTGGAAAGAGATTTTTTTTAAAACTATGTTTAGTTCATGGTTACTGAAAGAGGTTAAAGTTATTTCTTGGAAATGTAAATGTGAACACTTAAAATATACCAAATTGACCAGCCCACAAAAGGATGATTCACACTCATTCATTCATAAATGGATAAACTAAATATGAATGAATAAATAAATAAGCAGATGCACTTCCCGACAAAGTCACCTCTCTTATTGTAGAATTTTTTATTTATTTAAATTATTTTATTGTATTTATTTATTTATTCAATATATAATTATTCAAGCCATCTACTAAACAGTCCTTCCTTTTTCATGCTGCACTATATATAACAATACAACATTTTATTTTTGGGTGAACGATCCCTTTTAGATGTGTGTATGAGACACACACAGGGTAGAAACGAGGAATGAAAGGCATGCTGGTTCTATAGTGCCAGTTCTTTTATCATTGTCCTTTTTTCCATAATTCAGAATAACTTCATACCATTACTGTACAATAATGGCTGCTTTTTATTGTGTGCTCTTTTCGACTCCATAAATGTTTGATTGACTGAAAGCCACTGTGTTTAAAAAGAAAAAAATCAAATACTGTGTTTGTAATAAGGAAGACCTACCTGAAAATAGTGGCATGTCAAGCATCGTAAGCGTATTATCTGATTTATTTATTTATTAGATAAGCATTCCTCTGAGAGACTGAATGCTCTTCACTTTGCTGTGAGAGTGGACTAGGGTGTGTGACAATGGGTACTGATGTCAGACATTTTTGTGATACATGTGTATGTTTAGATGCAACGTATGCAGTAAATCATGGTAATTATGTAAAGTGTACTGTTTAATGAGCATTTTTAATGAAAACGTATTTTGAGTTTTACACAAGATGAAAATGTGCAGGAGTGCTTGTAGAAGATAGCTGTTTACTTTTTTTTATCTCCCCCTAGTGGTCTAGAGGATACACTCTTGTTAGATCACTGCTGCTGTTGTTATTTTAAAAAACGGATTACTCTCACATGAGAGATGTTAGAGGACATTTATCTCCACGTTTGATCTAGTTCAGCTTTTTTGTGATGTTCAAGATATGGAATCGTATTTAAAAAAGCAAAAGAGCATCTTGCACAAAGTGTTTCCTGATGTCACTAACATTTACTGTACTCAAGACAAATATGACCCACCCCAGAACAAATGATCAACACATCTGCTTTTTTCTGTGTTTGAACATGAGTGTAAGTTCAAAGGAACCTAGATTCACTGTGGGTCAATACTAGTCTGGGACTGAAAGTACTTCATATTAAGTCTAAACTGACATTTTACATTAGTTTATGCAAAGTCTGTTATGCTGAAGTGTTTCTGAAGTGTGGATTACGCCTCAGAATCACATCCACTGAATTTCCTCATGCTTGCTTATGTACATCTGCTTATGAGATGAGCATAGGAAGTATCTGCATGCTGAGTACTGTACAAAAGAGTGATCTGTACATATCAGTGCATGGCAATAGACAAGAAGCTGTCTAGCACGTTAAAACTTCCCTTCAGACTGGCATCAGAGGTGAAGTTGTCTCAAGGCATTTTTGTCTTATTGAGATCTGAATTCTGAGACGAGATATAGATGCAATAAGTGCTCTTGGTTTAAACAGTAATTTATATTTTTTTAATAGTTTGGTGAGGTTTAAATGAATTAATTCATTAGGTTCTTGAAAATATACATTTTCTAACACTAATCTGTGAAGCATAGAATTGGGCTGTAATTTCCCATGCGCAGTAGAGATAAAAGCAATTTGATTGTGTATTTATACAGCACAGACTCATTCACAACTTGCCTCCTTTGTGTCAGTGATGAAGTGATGTTATAGCGGATGGGACATGGATGGATTTGTAAGGTCCATGTGTCATGTTATTGTATAATGATTTTTCTTTTTAAGAGAGATCATCTTCTCTCTGAAAGCAAAGCACTTACAACTATGATTACTTTTATTAGTTCTGGGGAACAGCAGCTTTAATAAATGTCAGTGAATTGTTATTTATGAAAATGTCATCAATTAAAAAAAGACTGAATGTAAAATTGTCGGTCATTTTTACATTAACACTGATTTTAAATGTAAAAGAAATGATAATAGCTACCTTTTGTATGTGATGTGTGTTTATGTGTGATCGACTATGTTGTATGTTAGTAAGGCATGTGTATGTGTACACACAAACATAGTTGTGCACACATGGGCTCACACTCACTGAAAAGAGAAAGGCTGAAAGAGACATTTGTATATATATTAGTGTTAGGCGTTGTTGTAAAGTAGCCTAATGTTAAACTATTTATTACAGACAGCATGAAAAACAGAAAGGAAAGGTAAGGTTAAGAAAGGAACATTAAAGGAACACTCCACTTTTTTTGGAAATAGGCTCATTCTCCAATTCCCCCCGAGTTAATAATTCTCCTGTTCTGGCGATATCACTTTTAGCATAGCTTAGCATAGATCATTGAATCCTACGAGACCAATATATCATCACGTTCAAAAATGACCAACGAGTTTCGATATTTGTCCAATTTAAAACTTGACCCTTCTGTAGTTATATCATGTACTAAGACAGGCTGAAAAAGTGAAGCTGTGATTTTCTAGGCCGGTAAGATTAGGAACTACACTCCCATTCCGGTGTAAGGAAGTTTGCTGCCGTAATATGGATGCAGCTGGCGCAGTAATATCATGCAGCGCCTGAAATTAGTTCCCAGCTAGGTAACTTCCAACGAGGAAACTGTGCATGCAGCTGGTCACGTTGTGCTGCGATGTGCTGCGTGATATTACTGCGCCTGCTGCGTCCATATTACGGCAGCAAACTTTCTTGACTATTACGCCAGAATGGGAGTGTAGTTCCTAATCTTATCAGCCTAGAAAATCACAGCTTTACGTTCTCCGCCGGTCTTAGTTCACGATATAACTACAGAAGAGTCGTTTTTAGTTGTTTTAAACAGGACAAATATCGAAAGTTGTTGGTAATTTTTAAACACGATACTATATTGGTCTCATAGGATTCAATGATCTATGTTAAGCTATGCTAAAAGTGATATCGCCAGAACAGGAGAACGGCTGAATGGATTTCAAAACCGTAAAACTCAACTTATTAACTTTGGGGGAGTTGGAGAATGAGCCTATTTCCAAAAAAAGTGGAGTGTTGCTTTAAGGAGAGAGAAAGGATGCCTGCCAGGGATGGGGCAAAATATTACAATCGGTGAGTAGGGGAGAAGATAAGAGGAGCATTAGCCAAATATAGGGGGACAGTTGAGAGAGGCCTAAAAGCAAATGTACATTTTCTCTACGGCTAAATGCGGCTAAAGTAAACAGGCTCATCACTCCACAGAGAGAGGAGAAGGGCGGGGCGAGCAGAGCTCATTAGCATTTAAAGCAACATCCACCAGAATAGGTAGTTTTTTGCAAAGCTGAGGCAAGGCTAAGGTAGGCAAGGTAAAAAAGAGTGACAAATTTTAAACAAAGCATGTTATAGACTTTTCATTAAGACCCTAAAGAACCATATGAACTTGGAAAATGGGTATCTGATGACCCCCTTTAAGGTATATCATATACTTAAATTGCAGATGTGCAAAATTTCTTGTTTAATTTTCATCTTTAACTCTTTAAGATCTAGCGAACTAACAAAAAAGATTTAATGTAGATCAGGGGACGCATGTAAACACTCTGAAACCAGTAGTGCATTCATTTATTTGCTGGTAGCCCTCTAAAATGAAAGCTTGATGGTTTAAAGTTTAAAAATAGATTATTCCATGGAATGTCTGGATACTGGATTCTGATTGGCTGGCAGGTGTGCAGTAAAACCGTTTAATGCACAGGTAGTTCCAAGTCAGTTTAATCACCGTTCTATATTAATGCGCTGCTTTAATTGATGCACGCAAAAGCACAGAGAGAGAGAGAGAGAGAGAGAGAGGTCGGAGATCGCATTGTGCTGCGCACATACATACACTTCTTGTCAGCGTTTGCCTGCGATGCTTATTAAAATAGCATAGATACTAGATCGCTACATTATATTCCTCAGCAACGGGGTGGTAAAACTGCTGTTTTTGAATGAATTATTGTTTGTAGAGAGAGACGCACAGCATGCAGGCAGGTAACGTTACGCACACACACAACTGTCATCTCTCTTGCCTTCACACTCTCTCTTGGTCGATCGATAATCTACTGAAACAAATGCTATATTTCATTCAAATAAATGTGATTTTACCGGACTATTTAATCTCTGAGTCTGATTTGAAGCGGCCAGAATGCTAGAGCTGCGTGTCATAACTGACGAAAATAACCGTCTTTTTTATCCATTCAGTCAAATTTTGCAAATATCAATCCTAGTTTTAATTTGTCTATAACCATGGAATAAGCGGGATAATCAACGGCTTGCCGTGCGTTAAAGGATTTAAAATGCACTTCGCGGAGGCAACCATCCGCTTCGCGTCGGGCGGTTATTAGCCTCCACGTCGTGCATTTAAAATCCTTTAACGCACGGCAAACCGTTGATTATCCCTTACATATAGCATGCTGCACAAATATTAGTATAATTGAATGGTTGTACTATTAAATTAATTTATATTTATTAAACAGTGAGTTTTTTTTAACACAATACTATTATTACAATATATTTCTTGTTTTTAATATTAATAATGAATAATAATCACAATAAAAAAGCAGAATGTGGCCTGTAAAGTGGAAAAAGCTTTTTTTACACTACGTAACTAGGTAACTAAAGTTGTTTCAATAAGTTTAATAACGTGCTTATTAATCATGCGCATACATCTAAAAGTTAATGAGTTGTTATTTATAAACATGTCATAAATAAAAAAAAAAGTCTTATTTTTACATGAACACTGATTTAAAATGACAATATAAATGAATAAATATAAATAGCTACCACAGAACTAAAAGATTGTGAAGCCCTGTAGACAGGATTGACAAAATGACAAGATATGTAACTGTGTGTAAAAAAATATTTAATATGTAACCTTTTTATCATACTGAGCATAATAATAATAATAATATTCAATGATTAGATTTTGCTTTACAAATTCATCAAAACATCTAGAAACATCGACGTTTGGAAAACTAAAGCAGTATCCCAATGGATTATCTTTAACATTTGTAGAAAAAAATAACATACAGAACATAAGCAGAGTTGTAAAAAGAAAAAAAGAATTTCTAAAACAGTTGTGGCAATGCATTATTGTCACAAGGAGGAGTCAGAGACGTGCGGATCCATTTGCAAGGCTTTATTGAGAAGTGTCGACAGGCAAGAGTAAACACCAGAAAACAGGAACAACGAAGGTAATCCGGGAAACAGTTCAATAGACAGGCAATGGTCGCAATGGCAGGAAGCAGGAATCGTCAACGGGGTACACAGTCCAGAGTCATACACAGATAATCCAACACAGAGAAATACGCTTAGAATTACGACCATAGGAACAATAAGACTTCGCCAGGTGGCTGTGTGTGTGTGAGTGGCTTAAATGCATGTGGGTAAATGATAAACAGGTGTATGCAGCAATCAGTTCAGTGGGAAACGAGGAGCAGCTGTGCAGTGATTGGTGCAGTGGCTTATGGGGATTGCAGTCCAGAATGTGTGTGCAAGAGTTCATGATGAGAAGACAGACCAGATACATGACAGAGCCCCTCCCCAAGGAGCGGCTTCCAGACGCTCTAACCACATAATACAACCTGGAGGGTGGTGGAG
This sequence comes from Garra rufa, assembly GCF_049309525.1. Classification (NCBI taxonomy): domain Eukaryota; kingdom Metazoa; phylum Chordata; class Actinopteri; order Cypriniformes; family Cyprinidae; genus Garra; species Garra rufa. The sequence continues at coordinate 19,550,249 of NC_133366.1, forward strand.
CGGAGGCGGAACAGGGGGAGGGATGGAGGGCCAGGTCCATGTAGGGGTACTGGAACCAGGAACTGAGGCGGAGCCGACGGAGGGAGAAGCCATGAAGGAAGGGTTGGCTCCTGCATGGGGCCGACCGACGGAGGTGGAGCCGGTGGAGCCCGAGGCGGAACCGGAGAGTCGATGGTCCTGGGCGACACAGAGGATCCGGAGGGCCAAGGCGGAACCCAAGGCTCTGGCGACCCCGGCAGAGATGGAGGTCCGGAGGTACGCAGCGGAGCCGGAGTGACAGAGGATGGAGGCTGTGCCCACGGGAGGGAGGAGGTCCACAGAGCCGGCAGGACGGAGTGACGAGGCGCAGCCGGAGGAGTAGAGTCCAGAGGCGAAGGTGGGGCGACGACTGACCGGGGCGGAGCCGGAGAGACGATGGAGCCCGGAGGAGCTGGTGGGCCGATGGCCGACAACGGAGACGAGGGAGCACAGAGCCGGGGTGGAGCCGCAGGGTCGGAGGACCGAGGTGGAGTCCAGGACTCTGAGACTGGAGGTGATGGTGAGGGATCCTTCAGTCTGGACACCGATGGAGACTGGCAGTCCCACGGCAAGTCCTCTGCACCGAAGGTGGGATGTGGGTGAGCAGAGGGACTGTCAGGAGACAGAGGTGGCGGGACTGGAGCAGCAGGGAGGGTGGGTGGGAACAGTCCATGCATGAGCTCCGTGACCAGAACCGGGCAGACAGGAATCTCAGGACGACTGGATGGAACCAGCGGAGTCTCTGGAAGGCTGGGCGGAACCAGCGGAGGCTCTGGAAGACTGGGCTGAACCAGCGGAGTCTCTGGAAGGCAGGGCTGAACCAGCGGAGTCTCTGGAAGGCTGGGCGGAACCAGCGGAGTCTCTGGAAGGCTGGGCGGAACCAGCGGAGTCTCTGGAAGGCTGGGCGGAACCAGCGGAGTCTCTGGAAGGCTGGGCGGAACCAGCGGAGGCTCTGGAAGACTGGGCTGAACCAGCGGAGTCTCTGGAAGGCTGGGCTGAACCAGCGGAGTCTCTGGAAGGCTGGGCGGAACCAGCGGAGTCTCTGGAAGGCTGGGCGGAACCAGCGGAGTCTCTGGAAGGCTGGGCGGAACCAGCGGAGTCTCTGGAAGGCTGGGCTGAACCAGCGGAGGCTCTGGAAGGCTGGGCTGAACCAGGGGAGGCTCTGGAAGGCTGGGCTGAACCAGCGGAGGCTCTGGAAGGCTGGGCTGAACCAGCGGAGGCTCTGGAAGGCTGGGCTGAACCAGCGGAGGCTCTGGAAGGCTGGGCTGAACCAGCGGAGTCTCTGGAAGGCTGTCTTGAGTAGCGGGCTCTGGACGACGCTCTTGTGAAGCGGGCTCTGGACGACGCTCTTGTGAAGCGGGCTCTTGACGACGCTCTTGTGAAGCGGGCTCTGGACGACGCTCTTGTGAAGCGGGCTCTGGACGACGCTCTTGAGGAGCGGGCTCTGGAGAACTGGACGACCCCAGCGGAGATTCAGGAGGGCTGGGCGTCTCCAGCGGAGACTCTGGAAGAGCAGGCTCTGAGCGAGCGGTCACTGGAGGGCGCTCTGGCGGCGCAGTCACTGGAGGGCGCTCTGGCGGCGCAGTCACTGATTTGATGGTAGCCATCTTGTGCCATGGCTGTGGAAGGGGGCCCATCTTGAGAGCAGACTCTGGAAGGGCAGCCATTTTGCGAACAGAGTCTAGAAGGGAGGTCATCTTGTCAAGAGACTCTAGAAGGGAGGCCATCTTGCTTACAGACTCATGCGGGTCCATATTGTGATGCTGGAGGTGAAACAAAGCCGCTGGATCCTGGTTTGGCGAAGTCTTCTGTCACAAGGAGGAGTCAGAGACGTGCGGATCCATTTGCAAGGCTTTATTGAGAAGTGTCGACAGGCAAGAGTAAACACCAGAAAACAGGAACAACGAAGGTAATCCGGGAAACAGTTCAATAGACAGGCAATGGTCGCAATGGCAGGAAGCAGGAATCGTCAACGGGGTACACAGTCCAGAGTCATACACAGATAATCCAACACAGAGAAATACGCTTAGAATTACGACCATAGGAACAATAAGACTTCGCCAGGTGGCTGTGTGTGTGTGAGTGGCTTAAATGCATGTGGGTAAATGATAAACAGGTGTATGCAGCAATCAGTTCAGTGGGAAACGAGGAGCAGCTGTGCAGTGATTGGTGCAGTGGCTTATGGGGATTGCAGTCCAGAATGTGTGTGCAAGAGTTCATGATGAGAAGACAGACCAGATACATGACAATTATAACCATTATTTAACAGGCTATTCCCCTTTATTTTAAATTAGACAAATTTATCTATAAAATTTGTGAAGAATATTTGTTTGGAAAGGTCAAGCAATTAATAGTTTACTCTCAGTAGCAAGCATTTGTGTAAACATGATCTTTCTGAACTTCTATGCCTTCTGAATTCGTGCTATCTCAGTAAAGAGAAGACTGATTGGAATAATAAAACAAAATAATTATTCTAAAAGCAAACGGATGATCTCTTGACACATTTTAATCAAATGTGACATTGACAAATTGCTGTCCTCAGCTTTAGTTCTTGCCTGTTCCTCCTGTTCCTTTGCTAATTGCCTTTTCATTTTCTCTAGTTCTTCATGCTGTAGATGCATATGCTGACAGACTAGAGCCTCCATCTCCCTCTTTCTTTCTTCTTCATTCTCTTTCAGGATCCGTTGTTTCACCTTCTCAATTTCTCTCTCTGCCTTCTGAAAGTTTTCATTAGTGTAGCATGCTCCACCATTATAACAAACCATTTCATCAATATTGTTTAGTAGCTGCATAACTTGGACTGAATCCTGCTTTTTATTGTCAATCACGAAATAGCGACTCCCACAGCTCCTAACAAATGTTCGCAGTGCTTTATTGCTCTGCACAAATCTGGTAATGTCCTGCCCTTCAAGTTGATCTCCATGAGTGAACACTGCCATGGTGTGATTTAATGCCTCTTCACCAAATAATTGTTCAATATATTCTGTTACTTTTGCATATTCTTCAGTGAATCTCTCCAATTTAATAACTACTAGAAAGGCATGTGGACCTGGAGCAGAAAACCATTCACACCGCTTAATTTCTTCCTCTATCACATCTTTAGTAATTTCTGTGTCAAAAAGACCAGGAGTGTCAATAACTGAAATCTTTCTTCCATTAATGACCCTAGAAACCCTTTTACATGATTGAGTATCAAATGGACTTAAAAGTAATAATTTAAATACTTCTTCTCCTAGGATGGTGTTTCCTGTTGCACTTTTCCCTGCCATTGTCTTTCCAAGCAGGACAATCCGGAGCTCATGCTTTTGATCTGTTAGAGAACATGAATCGTCACATGCAAGGCTTTTTTGCTTTATTCTATTATTTATCATGTAATATTATATGAAAGATGTAGTTTTATTTTAATTGTTAAGCTAATGAAGCTAGACTTTGTTAATGCAAAGCCCAAATGACAAAAACATGAAGAGCTAATTTAGGCTATGATATTGACTTTACCAATCTCATTCTCTTGCTGACCATCAGTGAATGAAGTTTTGGTCTTAGGGGTACTTATCTGCAAAAAGTGTAAAAATACATGTTTATCAAGTATAATTATTAAATAATGCTTTCCAAGTGGTTTGACGTTTTAGAATAAAAGATTACACTTTACCTTTTTTTTAAATGAAGTGCCTAAAACTAACTGAGGTGGAGTTACCTCACAGGTGTCAAACTCCTTCCTGAAGGGCTGTAGCCCTGCAGAGTTTAGTTCCAACCCTGCTCCAACACACATAAGGTGCGTTCCGATCGACAGGGTCCCTACGCAGTGTTCACTGCTCCCTACTCCCTTAGCACGGTATATCCGTTGAAGTGGACTTCGCTGACAATAATCGCTCATTTGGAATGCCCTGGAACGTCATCAAAGCAAATCAACGGCAGGGTCACGCAGATTATGATTTAACATAAATAAATATTGTAATTTATTTTACTTTCAAATTTAAATACATATAAAATACGTATGTATCTAAAAAAATATAGTCCAAATGTATATGTTTAGACCGTTAACAGATTAACAGCTTTTTGTGGTCTTATCTCACGCACTTTTTTTCCCCACACACAGCCTATATTTAAGTTGGGTAGTTTTCCCCGTCCACTTCCTGTGAAGTGAAGTACTGATGTTCCCTTATTCCCTATGCCGTTCGCAGTGCCCTTCGAACTGAACATGTTCGCTCCCTTCGGTTTGGAATCTCACTTAAGATGGCGGAATACCCTGTGAAGTCCACTTCGCAGTCCACTTACGGTCGAATGGAACGCACCTATAGTTTTCAAATAAGCCTGAAAGACCTGATTAGCTGGATCAGGTGCATTTAATTAGGGTTAAGGGTAAGTCTAAACTCTGCAGGACTGTAGCCCTAGGTGAAGGAGTTGGTGGATGAACATGTAAATTTAATTTTAAATAAGAAAATGTATCCAAAATGTAAACTAATGTCCAAGATTTCTGTAGTGTTACAACTCTATAACATCTAAGCACTCTGGATGATCCAGTTAGTGCAAAAAATACAGCTACAGACATTAAACTACTGTCTCCTTTATTACATGTAATATTAAACCTGAAACTCATAATTGTTTGTTTTCTTTTATTATAATATCATAATTAAATCAAAATAAGGAGGAAACGATTTATTACAAATATTTCAGGTATTTATCTTTTTCCCACCTGATCAGAATGTTTCAAACTAAAACTTTCTTTACCTAATGCTACTTTCCAATATTTCTTACCAGAATTTCAGTCTATACAGAAAGATCCTTAACAATAAGCAATGCTAATTACCCTTAAACCAGCTGCAACAGCACTGCAGAAAGACAAAAACCAGGTCCTGGGCACAGTTCCTTCCATTTTAGCTGTGGAGTGAGATTGAATGTTAGCCAGCAACTGATGTATTAGTATTTATATTTGATTGACTTTTTTTGTTTTGTTTTTGGTCCATATGAAAAAATGACTTAGGTACAATCTTACCTTTAAATGCAGCTGTGCTGATCTGAATGGTTCTGTAGCTTTGTTTGAGTTTCCGCATTCATGTTCTTTATTTACCTACCTGGTATCTAGGAGCGGTCTCTAATGACACTTTGCATTCCTATGAATAATTTCCTATGTACAGTCGTGGCCAAAAGTTTTGAGAATGACACAAATATTAGTTTTCACAAAGTTTGCTGCTAAACTGCTTTTAGATCTTTGTTTAAGTTGTTTCTGTGATGTACTGAAATATAATTAGAAGCACTTCATACGTTTCAAAGGCTTTTATCGACAATTACATGACATTTATGAAAAGAGTCTTTGTATTTGCAGTGTTGGCCCTTCTTTTTCAGGACCTCTGCAATTCGACTGGGCATGCTCTCAATCAACTTCTGGGCCAAATCCTGACTGATAGCAACCCATTCTTTCATAATCACTTCTTGGAGTTTGTCAGAATTAGTGGGGGGTTTTTTTGTCCACCCGCCTCTTGAGGATTGACCACAAGTGAGCCCACTCCCTTGGATGAGAAGCAACCCCACACATGAATGTTCTCAGGATGCTTTACTGTTGGCATGACACAGGACTGATGGTAGCGCTCACCTTTTCTTCTCCGGACAAGCCTTTTTCCAGATGCTCCAAGCAATCGGAAAGAGGCTTCATTGAAGAATATGACTTTGCCCCAGTCCTCAGCAGTCCATTTGCCATACTTTTGGCAGAAGATCAATCTGTCCCTGATGGGGTTTTTGGAAAGAAGTGGCTTCTTTGCTGCCCTTCTTGACACCAGGCCATCTTCCAAAAGTCTTGGCCTCACTGTGCGTGCAGGTGCGCTCACACCTGCCTGCTGCCATTCCTGAGCAAGCTCTGCACTGGTGGTACTCCGATCCCGCAGCTGAATCCTCTTTAGGAGACGATCCTGGCGCTTGCTGGACTTTCTTGGACGCCCTATAGCCTTCTTAACAATGCAGTGGAAAGTTTTTTTTCGGGATTAAGTTGATTTTCATGGCAAAGAAGGACTATGCAATTCATCTGATCACTCTTCATAACATTCTGGAGTATATGCAAATTGCTATTATAAAAACTTAAGCAGCAACTTTTCCAGTTTTCAATATTTATGTAATTCTCAAAACTTTTGGCCACGACTGTATAATTTTAGATTCAGATTGATCACTAATTTTCCTGTGTGACTTGTGTAGTCGTGTAATGCTTGATATGCTTTAGGAGTTTTAAACAGAACTAATAAAGTATTGCATAAAAAGAATTACCCAGAGTTTTGCTGTGTGATAAATAGGTTGGTATGTTAACATTACATCAGTTAATGAAAAATGTACATTTACCATTCAACCACAGCTGCCAGTTTTACCGTAAAAGATGAAAGTGATTTATGGTCTGACTCTGAGACATGTAGCTCTTTACCCAATTCTTCTTTTGTCTTACCAGTTTTTCAAGTCACAGAGCAAGAGGTAAAACAAGAAGTTATGATATTTTCATAGTTAAATTATATTACCCATATAACAGCACGGCAGAAAAACAAAAACAGGTCTTGGATACACTGAGTTAAAAAAAAATAGTAAGCATGCTGTCTAGAGGGTGGACTCCAAGCCCGGAATGAACCTATAGAACCCCCTATTCCTAGTATCGGAAGTGATTAGCTTTCCCCACCAGAGGTCACTGTCTCCCTTCCTCCCGCACTTCCCTCCTGATCGTGTACACCTGTCTTTGATTGTCACTCGTGTCTTCCACAGCTGTTCACTATTATCACAGTCTTTATAATCTCCACTTTCCCCCCACTCTGGTGAGTCTGCATTGTTTCTGTTTCTTGTAACCTGTATCCTGTCTTCAGTTTTGTGTATCCTGCTCCTGCTCAGATCCTGTCGTGTGTGCCGTGTTGGCCGTTTGTTTGTTTGTTTGTTTGTTTGTTTATCTGTTTATTGTTAATTAAATATACTCACCTGCATTTGGACCCAGACCTCATCTCTTCGAACGTGCAGACTCCCCAAATGTGTCCAGCAGGGAAGGTTTTTTTTTTAGAGGCGGCGTTGCCCGCTCACTCTGTCCTCGTGCGGCGGCGTCCGCTCACGCCGTGCCTGATTGGATGGCGTCTGTTTGCGCTCGTCTAGCGACGAGGGATGTTCATTCTGTTCCCAAAGCGGCAGCGACCACTCACTCTGTTCCCGAAGCGGTGGTGACGGCTTACTCTGTGCCTGACGCGGCGAGGACCGCTCACTTTGTGCCCAAAGCGGCGGCGACTGCTCACTCTGTTCCCGAAGCGGCGGTGATGGCTTGCTCTGTGCCTGACGCGGCGAGGACCGCTCACTCTGTGCCCAAAGCGGCGGCGATTGCTTACTCTGTTCCCGAAGCGGCGGCGTCCGCTCACGCCGTGCACGATTGGATGGCGTCCGTGTACGCTCATCTGGCGTCGATGGACGCTCACTTGGCAGAGGCGGCACGGAAGCGCGTCCGCCACGTGGTGATGACGGAGGCATACTTTCGGGGGATTGCAGCCGCGCAGGGGAGCGCTGACGTTCCTCTGGCAGCGATGCCCACGGACGTTGCTCCTCTGGCGGCGATGCCCGCTGACGTTTCCCTGGTGGCGGCGATGCCCGCTGGCATTCTCCTGGCGGCGGTGCCCGCTGACGTTCCTGTAGCGGCGGTGTACGCTGACGTTCCTGTGGCGGCGGTGTACACTGACGTTCCTCTGGCGGCGGCGATGCCCGCTGGCGTTCTCCTGGCGGCGGTGCCCGCTGACGTTCCTGTAGCGGCGGTGTACACTGACGTTCCTGTAGCGGCGGTGTACGCTGACGTTCCTGTGGCGGCGATGACCGCTGACGTTCCTCTGGCGGCGGCGATGCCCGCTGACGTTTCTCTGGAGGCGGTGCCCACGGATGTTTCTCTGGCGGTGGTGCCCGCGGACGTTTCTGTAGCGGCGGTGCCAGCTGACGTTCCTCTGGCGGCTGTGCCCAAGGACGTTCCTCTGGCGGCGATACAAAACGTATTAAGCTATTAATTTTCCTCATTATTAGTTTTAAATGTTTGAAAACAACTATGGGTGTTATTTTTGGATATTCGTTTCAACTTCTAAATAAGTTTTTACATGAATTCAAAATATCAAAAGTTTCTTCAAAATATGTTCAAAAGTCTAGATTTCCAATAGCTGGCATTAAACAGCAGTATATGAAATCAACTAACTAGAAGGTGTCAGCAACACAGCCGGACCGTCAGGTTCCATCACCACGCCCACTCGTTCCCAATCACCAGCCTACTGATCACCTGCACCTGCCGCTCCTCATCAGTCCCCTCTACAAATACACAGCACTCTCACTCACAAACTGTCAGATCTACTCGATAGACACTGGACTCTAACCCTCACGCCAAACCTTACCAAACCTGCCTGCCTGTCATTCTGTTTCTCATCAAGTTAAGTTTATCCTGCTTTCTGTTTGTTTTGCCTTTTTTCATAATGATGTTATTTGGATTCTGAATGTTTACCTTTCTGTTTTGAGTTTATCATTAAAGACATATTAAGTTCATCTTACCTCTCTCTCTCTCCTTACCCCGAGCCTGACAGAAGATCTGACCTAGAAAAGATCCTCAGATACTTCACCATGTCAACTCGCCCCACTTCCGATCCTCTCCTCTCCATCTTCCAGCCTGCACCGAGCACTTCCCCGTTTGCCTCTGGAAGTCCCATGGCCTTGCCTGCTTGCTACTCGGGCGAGGCGGACAAATGCAACGGCTTCCTACTCCAGTGTACTCTCCACTTTGAGATGCAGCCCCAGCGATTTGCTACGGAGCGTTCGAAGACGGCGTTCATCACCAGCTTGCTGTCGGGCAGAGCGCTGGACTGGGCTGATGCACTATGGCAAGCGGATAATCCCTTAATCGGCAATCTATCTGCATTTACCAAACACTTCAAGGAAGTTTTTGGGCGATCGACCGGATCATTATCAGTCTCGGATGAACTGCTGCGCCTGCGTCAAGGCTCTTCTTCGGCTGGTGAGTACACTCTCCGGTTCCGTACTCTAGCGACCCTCAGTGGCTGGAATGAACCAGCGCTCTGCTCCATCTTCCGTCAAGGGCTCAATGCAAACATCAGACAGCAGCTGGTAATATTCGATGACTCCATCGGTCTCGAAATGCTCCTTCAGAAGACCAACCAGATCGCCCAACGCTTGCTTGCATGTGCTCCTAACGTCATTTCTCCTCCAGCCGCCTCGCCCGCTTCCGGATATTCTCCTCCAGCACCAGAACCCATGCAAACGGACTCATACCATCTGTCTGCTGCGGAGAGATACCGCCGCGTGTCCCAGGGGCTCTGTCTTTACTGTGGAGGAGAAAACCATACCCTCACTTCCTGTCCCATCAAACCACCACGTTCGCTTGTGAGTATCTCTAACATATCCCCAGACGTTTCACAAATGAGAAAACTTCCAGTCACTCTACTGATCAAAGACTCTGCTTTCACAGTCCAAGCCCTTATTGACTCTGGTGCCTCGGGGAACTTCATCTCCCTCAACACGCTAAAATCCTTCAACCAGCCTGCCTTACCTCAGTCTCCCCATTACCTGATCAACACCATCAGAGGTGAGCCCCTGGGACCCGGTCGAGTCAAACAACGATCACCTGTCTTCAACCTTCAAATCGGCAACTTCCACGTGGAGGAGATCTCTTTTCTGGTGCTGGAGGGCGCTACTGTGGACATCGTCCTGGGACGCCCTTGGCTTATCCAACACTCTCCGTTGATGGACTGGAAGAGATGTGATGTCCTCCAGTGGAGTCCGAAGTGCCACGAATCCTGCCTTCAACACTTACCTGTTCCCAACCTCTCTATCCAGTCCACCCTCGTCGAGAGTCCCGACTCCGCCAAGGACATCTTCATCCCGGAGGACTACAGGGCGTTCCAGGACGTCTTTAGCAAGCAGGCCGCCACCAAATTGCCACCTCATAGGCCATGGGACTGCGCCATTGACTTGCTGCCTGGAGCTAAACTCCCTAGGGGTAAAGTATACCCTTTGTCCATCCCGGAGCAGAAGGCCATGGAGGAGTACATCAAGGAGGCTCTCCAACAGGGTTTTATTGTACCATCCACCTCGCCAGCCGCCTCCAGTTTCTTCTTTGTGGGCAAGAAGGACGGAGGCCTGCGACCTTGTATCGACTACCGTGTCCTCAACTCCCAGACGGTCAAGTTCCCGTATCCCCTGCCGTTGGTCCCAGCTGCCCTCGAGGAACTGCGCGGAGCTCGCATCTTCTCCAAGCTGGACCTGCGTAGCGCGTACAACCTCGTTCGCATACGCCCTGGGGACGAGTGGAAGACCGCCTTCATCACCCCTACCGGCCACTACCATTACCGGGTTATGCCCTATGGCCTGGTCAACGCGCCCTCGGTCTTCCAGGGCTTCATGAACGAGGTGTTCCGAGAGTTCCTTCACCGATTCGTCATTGTCTACATAGATGACATCCTCATCTACTCTCGGAACCTGGCCGACCATCGCCACCACGTTACGCAGGTCCTTACGAAGCTGAGAAACCACCATCTGTACCTCAAGGCGGAGAAGTGCGAGTTCCACCAAACCACCATCCAGTTCCTCGGCTACGTCATCGGTCCAGCTGGGATCAGCATGGACATGGACAAGGTCGCAGCCATCAGGGACTGGCCCACTCCCTCAACTGTTAAGGAACTCCAACGCTTCCTCGGATTTGCCAACTTTTACCGCCGTTTCATCCACCGCTTCAGTCTTCATTCTGCCAGCCTCACCAACCTCCTTAAAGGAAAACCCAAAACCCTTACCTGGACTCCTGCCGCCACCCACGCCTTCACCACCCTCAAATCCGCCTTCAGTACGGCTCCGGCCCTCGTCCTTCCAAACCCTGCCAAACCATTCATCGTGGAAGTCGACGCATCCACCACCGGGGCTGGAGCCGTACTCTCTCAGTACTCCGGAGAGCCTCCCAAACTCCATCCATGTGCCTTCTTTTCCCGGAAGTTTTCCCCAGCGGAACAAAACTACGACATTGGCAATCGGGAACTCCTGGCCATTAAGTTAGCTCTGGAGGAATGGAGGCACTGGCTGGAGGGTGCCAACCATCCCTTCACCGTCATTACTGACCACCGTAACCTGGAGTACATCCGGGAGGCCAAACGGCTGAACCCTCGCCAGGCTCGGTGGGCCTTGTTCTTCTCCCGGTTCTCCTTCACCATCACCTATCGTCCAGGCCACAAGAACATTAAGGCGGATGCCTTATCCCGCATTCACCAACCGGACCCCCAGTCAACCTCTGATCCCATCCTTCCTCCAGAGCTTGTCCTCAACCCAATCCTGTGGAGCCTCGACCAACAACTCCAGGACGCCACATCCCGAGAGCCAGTTCCGCTGGGAGGTCCAGAAGGGAAACAGTACGTCCCTTCCACCCTGCGCTCCTCCCTTCTGGACTCCATCCACTCCTCTCCGGGCTCTGGACACCCAGGCAGCAAGCGGACCCTCTCACTCCTCCGCTCCCGGTTCTGGTGGCCAGGAATGGCCCGTGAGGTAGCCCGTCATGTCCGTGCCTGCTCAGTCTGTGCCATCACCAACACACCTCGACAGCTACCACAAGGAAAACTCCAGCCTCTACCCATACCTGCCCGGCCCTGGTCCCACATCGGGGTCGACTTTGTTACCGACCTGCCACCATCCAATAATTTCACCTGCATTCTAGTGATAGTCGACAGATTCTCCAAATCATGCCGGTTTGTTCCCCTCAAGGGACTACCCACAGCCATGGAGACCGCCGAAACCCTCTTCCAGTCTGTCTTCCGTTATTTCGGCCTCCCTGAGGATATCGTGTCGGACCGGGGCCCACAGTTCATCTCCCGGGTATGGCATGCTTTCTTCAAACTACTCCAGGTCTCCATCAGCCTTTCCTCAGGCTACCACCCTCAAACCAACGGCCAGACTGAGCGGAAGATACAAGAACTCGGACGCTTCCTCCGGGCCTATTGCTCTTCCGACCAGCACAACTGGAGCCGTTACCTGCCTTGGGCTGAGTATGCCCAAAACTCTCTGAGACAATCTACCACCGGCCTTACCCCTTTCCAATGTGTGCTGGGCTATCAGCCCCCTCTATTTCCCTGGTCGGAAGAGCTCTCCAACATCCCAGCCGTCGACTACTGGTTCCGGGAAAGTGAGAGGGTCTGGGATTCGGCCCACGTCCATCTACAGCAGGCAGTCCGGAGACATAAGACCTTCGCGGATGTCCGACGTCGTCCAGCTCCCACCTACCAACCTGGAGAGCTAGTATGGCTCTCCACGAAGGACATCCGCCTCCGACTGCCCTGTAAGAAGCTCAGTCCCCGCTACATCGGGCCGTTTCCCATCCAGAGGCAAATCAATCCTGTCACCTACCTGCTCCAGCTCCCTGCACACTACCGTATTCACCCAACGTTTCATGTTTCCCTCCTTAAACCTGCCACTAACCCTCCTCTCCATTCCTCCACAGAACCTGACGGTGCCGAGGTGCCTCCTCCTCCGGAGGTCCAGGAGGACCCTTCCATCTACTCTGTCCGGGAGATTCTGGACTCTCGGCGGCGAGGGGGTCAACTGGAATACCTCGTGGACTGGGAGGGGTATGGTCCTGAGGAGCGGTCCTGGGTTCCCCGTAATGACATCCTTGACCCTTCTCTACTCACCGACTTCCATCAGCAACACCCGGACCGTCCCGCTCCCAGACCTCGCGGCCGCCCTCGCCGTCGCTCCCGGGCATCGGGAGCTGCCCGTGGAGGAGGGGGTACTGTCAGCAACACAGCCGGACCGTCAGGTTCCATCACCACGCCCACTCGTTCCCAATCACCAGCCTACTGATCACCTGCACCTGCCGCTCCTCATCAGTCCCCTCTACAAATACACAGCACTCTCACTCACAAACTGTCAGATCTACTCGATAGACACTGGACTCTAACCCTCACGCCAAACCTTACCAAACCTGCCTGCCTGTCATTCTGTTTCTCATCAAGTTAAGTTTATCCTGCTTTCTGTTTGTTTTGCCTTTTTTCATAATGATGTTATTTGGATTCTGAATGTTTACCTTTCTGTTTTGAGTTTATCATTAAAGACATATTAAGTTCATCTTACCTCTCTCTCTCTCCTTACCCCGAGCCTGACAGAAGGAACAGTTTACCTCATTTACTTACCTTAATGTCATTAATAACCTGTATGACTTTAAGTTTAAACATAAAAGAAAATATTTTGAAAATTGTCAATGTTTTTTTTTTTTTGGGGGGGGGGGGGGTGGCATAGAACGGAACTAAATAGACAGAATGTTTTGGTCAGCAATAGTATTATATCGTTTAGAAGACAGAAAGTAAATTATGACAAACCTTGTGAACTACCTTTAACAACCAAAATTAAATAATAGGACAGTTCACTAAATGACAAAAGCACCTGCATGAAAAGACAAGCAACTATAGCTTGCAAAAAAATCTATCCACTTGTTGCACATGACTTTTCTTTAGAAACTACATTTATAAAGTTCTCCATTACATAAATTGATTAAAACATGAAATTTCCCACAAAATATATGAAGACGAGCAATGCACATTACAAGAGAAAAGGCTGTTTAGATCCTAGATAAAAGAGAAGGGTTTGTGGTGTATTGAAATAATTTGCCTTCCAGCAACACCCCTTTGTGAAATCTACTTTCAGTTTTACTTAGAACAAAAGTTGTTGTTTTTTTTTATCATGGATTACTGACTTCTACTGTCCTCATTTAACTCTTTAACTCTTGTGACGAGTTGGCTGCCTCCCCTCAAATTATCATCACCACCCCGTCCCTTATTCGCCGCCCTTCTCCAGGCTCCCGACGGGAGTGGGTGTGTAGGGGAGAGGAGGGGCGCAAAATCATCTCGGGCTGGCGGCGTGTGATGAGGAACACGTGAATGGAATGAAGCCTCATCCCCGCCGCTGTTTAAATCCCGAGCGCGCCTCTCCTCAGGAGACCGGTCTCTCCCCCATGCATGCACGCTGGTGTCCTCGCGGGTCCAGGAAGGGGTGAAGAGAGAAGCCAGCGCCGCCAGATGGGACGAGCCAAAGGACCCGCAGTCCGGCTGAAGACCGCACCTGAGACGGCCGATGGGCCAGGATGCCAGGCCGTAGATTCCCCGTTGGAAGTGCCGGACAGCTGGAGAGGGACGAAGCCGCAAGAGATGCCGCCGCCCTAGCACCCCGGTCCCAAGCGGGGAGCGCGTGCGGCCGCCGAACTCCGCCCCTTACCTGGACCTTTCCCTATCGAACACTACCCATCCTTCACGAAACCCCAGCACTCGAGGACACCAGATCCCCTTTTATTTGGACACTTTATTCCCCCTTTGGACACTTCTTTCATTTTCTGTGTAATAAAAGCCTCTCCGAGGCCTGACGCCACACCCACTGTGTCTGTTGTTTGCTCCTCCCGCCACACTCTTCATTTAAATGTACTTACAAACTTATAAAAAGTTAATTTTGTGACGGAAAATGTCTTTGGAAAATGGTTGTGTGTATTGTCACGGATTGGCCAGGTTCTTCCACCTCACTCACTCAAAGATCACGCTCACCTGAATACTAATCAGTCACACCTGCACGCCATCATCACGGCACTCATAAAAGCACACCACACACAGTCACCATTGTCCGGGCTCGTTGCTGCGAAAGCGGACTACTCTACCCTCCTTCGTGGATTCTAGAGATTATCTACAACACTTACCTGTGAATACTTACCTGTCTTGTCTTGCATTCCAGTCAGTCTGTCTCGTCAGTCTATCTCCGCATCCAGTGTGTGTGTGTGCCGTAAGCCAGCATCCAGTCTGCCTCTTCGACATCCTCCGACGATCGTTCCTGCAAAAGGGAAGAAAGATCACGTTATCCATCCATCATCATCCTCACCATTATCTACTATCTGGACAGTTAAACTTACCCGGTCCTGCATGCCATCTTCTTCATATGCTCCGCTAAAAACAAATAAACTTTACCTATTGTTTCACTCACCTGTTTGTCAGTCTGCTTCCCTAACAGAAGCCCGGACCAACAGACAGCATCGGCGGAGCAATGGACCCATTTCAAGAGCTCGTGGATTCTCTCCGAAAGGTTTTAATGGGACCTTCCACCGCTATTCCCACAACACCGCGTCCCACAGCTCCACCGGAACCCAGCACTTCCTCGGCACCCGTTCCATCCAGTCCCATGGCTCGACCAGTGCCCTACTCAGGCGGGGCGGAGGAGTGCAATGGATTTCTTCTCCAATGTTCGCTAATATTCACCATGCAACCTGCTTTATATCCAACAGATCAGTCAAAAATTGCATTTATCACTTCGTTACTCACCAGACCCGCGTTGAAGTGGGCTGACACCATCTGGCGCCAAGCCGGGCCAGCGACCAGCACCATCCAGAGTTTCATCTCTCACTTTAAAGAGGTTTTTGGCACGTCAGATGAAGCGATCTCCGCAGGAGAACAGCTCTATCATTTAAAACAAGGGAGTATGTCTACTCAAGAATATGCTTTACGTTTCCGTACTTTAGCAGCTGCCAGCGGATGGAATGAGAGATCGCTGCTAACCACCTACCGGCTCGGCTTGGAACCCAAACTCCGTCTCCAGTTAGCAGCATTGGACGACACAATGGGTCTAGAAAAATTCATCCAACAATCACTTCGCTGTTCCGACCGCATTCAATCATATCATGCCACCGCTGACTCCACCACAACTGCACTCCTCCGTTCACCTGAGTCAACCGCTCCTCCAGAACCAGAGGCTATGATCCTGGAAGCTGGAAAACTATCATCTGCTGAGCGACAGAGAAGGCTGACCCGGGGTCTGTGTATGTACTGTGGTGCCAGCGGACATATCCGCATCAACTGCCCCATTCGTCCCGTCCGTTCCTTGGTGAGTGGTCTGTGTTCCGAAATAGAAAATCTTCACCCTCTGACTTCCAATGTTCAGTTGTCCTCTCTGTCATTCTCTGTTACAGTCATGGCCCTCATCGACTCCGGGTCAGCCGGCAACTTCATCTCGGGCACCCTCTGTCGCCAGCTCCAACTCCGAACTGAAGCCTCAACAGCAGTTTACCAAATCGAACCCATAACCAGCAAAATCACCACCCGTACTCGGGTCCATCGCAAATGTGAAAGTATCAGACTACAAATAGGAGTCCTTCACAAGGAGTCTATTCAGTTTCTGGTTCTGGAGGGTGCATCCATGGACATCATCTTAGGGCGCCCGTGGCTGGTGAAGCACAATCCCATCCTCTCTTGGGGCAACGGCGAAATCATGAAGTGGGGACCCGAATGTATAGATACCTGTTTTCCAGAACTTCCACGTCCTGTCCGGAAATCCTTACCAGTGTATGTCACTTCAGTCGAAAGCCCAGTCGAGAAACGATCTATCCAGATCCCAGAATGTTATTCGTCCTTCCAGGATGTATTTTGCCCCAAGAGAGCTTCCCAGCTACCTCCACATCGGCCATGGGACTGTGCTATAGACCTAGTTCCGGATGCTCCAATGCCCAGAGGTAAGATCTACCCGTTATCGCTTCCAGAGACTAAGGCCATGGAGGAGTACGTCCAAGAAGCTCTGAGCCAGGGATACATCCGACCTTCCACATCACCCGCAGCATCCAGTTTCTTCTTCGTGGCCAAGAAGGATGGAGGGCTGCGGCCGTGTATAGATTACCGGATTCTAAACCAAGGCACCGTCAAGTTCCGATACCCACTTCCTCTCGTCCCTGCGGCCCTTGAGCAGCTCCGATCAGCCAAGATCTTCACGAAGCTGGACCTCCGCAGCGCGTATAACCTCGTGAGAATACGTGAGGGGGACGAGTGGAAGACCGCGTTTGTGACTCCTACTGGCCACTACGAGTATCTCGTCATGCCCTATGGTCTGGTCAACGCCCCCTCCGTATTTCAAAATTTCATCCACGAGGTACTCCGGGAGTTTCTACACCGATTTGTTATCGTATATATCGACGATATTTTGATCCACTCCCGGAGTGAGGCCGAACATCGCCACCACGTTGCGGAGGTCCTCCAGAGACTACGCGAGCACCAGTTGTATCTCAAGGCTGAGAAATGCTCTTTCCATCTCCAGTCCGTTCAGTTCCTGGGATACATTATTGATCGGAAAGGTGTTCGCATGGACGAGGGGAAAGTGTCAGCAGTCGTCTCCTGGCCAGAACCCACCTCCATAAAGGAACTCCAGAGATTTATTGGCTTCGCAAACTTCTACCGTCGCTTCATCAACAATTACAGTATTCTCACGGCTCCATTAACCAACCTACTCAAGGGAAAATCTCGGAATCTCCAATGGAACCCCGAAGCTGCCGCAGCCTTCCAGTCCCTCAAGACCGCATTCACTCAAGCTCCACTCCTGACACATCCAGATCCAGATCATCCATTCATAGTCGAAGTGGACGCATCGACTACTGGCGTCGGAGCTGTCTTGTCCCAACACCACGGTACTCCTCCACGTCTCCATCCATGCGCCTACTTCTCTAGGAAGCTCAACCCGGCGGAGCAGAACTATGACATTGGCAACCGGGAGTTATTGGCCATCAAGCTCGCCCTGGAGGAGTGGCGGCATTGGCTGGAGGGAGCTCAACACCCGTTCCAAGTGATTACGGACCACAAAAATTTGCAATACCTCCGCGATGCAAAGAGGCTCTGTCCACGGCAGGCACGCTGGGCCTTATTCTTCTCCCGTTTCAGCTTCAAAATAACCTATCGTCCAGGCTCCAAAAATATCCGTGCAGATGCTCTCTCTCGACTCCACGACTTCCATGATTCTCCAGAGACACCCACGCCAATACTCCCGAGAAACATCTTCGTCGCTCCCATTGACTGGTCCAGTCCTCCAGCCGTCGCCACTCCAGCAACCAGATCTCCGCCGGGTTGCCCACCAGGACGTCAGTTCATCCCTCAGGAACAACGGGTAGATCTTATCCACTCAACACACACCTCCCTGGGCACTGGACATCCAGGGGCCAACACCACCCTCTCGCTGCTGTCAGAGCGCTTCTGGTGGCCAGACATGGCAAGGGATGTGAGGCGTTATGTCCAAGGCTGCAAGGAGTGTGCCATCTCAAAGACTCCCCGACATCTACCTGCAGGAAAGCTCCATCCCTTGCCCGTCCCGAACCGTCCCTGGTCACACCTAGGAGTGGATTTCATGACGGATCTTCCTCTTTCCGACGGGAACACTTGTATTCTAGTTGTTGTGGATCGTTTTTCCTGCCACTGAAAGGGCTTCCCACAGCCCTGGAGACCGCTCAGTTGCTATTCGACCGAGTGTTTAGATACTATGGACTCCCCGAAGACATAGTATCAGATAGAGGACCCCAGTTCATTTCCAGAGTCTGGAGAGCATTCTTCCAACTCCTAGGTGTGACCGTAAGCCTCTCGTCCGGATACCACCCTCAGACAAATGGACAAACGGAGAGAAAGATCCAGGAGGTGGGACGGTTCCTTCGGACCTTTTGTCACGGTCACCAGGACTCCTGGAACCAGTTCCTGGGCTGGGCGGAGTACGCCCAGAATTCACTGCGGCAGCCCACCACAGGACTCACAACATTCCAGTGCGTCCTGGGATTCCAGCCACCACTCTTCCCCTGGAATGGTGAACCATCACAGGTGCCCGCAGTGGATCACTGGTTCCGGGAGAGCGAGAGAGTCTGGGACGAGGCTCATCACCATCTCCAAAGGGCAGTGCGCAGAAACAAGATCGTCGCAGACCGAAGGAGGATCCCAGGCCCAACGTACACCCCTGGTCAAAGAGTCTGGCTCTCCACCAGAGACATCCGTCTGCGCCTGCCCTCGAAGAAGTTAAGTCCCAGATTTGTTGGCCCCTTTACCATCATGGAACAGGTCAACCCAGTCACATATAAACTCCAGCTTCCACCTCAGTACCGGATTCACCCCACATTCCACGTATCACTTCTCAAACCCTGTCACTCTCCTGTTCTTCCCTCCACAGAACCTGGCCACGAAGAGGAACCCCCTCCCCCCTTGGACCTGGAGGAAGGCTCCATCTACGCTGTCCGCGAGATCTTGCAGTCCCGACGTGGGTACCCAGAGGAGACATACTGGACCCTGCCCTTCTGGAGGAATTCCACCACGCCCATCCTGACCTCCCAGCACCTCGGGGACGAGGTAGACCACCGCGACGTCGGAGGTCTCGGCCCTCAGGAGCGGGCCCTGGGGAGGTGGGTAATGTCACGGATTGGCCAGGTTCTTCCACCTCACTCACTCAAAGATCACGCTCACCTGAATACTAATCAGTCACACCTGCACGCCATCATCACGGCACTCATAAAAGCTCACCACACACAGTCACCATTGTCCGGGCTCGTTGCTGCGAAAGCGGACTACTCTACCCTCCTTCGTGGATTCTAGAGATTATCTACAACACTTACCTGTGAATACTCACCTGTCTTGTCTTGCATTCCAGTCAGTCTGTCTCGTCAGTCTATCTCCGCATCCAGTGTGTGTGCCGTAAGCCAGCATCCAGTCTGCCTCTTCGACATCCTCCGACGATCGTTCCTGCAAAAGGGAAGAAAGATCACGTTATCCATCCATCATCATCCTCACCATTATCTACTATCTGGACAGTTAACCCTCTGGGGCTGACGGTCACGCCGGCGTGACCAACCTACTTTTTTTAAGATCAGCGCAAAAGACACTAAAAATGCTCTGTCGGTTTAAGTCATACACATTAGAGATATACATCAATGGAAACTGTAAAGCGTGTACTTTTATTTGTGCACACTCACAAGAACAGCATAAAGTTGTGTTTTTTTATTTAGAATAAAGAAAACAAACAGGGTGATTTCTGTTTTCTCTGTCTCCGTGAACTGCTTTTAGAAATGCATCACTTATATCATTCAAACACGGTGAATATTTAGCACACAAACATAAAAGTGGTATCTACTGAAAGCTTGAGATTTATGCTTTTAAACGAAGTAAGTTTTATCAAAAACAAATAATCTGTGATAAATTAATCTATATGAAACAAAGGAGATGTCTAGTCTATCCAGTTCCAACTAATTATCTCTAATGTGACCGCGCCCACTATCGCGAAATCTTTTGCCATGCAAATTAGCCATGTGCTGCAGGCGAGGCAAGGACCGGAGTATCTGTACGCGAGGAAACTCCCACATCACCGCAACAAAGCAACATGACTTCAAGTTCATCTTGGTTATAGTTTGTTACTGAATGAAGATATGCTGTGAGGAATAAGACTTATATTTACCTCAACCCTAAGAAGGACGCGATGCGACGCAAACCCAGCAGGAGGAGACATTTACATGAGTAAGTCTTACTTTCATTTTCCTACTAGCTTTCGCTGTTATTTACTTTGACAAAACATGTACACATTTTACAAGTTAGACTTATTCCAAACTAAAATTCCTGACTTTATCAAATGAAACATTATGAAGTACGATGCCAGGATATTTATAATGTTCTAGAAAAACGATGTGATTATGACTGTGAGATGCATTTATGACGATATCTTTATGAATGTAGAATCATACTTTATTTATTTATTTTATTGTATAATAGTGTAAAAGTAATATTAGTGCTTACACTGAATGTGTGTTTACATCACGTTTATTAGTAATATAGTGCTAAACGATAATTATTAGTTTCTTAGATATTGCATGTCCTTTTTTTTACATTAGTACAATTCTAGAGTATAGACTGTATTCTGACAGATGATCCTGATATGATTTTTGGTTTGTTTTGTTTTTGTAGTGATCTCAAACCTGCTCAAAAGATGAATCCTGCCCTCTTTCCCATGAGTCCCTTCAAACTGTTTTCCTCTGAGAGCACTAGAAACTTGAGATGTTCAACTACACTGATATTCTAGTGTAAAACAAGTTTTTGACTTTTTTTGTATTTTTTTAAGGGCACACAAAATAGCAGGTAAGATTGTTTCATTTGTTGAACAGAATTCAGAAGAAGTTTTCAGAAATGCCACAAAGTCTGTGCACATCTGTGTGGTAAGATGAGGGAGCTCAATAATGTGTCTTTGACCTTCATTATGTGTGTTTTGTTTATACAGTGATAGTAAATAAAATAAAAATAATCTAAAACTCCATTCTCTGAATCTTCTCACATTGTTTCTTGTTCTGCTAGTGAAGTCAGGCATTGATGGGGCCATTAGGGAGGGCTCTTTTGTCTCTCGGGTGTGAATTGCTAAATATTCATGGGCCATTGCCACACCTATGAATAATCCCTTTGGATCACAAAACATGTTTTATAAAATTTAAATCAATATATTGTTTTCTCTGAACGAGTGAACGAGATGATTTTCACATCATTTGGTTGAAAAAATTCTAGCCTACGACATCCAATTATCAAAAGTCTTGTAAAGAAATGTCCTGTATGTGCTTCATGGCCTTATTTCAGTGACTTCAAAACTTTAGATTTTCAATAACCACGCATAAACATAGTTTTCTCAAAAACACAAACATGCACATTAATGTTGCTTGCATATTATTGTAGCCCAATATGTGCTGATTACAATGTGATCTGACTTTAACCATTCATATGTTTTTAAGATACTGAAAAAAGCACAAATGTCAGGGCATGTCAAAACTTCTTCAGGGCCCCAAAACACCTCAGGCCCCAGAGGGTTAAACTTACCCGGTCCTGCACGCCATCTTCTTCATATGCTCCGCTAAAAACAAAACTTTACCTATTGTTTCACTCACCTGTTTGTCAGTCTGCTTCCCTAACATGTATGTGTTATGTAAGCGTCATTTTAACAATGAATTTTAACAGTGATTTTCCGTCCTTTCAACTGAGAACATTTTCTCCAACCCTTAATAAATAATACAGAAGTAATAATATCCTTGTCATTTAACAGTGCAGATGAAACTGAAGAGTAATGAAATAAGAATTGTGCTGATTGGAAAGATTGGAGTAGGAAAGAGTGCAGCAGCAAATACAATCCTGGGAAAGGACACGTTTCAATCAGAACTGTCCTCCTCCTCTGTGACCAAAGTATGTATAAAGCCAGAGGAAATGTCAATAGGCGAAATGTGAAATAGGCCATTATTGACTTGTTTGACACAAAAGAGTAGCAAACGGTGATAAAGGCAAAGATTAAACTGTGCATATCGCTTTCTGCGCCAGGCCCTCGTGTTTTCCTTGTGGTTGTGCATGGGAGATTTACAGCAGAGGAAAAAAATACTGTGGAGCAAATTCAGAAAATCTTTGGTGTACAAGCATAAAAATACACCATTTGTGCTGTTCACTCATGGAGATATGTTAAAGAAATCACAAAACTGCATTTATGACTTTGTTAAAGACAGTCCTGATCTGCTGAACTTCATCAAGACAACAAGTGGGCGATACCATGTTTTTGACAATGACACAGATGATCCAAACCAGGTCAACTTGCTGTTTGAACAAATAGACCAGCTCATGACTGTAAATGGTGAAGAATATTACACAAATGAAATGCTTCATGTGGCTAAGAAAGCAATAGAGGAAGAAAAAGAAAGGCTAATGCTGCAACAACAAATGAGTGAAGAAGCAAGATACATAGCAGAAAGAAACAATAGGTTTCAGAAAGCTAGTTTGGTAGCAGCAGGAGGTGCTGCCGCTGCTGCTGTTGCAGCTACTGTTGATGTAAAAGTCTGCCGGATCAATGAGTTGCAACTTGCAATACAATATTTATACTACAGTCGATTTCTACAATGCTAGCTAATGGAAAACTTTATATTGCATCACTGCAAATTCCTTAAGTTCTATAATGCATAATTTTAATGTAAATCTCTAATTAATAAAAATAACTATTGTTTTAAAATGTTTTGTGTTTTTTTTTTCTTAAACACATGCCTGTGTACACGTTTATGTAACATCGTTGTGTGTTTGTTAATATACAGACCAGTCATGAATGCCGACCTTGAGTTTTGAGTTTATTTTCATTTTGAACAAATGAAGTTCCATTTTTCCAGGAGTGATGGAGCACCTTCGACTGGTTCTGGTCGGCCTTCAGGGAGTTGGGAAGAGTGCAGCAGGAAATTTTGGGCCGAGAAGAGTTTCGCTCAGACTTCAGTGCCACTTCTCTCACATCCACAAGTGAACAGAGGGATGCTGTTGTCTGTGGGAGGAAAGTGACTGTTGTGGACACTCCTGGCTTAATAAACACTGATGCCACTAATGTAAATATAGAGCAGGAGCTGGAAAGAGCCTTGACTCTGTGTGAACCTGGACCCCATGCCTTTCTCCTCGTCTTTCAGTTGGGTCGCTTCACTGAGCAAGAAAGACATGTGATGAACACACTGCAGAAGATATTCTGCTCAAATGTGAATTTGTTCACAATAGTGCTTATTACGTATAGAGACAAACTTAAAAATAAAAGTTTAGACCAGTTTGTAGGGGAGGATAAAAATCTGCAGAAACTCATCCAAATATGTGGCTCACAGTATCATGTGTTCAATAATACTGACAGGGAAAACACATGTCAGGTCAGTGAGCTCTTTGAGAAAGTGGACAGTCATGGGTGACAGAAAATATTATGTTAGGACAAACAAGAAGCAGGGAAGGTCCTGGAATACACGCCACTTTTACATTGCTGCTGCTGTAACTGCTGCTGCTTTAACTCTGTTGATGTATGCAGCATTTGCCAAAACAACAACACAGAGTAAAATCCCAGAGTATTCTCTGAGTGCTCCAAGTGCCCCAACTAATGAGGTGGAAGCAGACATTACTCAAAGTGAAACATTTTGGGAAATGTTGCACGGCCTATTCAACAAGGACAACAAGAGGGTGTATTTAATTAGTTTAGTACCACTGTTTTTCATTATAAAGCGGCTAATGAAAAAATAGTTACTCAGTGATAGCAATATAGCAGGTACACTACTTTTAAATGAGACAGCTGAGAAATTACATCCATGTAGAACACCTTGAAATAGATACACAAATGTGCCTTTGAAAAATTGCCAGTTTGAAAGAAATTATGTATATTCACAATTTTAAACATATAAGAATTATATGCAGTTGATGTCTATGGTTCTCTATAAAACACATGAATTTGAAAATGTAGCACCAACTAGTTGATGGTAATTTTGTTTGTATGTTTGTTGTTAAATAAAAAGTTAAACAGAAGGTTTGTTGTTATAGATTATTATGTATACATTTTTAAATGATGGCTTTGCTTGAAACATGGAATTAAAGGCAGTTATCATTAGTTATTTTTTTCTAACCCAAGGTGCAAACTTTATATTAAAGTTGGAAAATCTCCCACTGACATTCATTCAAGGGATGGGTCAACAGTAGTAATTACAGAAATTAATTACAAATGTAATTACATATAGGTTTTTAAAAAAAGATACAATGTAAAAACATGTATGTACACAATAAGTACATTATACCAAATGATTATGTAAATGTAAGTACATAGTAGTTAAGGTCACCAAATGTAAAGTGGGACCAAACTATTTTTAAAGGGATAGTTCATCCAAAAATGAAAATTTGATGTTTATCTGCTTACCCCCAGGGCATCCAAGATGTAGGTGACTTTGTTTCCTCGGCAGAACACAAACGAAGATTTTTAACAAAAACCGGTGCAGTCTGCCAGCCAAAGAATGGATGTGGATGGGCACCAAACCTTTAAAAGTAAACAAAAACATGCACAAACAAATCCAAATTACACCCTGCGACTTGTGATGATGCACTGATGTCCTAAGACACGAAACAATCGTTTTTTGCAAGAAACTGAACAGTATTTATATAATTTTTGTACCTTTGATACACAGCCACATCCATCTGTCATGAGCACGAGTTTAGCATCGGGCTCATGACATGTGAACGCGCTCTGGCGTAGTATACGCAAACGCCGGAAGCGATCTGCCGCATGTATACAACACTCATTGTTTACACAGTGCACAGAGATTGTGGGTATAGCGGCTATTCAAAATGGTAATTACTTGCGCTTATACCGATTGTTCAAACCGATTTAAAGCTAAAAGATTACGTTTGCTTGCGCAAACTCATCCAGGACTTTTCGCTGATTTCCCCTTAAGGTGTTTGCGTATACTACGCCAGAGCGTGTGCAAATGTAACATGCCTGATACTAAACCCGTAGAATTAAGCTGTGTATTCCGCTTTCTTCTCCTGGTCCACACATCTTCTTGCTGTTACTTCAGCCTGGTCGGTTCACAAAAGAGGACAGAGACACAGTGGACATCTTTCTCAAAATCTTTGGTGAAGATGCAAGTAAACACGTTATAATTTTGTTTACACATGGAGAAAGGTTTGAGGCTAGAGATATTCAAGAGTTTGTCACTGGCAATCCTGATCTAAAGACACTCTTCGAGAAATGCCAGAAGCGATATCATGTTTTTAATAATGAGGCCAAGGATGCCATGCAGGTTGATCAACTTTTTGAAAAAATTGGCACTGTTATACCAATGAAATGCTTGAGAAGGCAGAGATCGGAATTCAAGAGAAACAGCGAATCTTACTGGAAAACGAAGAGCAGAGGGTCAAAGGACTGGAGGATCTGAAAATCAAATATGAAGCAGAGGCTCTGAAACAGGCCATAACAGAGCTGTGTGAAAGAAAGGAGAGGGAGGCAAGAGAGAAAGCAGAGAGAAACAATACATTTCTCAAAATAATCTCAGAGTTTCTTTTTAGTACTCTTGAAAACGTCGTTATGATAAAACTTGGACAAATTCAGTGAATTGTTTGTACTTGTTGAACACCTGTAAATTTATAAATCTTTTAGAAACCATCCTAAATGTACACGAATTTTACAGAAAATCACTCAAATTTTTTTACAGTGTAACCTTGCCCTCTGTAGATTAGACTAGTATGCAGTGTATATACAGTCAAACCAAAATGTATTCAGACACCTTCAACATTTTCACATTATCAGTTTATTTGCTAAAATATGACAATAACTCAAAGTTAAACTGTGTCAGAACAAATTCATCTTTATAATGCCATCCTTCTGTTGGACTGTTTTACAAATGAATTAGGTTGAATAGCTGTCAGCAGTCACATTTTTCAGACAAAACTTTTAAGTAATCAGTTTATAGGTTTCACCTGTCCTCTGTTTCACTTTCCATCTTTTGTAATATATTTTTAACTAACATTACTTACTAAGATTACTTACGAGATTTACACAATTGCCTAAGCAAGTGGAAGTTTGTGAGCCGAAAGATACTTGTACATGATTTCATGACATGAAATTCATAAAAGACAGCAGGTAAATTCTTTGTATACAGCTCAGAAAATACTGCATAGCAGAAATAACCCACATGCTTTTACTTGTCTGACAGTTGAATAGACAATCTTCTTTCCAAACAACATATTTGGAATACTCCATCAGTGCCTAAAGGATTTTTATAATGCAAATGATCACAAAAAGACTGCCTGTGATATATTGCTTGAGGCCTAACAATGCTACTTTAGTTTTACTAATATCCAAGCTATTTAAGCTATATATAATATTCAAGCTACAGAGCAGAATCAAAACAACAATGATATTTCCATAGCGAAAGTGGTAATTACCAATAAAACCAACTGCAATAGCATCAAAAAAATCCCAAACCATGTCTTTTAGTCTAGCTGTGATTTACCTGTGGTTTCAAATTTGTGTTAACCAGATGTTAATATGATGCATTTGAATTATGTGTAGTTTATTTCTAGAACTACATCTTAATTCATCTTAATTTTTGTATTTCTCTTGAAGCCTGCCTTTCATTGCAGATTTGCTCACAGAGTTTCTCTGTGTAGCTTTATTTTAGTTTCAACTTTCATTTTTCCCCATATTTATACCTAAATGAGTGAAGGGAAGGAGTATCAAATGACAAATTTTCTCTTGTTTTGTAGGTTAATGTAAATACAAATTATAGAGAGAAAGAATAATCAGATGTCTCAATTGTCTTTTATTTAAAAAATTCTGTGCTTTAAGTGGAATATTTGCCCATTAAATTGCATTTACCATTTTTTTTCAATTGATCTCTTTTGCTGCATTTGCTGCTGTTGTTGTTGTTTATGTGTCACATTTTCTCGGTTGTTTGGTAAAGCCTTATTAATCCAAATAAAACTTGGTGCTTCCCTACAAATTTTATAACCTAAATTTCTGACAAAGAATCCCTGACATCAGAGCATGCGCAATACACAATACACAATTTATTTGAGTTTTCATTGCTTTAACAGAAATTAATTAAGCTATTTAATTACCCACATAATTAGTTTAGGATGTTAGAGGTGCTTCTCCACCTTACGCTTGAGGATGCCCCACGGGTGCTTAATAGTGTTCAGTTCTGGAGACATACTTAGCCACCCCATCACCTTCACCTTCAGCTTCCTCAGGAAGGCATTTGTCATCTTGGTAGTGTGTTTAGAATTGTTATCATGTTGGAAAACTGCCGTTCGGCCCAGTTTCTGGAGGGAAGGCATCCTGTTTTGCTTCAGAATGTACAGTACATAATCAAATTCATGTTTCCCTCAATGAAGTGCAGCTCTTCAGTACCAGCAGCACTCATGCAGCCCCAGACCATGATGTTACTACCACCATGCTTGACTAAGCAAGACACAGTTTTCTTGGTACTCTTCACCAGGGCATCGCCACACATGCTGGACACCATCTGAGCAAAACAAGTTTATCTTAGTCTCTTTAGACCACAGGATATGGTTCCAGTAATTCATGTTCTTGGACAGGTTGTCTTCAGCAAACTGTTTGGGGGCTTTCGTGTTAAACAGCTTCAGATGAGGCTTCCTTCTGGGACGACGCCTATCCAAACCGACTTGTTGCAATGTGCCGCACAAGGTCTGAGCACTGACAAGCTGACTACTTCTACTTCTTTTTCTAAAAGTTTCTACTTCTGCAACCTTTAAAGCAATGCTGGCAGCACTCATGCTTGTTTCTTGAAGCCAGGTTCTGCACCTGACGCACAGAACGAGTGCTCAACTTCCTTGATCAACCTTGCAAGGCCTGTTCCGAATGAAACCCATCATGGAAAACCTCTGACCAATGTGGTGTAACTCGGTTTCAAAATGTTACTGAACCTCTAATAGCCTTGGCCATCTTAGTGGAGAGCAACAATTCTAATTCTCAAATCCTCAGAGAGTTCTTTGCCATGAGATGTCATGCTGATCATCCAGTGGTAAGTACGAGCGAATTGTACTTAAAGCATCTAATTTTAATTGCTCTAATACAAGATACACAACTTTGTATGGTCCTGTCAAGCTATCCCTTGAGAAGATATACTAAAATGGTTGCTGAAATGTGAGGGGTGTACTCACTTTTGTGAGATTCTGTAAATCGATGTAAATGTGAAATTTCCTACCAAATCTAGGAAGAGAAACAATCCACATTACAAGAGGGCTGTTTAAAAAGAGAAAGAATTAAAAATAAGTCTCATGTTTGCATAAGCCATTTGTGGTGTATTGAAAAGAATTTGCACATTCCAGCAACACCCATTTGTAAAAACTGCTTTCAATTTTACTTGCAGAACAAAAATGACTGGGAAAAAATCTGTTTGTCAGGGATTGTGTGACTCTACTGCCCTCATTTGCCCAGTAAAACAGCTTGAAATGTGCATTTATTTAAAATAGAAAAAATGGTTGTTCAGAGGCGTATGTTTTATATGTTAAAGCATACATTTACAGAATTCATGCAGGATCATGCCAGACTCTGTTGATGCTCTAGGCACTACTGTAACCATGTATCAAAACTAGGTGCTTGATGTGGAAAACATGTTTTGCCAAGGTTTACATCCCACTTGTTGTGACCTGATTTTCTGATGCTTACCATACCTCCACACCTCATCCTTATCCAGGCATGCATATTTGCAACATTTATATGGGAGGGCTGAAAAAAGCATAATATAAAAAGCCTGGACTGTTTACTTTTCCACAAGACAGAAAGTCTTCAGCAGAGTGCAACAAAAAGCCTTCTACAAATATTCAACCCACACCAAACCACTTCTTCAAAACTATGGAAACCGAAAAAGGTAAAACATTATTTTGTCTTCACAACTCTGTGAAGTTTTTACGTATAACAATATTAGTTACAAAACCAGTCTTAAGTATAGGGATATATTTATAGCAATAGCCAAAAATACATTGTATGTGTCAAGATTATACATTTTTATTTTATGCCAAAAGCTAGTAGGCTATTAAGATCATGTTCCATGAAAATATTTTGTAAATTTCCTACTGTAAATATATCAAAACTTACTGTTTAGTAATATGCATTGCTAAAAACTTCATTTGGACAACTTTAAAGGCGAATTTCTCAATATTTATATCTCAATATATTTATAATATATGCATAATATAATATATTTTTGCACCCTCAAATTCCAGATGTCCAAATAGTTGTATCTCAGCCAAATAATGTCCTATACTGTCCTATCCTAACAAACCACACATCAATGGAAAGCTTATTTATTCATTTAATAAATGGATATTCAAATGTGCAGCAATGTAGAAGAGCACTTAAATAAATAGCTACAATTATTTCTTTATTTTAGCATATTACAGCTGCAATGGAAAAATATTGGGAAATGACTGCCACAATTTTGAGTAGTACAACATTTTATGTATTAATTGTATGATTTGATATGCAAAACAACATAAAATAATCAATTGTTGTCCAAAAGCACTTTCCAAAAGTAAGGTTTTTCATTTAATTTCATATACTGTACAATGGTGGTGGCTGTTTTCCTCATGCTTGTGAAACTGAAGATCACAAAATATCTGGTTGTAATACATAGAATGCACCAATTGTTTGACACGAATGTGTACAGAATTCATATCGTCATAAACACTCATCTACAACATTTTAAAAAGTTTTCTGTTAGAATAGAGTTTGAAATTTCAGGAATCTCAAGTGGGATTAAAATTGTATCTCCGGAACATTCCTAGTTCCAGTATTGTTAGTTAATCAGCAGGGCCAAGAGAGGTGATAAAAACAGATAGGGTAAGGATTTGCAAATGTCTAATTTTAACAATGGGTTCTATACACCACTAAAGTGTCCACAAATATACTGCTATTTCTGCAATTAAAGTAAAGGTCTGTAACTATTTTCCCTCTTTCTAACAGAGAAAAAGTCTCCGTAACCCTTTGTAAATAATACAGGTGTAATCATATCCTTGTCCTTTAACAGTGCAGATGAATCTGAAGAGCAGTGATGAAATAAGAATTGTGCTGATTGGAAAGACTGGAGTAGGAAAGAGTGCAGCAGCAAATACCATCCTGAGAGAAAACGTGTTTATATCAGAACTGTCTTCCTCCTCTGTGACCAAAGAATGTGATAAAGCCAGAGGAAATGTCAATCAGCAAAAGGTGGCCATTATTGACACCCCAGGCTTGTTTGACACAAAATTGAAAAATACTGAGACTGAAGCAAAGATTAAACTGTGCATATCGCTCTCTGCGCCAGGCCCTCATGTTTTTCTCGTGGTTGTGCAGCTTGGGAGATTTACAACAGAGGAAAAAGATACTGTGGAGCAAATTCAGAAAATCTTTGGTGAACAAGCATCAAAATACACTATGGTGCTGTTCACTCATGGAGATATGTTAAAGAAATCACAAAAATCCATTCATGACTTTGTT
Organism: Garra rufa; assembly: GCF_049309525.1. NCBI lineage: Eukaryota > Metazoa > Chordata > Actinopteri > Cypriniformes > Cyprinidae > Garra > Garra rufa. Next base: position 19,580,834 of record NC_133366.1, read on the forward strand.
AAAGACAGTCCTGATCTGCTGAACTTCATCAAGACAACAAGTGGGCGATACCATGTTTTTGACAATGACACACAGGATCCAAACCAGGTCAACTTGCTGTTTGAACAAATAGACCAGCTTGTGACTGTAAATGGTGAAGAATATTACACAAATGAAATGCTTCAGGCAGCTGAGAAAGCAATAGAGGAAGAAAAAGAAAGGCTTATGTGGCAACTAAAAATGAGTGAACAGGAAGCAAGAGACAGAGCAGAAAGAAACAATAAGTTTCTTAAAGCTGGTTTGGCAGTGGCAGGAGGTGCTGTTGCTGTTGTTGCTGCTGTAAAAGCCTGTCCTCTTCAATGAGACAAGTTTTCTAAACGCTTAATCAATCATTGTGATTAGCATCATAGTTATTGAGTAAGAAATGACAGTAGCACTCACTGTAACATATTTCATATTATGCTTACACATTCTATAGCAATGGAAAAAATAATTTACATTCTCACAGTAGTTCTTTTAGTGCTGCAATGCATAATTGTCATGTAAATCTGAAATTAATAAAAATAGTTGAGATAAAAAAAAGTTTTGTGTTATTTTTAAGATATTTAAAACATATTCTTACTATGTACAATTGTGTGTGACGTGTTTGTTAATATACAAAGCAGTTTATTTTTGAACAAATTAAGTTCCATTTTTCTAGGAGTGACGGAACACACTCGACTGGTTCTGGTCGGCTCTCAGGGAGTTGGGAAGAGTGCAGCAGGAAACACCATTCTGGGCCGAGAAGAGTTTCGCTCAGACCTCAGCGCCACTTCTCTCACATCCACAAGTGAACGGAGGGATGCTGTTGTCTGTGGGAGGAAAGTGACTGTTGTGGACACTCCTTGCTTATTAAACACTGATGCAACTAATATAAGTGTAGAGCAGGAACTGGAGAGAGCCTTAACTCTGTGTGAACCTGGACCCCATGCCTTTCTCCTCGTCATTCAGTTGGGTCGCTTCACTGAGCAAGAAAGACATGTGATGGACACACTGCAGAAGATGTTCTGCTCAAATGTGAATTTGTTCACAATAGTGCTTTTTACGTATGGAGACAAACTTAAAAATAAAAGCATAGACCAGTTTGTAAGGGAGGATAAAAACCTGCAGAAACTTGTCCAAAAATGTGGCTCACAGTATCATGTGTTCAATAATACTGACAGAGAAAACACATGTCAGGTCAGTGAACTTTTTGAGAAAGTGGACTGTCAGTTGGGAAAGAGAAACCAAAAATATTTTGTTAGGAAAAACAGGGAGCAGAGAAAATCTTGGAATACACGGCACTTCTACATTGCTGCTGCGACTGCTGCTGTTGCAGCTCTGTTTATGTATGCAGCATTTGCCAAAACAAAGACACAGAGTAAAATCACAGAGTATTCTCTGAGTGCTCTAAGTGCCCCAAGTCTCCCAAGTGATGAGATAGTAACAAAGGTGGAAGGAGATGTTACTCAAAGTGAAACATTTTGGGAAATGTTACACAACCTATTCAACAAGGACAACAAGAAGGTGTATCTAATTGGTTTAGTACCACTTTTTTATCTTTTAAAGAAACTGATTAAAAAATAGTAATTCAAGTTACCCAAGCAAAATAGATACACAAATGTGCCTTTTGCACATTGCCATTGAAGAATTATATGCACTTGATTTTTATTTTTTTTTATGGTTTTATGGTTAGCACCTTCTCTCGATGGTAATGGTGTGTAAAAGTTTACTTATGAATGATTTTGGTGTAAACATGTTTGATGTAAATAAATAAAAAATGAACAGAAAGTTTGTCATTGAAGATTATTATGTTATGAACTTTTGATTGACTGATTTTGCCTGTGCACTTGAAACATTATTCTTAGTAGTTATTTTTCTAAACCAAGGTGCAAACTTGATTAAAGTCTGAAAATCTCCTACTAACCTTCATTAAAAGACACGGCAGTGAACACTGTGGTCTTGAACATATTTAGCAATTTTGTTATCAATAAAAAGTAAATGTATAAAACATAGGCACGTCTATAGCGTTCTTTAAAAAAAACATGTTCAATATATAGTATATGTTGATGATGTAACATTACAGCATTATGCAGTAATAAAATATTTTTGTTCATTGCTCTAAAACAGTGCCAGAGCAGCAGAATCCATGTGAAGAGCTCAGGATTGTTCTCTTGGGAAAGACTGGAGTTGGAAAAAGTGCCACTGGAAACACCATTCTTGGTGACAAGTATTTTCAAGTGAATTTGTCATCATCATCTGTGACAAAAGTTTGCTGGAAAGCTACAAAGAATGTTAACAGCACAAAGGTTGCTGTTATTGACACACCAGGACTATTTGACCCAAGCTTTACTATAGAGGAGATGGTGAGCAGAATTAAGCTGTGTATTCCGCTTTCTTCTCCTGGTCCACACGTCTTCTTGCTGTTGCTTCAGCCTGGTCGGTTCACAAAAGAGGACAGAGACACAGTGGACATCTTTCTCAAAATCTTTGGTGAAGATGCAAGTAAACACGTTATAATTTTGTTTACACATGGAGAAAGGTTTGTGGGCAGAGATATTCAAGAGTTTGTCACTAGCAATCCTGATCTAAAGACACTCTTTGAGAAATGCCAGAAGCGATATCATGTTTTTAATAATGAGGCCAAAGATGCCATGCAGGTTGATCAACTTTTTGAAAAAATGCACAAGATGATTTCTGAGAATGGAGGGCACTGTTATACCAATGAAATGCTTGAGAAGGCAGAGATCGCAATTCAAGAGGAGAAACAACAAATTTTATTAGAAACCGAAGAGCAGAGCAGTAAAGAACTGGAGGATCTGAAAATCCAACTTGAACCAGAGGCTTTGAAACAGGCCATAACAGAGCTGTGGGAAAGAAAAGAGAGAGAGGCAAGAGAGAAAGCAGAGAGAAACAACACTTTTCTCAAAATTATCACAGAGTTTCTGGTTACTACTCTTGAAAAGTTCATTATAAGAAAACTTGGACAAAATCAATGAATGTTTTGACCTTGTTGAATATCTGTAGTTTTTTCTTTTTTTCTTTTTAGAGACCAGTCCAAATCTAACCTTAACCTCTGTAGATTATACTAGTATACAGTGTATATGTATTACCCAAAAAGGTATTTCGAAAATTAAGAAACTATTAACAAATGTGTACATTTATTTGTATTTATCAGTGTATTCACACTTATGCAATCTCATAAAATTCCATTTTATCGTTCAAAATAAACAACTACCTAAATGTTTTTAGGGATCCCATCACAAAATATTAGACCCCATTTAAACCTGAATTTAGCATGGACCACTTGTGATCTGGTTGCCAAAAAAGGATTTTAAAGGAGAAGTTCACTTTCAGAACAAAAATTTACAGTTAATTTACTCACCCCTTGGTCGTCCAAGATGTTCATGTCTTTAAGTCTAAAAAACAAATGTTTCTTGAGAAAAAACATTTGAGGAATTTTCTCTATATAAGGGACTTCAATTGTGCCTCCAAGTTTGAACTTCCAAAATGCAGTTTAAATGAAGGTTCAAAGGGCTCTAAATGACCCCAGCTGAGGAAGAGGTGTCATATCTAACGAAACGATCAGTACTTTTCGAAACAAATTGATCATTTATATACTTTTTAACCTCAAATGCTAATCTTGTCTCGTGTCTGCATGTGCATGCGTAGTCTGTGTAATATGTGTAGTGCATGGAGCCCATCAGACATGAAATAACTAGTTATATTCCTTAAATGACTTCTCCCCCATGATTAACACCTATGTGCTATGAGCCAGTCCTCTGGTCACTATCCAGCTCATCCCCCCACCATCAAGATAAGACTCCTACAGGAATGCAGGGAAAGATAGACTTTCCTTATTCAGACATGCAGTCCCACATACAGTTATATAGAAATGTACACGTATCAATGTGTTACCTTTTTTTATATTGTTGTTTCTGTTATGTATGTCGGCCTCAAACATTAATCCGCAATAGGTGAATTATTGTGCATGCTAAGACTCTCACATTTAGAATCACTCAGTCAAACGAGAAGATACATAGATCATGTTTGGTGTCTATGAGCAGCATTTATTATTCCCTAAATGTTAATGTTTGTGGCATCTTAATAACTCCTTGCTTTATAGGTATTATTGAACTTTTGAAAGTTTTGTGGCCAAACAACCAATCAGCTTCCACATGCGAAACCCCATTGTGAGAGACAAAGACTTTCAATCTTCCCTCCAAAACTCAGATCAACCGGATTGGACAAGGTCCAACTGTGGGCGTGAACGACCTACAGGTTTATAAACCTTCCCTCATCCCTCTCTCTCGCTCTTGCCTTCGGGACACAAAGACACGTCACCCGCACCTCCCCCCAGATCCATGGGGGGGGGGGCTCACCTAGCAATGGAGATGATGAGGCCTGCAATACTCTCAAGGAACTGGAAAGGACTTTATGAACTGAACACATACGGAACCAATGCACAACAACAACAAGCTTGCAAGTATCCGTCCTTTCTACAAACGTAAATAGCTGCGTTTAAGGCGTTTTATAAAAGAAACGATTTCAGGATGTTCAGAACCGTTTCATTCCTGTCCCTTTTCAGCTCACTTTCTGTCTCTCTCTCTCTTACTCTCTCTCTCTCTCTCTCTTACTCTTTCTCTCTCACGCGTTCTCTGTCTATTTGTGTTTTATGTACGTTTGTCTATGTGCGATCGTTTGTAAGTAGAATAGTTTAATAAACAACCATATATTCACATATAATGATTCTCTGTGCTGAATGCTTACATAACAAAAAAACTTAAACTGTTTCGATCTTATATTGCTACCTTAAGCCCTATTCTGTTCAATTGTTTTAACTCCGTTCTGGTTAGTAAAAATGCGTTGCCGTGACGACGGGCCAACGTCAGAGTAATGGGTATCACTGAACAATTTGCTGGACAAAGAAACCAGTCGATATCGTTATTACTGTTACTGATCAGAAACTGGAAATTGCGTATATTTAATGACGATTATTATACACGATTTCCTGTGAGTTAAACTACTTTCCCTGACTGAAATGTATGTTTTAAATAACTCATTTCATCCTATTCATTGGTCGTAAGACCTGGTGGAGTTTGCAGTGTATATGTGATGAGAGAAACAGTCTCATGCATATACACACATATATTGATCATCTTAAATTCTTTGAGCTAACCAAAATTCTCTACATTAATTGGCGTTAGAATGCGGGGCAGTTTTAAACTATGTGATGTGAGCAGCTCAGGAATAGTTTGTGTGTCTGCATGCTTGTTTATTCAAACTCGGCTCGCGACTCGCGTCTCTTTTGTTTGTGTGTGTGTGTGTGTTAGAACGGTGTGGACCAGCCCACCTTTAACACCTTCACAGATGTTTGAGCCTCTTGCACAGAGAAACTCAACCGCTGTTAAGACGTAACTTAACTGCAGTTTATATATTGACCCTATAAAACGAAGAAAACTTTTATAGAGAGTCTTAAAGCCACCCTAAATTAAGCGAAGAAAACCTTTTTTTAGCGTGAAGAAGCTGATTGAGCGATGTTCCTCTTTCACCTTAAAGCCTTTATATATTGACCCTATAAAATAGTGCGTCCTAAAGCCACCCTAAATTAAGCGAAGAAAACCTTTTTTTAGCGTGAAGAAGCTGATTGAGCGATGTTCCTCTTTCACCTTACAAAGGCCATATCTTTATATTTTGAGGGTAGATAGATTATGTGCACTCCAATGTTAAGCAGCTATCTTGCTCCTTTGGGTTAAAACCTCAGCTTAGCTAACTGATTAGGTTGACCCCGTTTGCTCATCGAATAGATTTAATATAGTAAACAACTTCGCGTTATTACTGTACAAATCTTGATCGAGTGTTATTTATTTGTTTTGTGCAAAGCACACGCAAGTCTTGTGTCAGCAGGCTGACTCAAGATCAAGGTGCACGCATCGTAACTAAGCAACCTTTTAATAGTGTAACCATCCTATTAAGTTAAAGTTAGCAAACACATGTACCTGTGTTCAGTAAAACGGACACAAGAAATATACACCCGCGATAACGCATCGCCATGGTAACTGCGCTTAGATGCGCGTTCAAATCCACACAAGGTGGAATCTGAAATCCCGCATAAAAGGTATTTCCTTCTATTAAAAGATAGAAGTCTGTCTAAAACCTCTTCCAATACCTATGCCTGATTTCATATTTTTTTGTTTTCTTTGAGCAACAACGCTTATGGATAGTCAGTCTCTCCCTTCTCTTTTCCTTTTTTTTTTACATTATTAATTATTGTTATTTAAACCATAATGATAATTAACATAATGTATGTTTTCTTTTTTTGTGTGTGATTTAATTTTAATTATTTCACCGCCTTAGATTCAACTCTCCCTTTAGCAATTATAATTGTATTTGCTCATTTTAAATTTTTGATTAAACAGTCTTGATTTAAATTTAAACTTTGACCAAATCGATCAAGTTGCACTCTCACTACCCCGGGTAATTCGGCCCATCCCAGGGGGGCCTTTCTCTCTTTTGCTCTCTCAGCTCTGCCATTTCCCAGGTGTGACGACTCCATAGCGCCCCCACCCGGTGGGCCCCGTCACTGACCCCAGGGCTGGCAGTCAGCTCACTTTCTCTCTTTTGCTTTAACCCTTTATACCTCTCTTTCTGATGGATTTTGTTTTTATTTTTCTCCCTATTAGAGTCTGAACCTGTCTGAACATCAGTGAAATCTTTTGGTAACTACACCGATGAACTGAATAGCTCCAAAGTTAATCGCTCATCATTAAGTTTACTCATAGTTTCCTGTGTTTACCCACACAAACTATCTGACCCCTTCTTTACAGCTAGGATAAGCGTTTAGTTTGCGTCACCATCTGATGACATCAGTTAAGGCGCAACACATAGCAACATTTTAGCTCATTAGTTCTGTACGGACTTGCATTGGCTCGTTGTGCTTTGTCTCTCCCTCTCTATTTGTGTCAACATGTCACCATCCAGTCTCGCCATCCAGTCCAGACAAGGCAAAGATGCCATCCTGCCCTGGGTCTAGTGACTACAGCCCCTGAGCGGAGAACAGCCGGACGACCACGCACACAGGCGAATGGATCACGATCCAGTCAAGAGCTACGGCTGCAGAGAACCAATCAACTCATCTACAGCCCGGACCATCAGTGACCACGCCCTCAACAAGATCGTCTGACTAAAGCCGCAGCGGAGAAAGCTTCACCCACGACGGAACCAGGACAGCGCGCAGAACCGCCTAGACCATCTGGATGTTCAGAGATAGCGGATGAAGAGGACAAGGACCTACACGAGGAGAGAGGAGAATGGCTTCAAGACACGCCTGCAACACCCCCACAGACTGAGCGCAGAGAGCAGTACAGGAGAACACTCCTAAACAGCGGAAGCTCTCTTTACAATGAACCCAGCACACCTTAAAGAACTCAAATTCTTGCAGATAACAATATGAACAAACAGGAGAGCTCAACACAAAATCTCTCCCGGGCCTAACAGCCCACCGTTCACACCTCCCACGCCAGCAAGCTGGCCGGGAATCTGACAGCTGTCACCACAAAACGCTGTCTTCCTGAACACTGCAGTAGGCTACAACACACGCCTGTCTGCAAAACATTGACTTTTAAGCAAGAACATTGCCCAGTGTGACCACGAGACAGATCTGCTTAGCTCCACCTCCAGCTAACAGGACCCCAGCCATTTGTCCCAGCAGTCAAAACTGTCAAAACTGAATACAGCGGCTAAGAACACGACTGCTACGACCAGCATCTGAGCCTACGTGAGACAACGCGACAGGCACCAAGGGAAGATGGCATCAACGCCAGAAAATCTTTCCCCTCAGATATCCACATCACACTGTGAGTCACCACCCAAATGCTACAGCCTTCTTCCGTACAGCGATTGCTCGATTCAGCGGACTCTACAGACCGCCGGAAAACAGCCAAGCACCAGAAGGCAATAAAGATTAGCAAAGTGATTGTCCAGCTGCCCCATGCCAAGGGGGGACGTCTGACTGACCAAGGTGAACAAACATACAGTGGTGTATGGGAGCTGAACACGCAGCGACATCACTGTGTGGGAGTGATCTGAGATCAGTGCAGGCCAACACTGAGGACACCTGTGCTCTGAACTTAACCTGGAATAGACAATGCAAAACCTGCTACTTCCTGTTTCTCACAGCCCTACGATACTCTCTCAACTGCGAGAAAGCCTTGCTAGATAAGATTACTCCCAGATGTTTACACTCTGGCGAACGAACTACCTGCATTCACCAAAAGGGGTCACTGTTCGGCTCAAAACACAGTGTGGCTAAAACCCTAACGCTGCACACACATTCAATGGAATACGTGAAGCAGTGCCCACTCTAGAAGCCACACCCCCTTTCTGAAAAGTAATCTTTTGCAGTGTACATACCATTCAGGTATTTCAAAGACTTTAAACAATTCCGTCATGAAGAGCCTAAAGGAAAATGGCCACTCAGAAGTGGTGCCAAGCTGCTCTCCACATATGACGATGATGCAGAACTAATGTCATGTACAAGGCTCTCAGCAGAGCCCAGCACCCAGATGACAACAGCTGCGCTGCACAAACCATCCAGCGATGTGCCAATCGCACCAGAAGACAGAGGGAATCACAGAGACCTGCCACCAACGTGTGATGTTTATAACTATCAATGCCTGCAGACCAAGGGTCCCACGCACACAAACCCATGTGCTTATAGACCAAAGAGCGAGGCAAGACACGCCCAGAGCAGGTACCTAGTGGAAAACGACAAGCCTGTCCCACTGCAACACCTTAAGCCGGGCCACCTGACATCACAGCACGAGTGACGGCAATCGGATCAACCCTTGCGTCACAGCAAGTCGCAAGAACTCCCTCTTAAAATTGCTAACCTGCATAGACTCAAAGTAGACTAAGCTCAGTTTCAAACAACAACACTCAGTTTGAAACAGCCGAGCATCAACACCTGCTTCAGACAAGCATTGCCATCACAATAGGAACATTACATGCTATTCGTGGAAAAACAGTGAAAGGCCCAGTAAAAAAACTGAGGGATTTTGTGGCACCATAAGGTTTTCAACAACAAAAAACCCACCCACCCAACCCAAGCATCGCTTCTAAGCCACAAGCAAACCCCTCACGCTGCTACGCCGCCTGCATCACACCCATGCACACTGGCTCCACCTACAAAATAGCTCTGCTAAAGCAGCCTCCACTGCTCCCAAGCAATGCTGACACTTAACCTTGCACTGTCCGACCACACTAAGGCACTAAGCCGAAAACAACTCAGTGATGTCACACACATGCCGCATCTAGATGACACATCCTCACATTTGTTCCTGATAACCAAACACCGCCACAGCTCCCAGCTTTCCAGGAACAAAGGGGGGTCATTGCTGATGTATGCCCAAGATGCACCGTGCAGAATACACCAGAGTACCAAAGCCACTACCAATGCAAAAGTGGCGCACTGCCAAGCATGCAGTAACAGAGGACATCAGAATATGCTAAGTTTGATGCCAGCTCGAAACCAGCAGATTTCAAACGACACAGCCTCTCTACGATGCAAAACAGCAAGTCGACGAGAAACATCTGTGAACGTTTACCACCAGATGGCACCAGAAACGACACCCGTGTCAACTAAGAGACCACCCGTGTCACCACCTACATTGCTCACCAGTACTTCAGTGAAACATGCCCGAGTGCGACACCTGCATCCAAAGAGCGCAGGAAGCCAAAAGCATGCCGCAGCCAGCGAGATTCACAATAGGAACTGTGAACCAGCGTGTCTCGGACATCCAGCCCTGCCACTCACCAGGACCAACTGGAGACTCAGCAGAGTACAGAGAACGGTATCCTTCAGCCTAAAGCAGCCAACGGCCTGCAATGGCAGAGAAAGGAACAGCAGGACTGCGACAAATGGACAACTCACATCCAGCCTGGACAACCAGGAGCTGAGCAGCATCGTCTTCTCCTTGGCCCACACCCTCAAGGGCCTCAGACAGGAGGTAAATGAACTGAACCTGCAAGTCTCCGAGTACCAAAATTAACCGACACCCACAAGGACAGCTGGACACGCCTGCTTTTCCAGAACAGAGTTTCTGATGCTAACAAAGAGCTCCTTGAATGAAACTCCACTGAGAAGTACTGAAAGGTAAACTTCTGACTCCTTGCCCAACGCAACACCGCATTAGACTTCCTAAAAGGAAAAAGCATCCCATGAGACCAGCCGACACCTCAGGAGCAGCCAGACAATGTTGAATGGAGCAACGGGCCCACAGGCCCAACAGCAAAACCCCTACAAACACAACTCAGACCCGCTCAAGTCAGTGTCGACACCCCCAACATCAGACGCCTGATGACATTTGAGCAAAACAGCGGGATAACAGACACCTGCTGCCCTCCTGCACCCTAACCGGGTCCGTCGGAAACTTCTTTACACTACAAAATCTTTACGACAATTCTCTGCGAACCCTGGAACTACCTGCCCTCTCACAAGTGAGAGTCCAACCAGCGATTCCAGACTGCAGGGACCACAGATACTAGATAACAACCACCTGACACAGACCAACCTGGGTCAGGATGACAAGTGACAGTGCCTCGACACCTGCTGCACAAAGCTCGAGGACCCATACCTTGCCACTGTCTATATTATCACACCTGATAACGTCGACCACGGCACCACAGCCACTCCTTGAAGCACCAACCTCCAGAGAGCCACCTCTCTCTTCCAGCCAGGAGTGCCGGGTGCATGCCTGATTGTTCCGCACCTTTGACGTCGCTCGCTGTTGTCTGTTGGACGGACAACAACGTTCGAAAGAGGGGATATGTAGTGCATGGAGCCCATCAGACATGAAATAACTAGTTATATTCCTTAAATGACTTCTCCCCCATGATTAACACCTATGTGCTATGAGCCAGTCCTCTGGTCACTATCCAGCTCATCCCCCCACCATCAAGATAAGACTCCTACAGGAATGCAGGGAAAGATAGACTTTCCTTATTCAGACATGCAGTCCCACATACAGTTATATAGAAATGTACACGTATCAATGTGTTACCTTTTTTTATATTGTTGTTTCTGTTATGTATGTCGGCCTCAAACATTAATCCGCAATAGGTGAATTATTGTGCATGCTAAGACTCTCACATTTAGAATCACTCAGTCAAACGAGAAGATACATAGATCATGTTTGGTGTCTATGAGCAGCATTTATTATTCCCTAAATGTTATTGTTTGTGGCATCTTAATAACTCCTTGCTTTATAGGTATTATTGAACTTTTGAAAGTTTTGTGGCCAAACAACCAATCAGCTTCCACATGCGAAACCCCATTGTGAGAGACAAAGACTTTCAATCTTCCCTCCAAAACTCAGATCAACCGGATTGGACAAGGTCCAACTGTGGGCGTGAACGACCTACAGGTTTATAAACCTTCCCTCATCCCTCTCTCTCGCTCTTGCCTTCGGGACACAAAGACACGTCACCCGTCACCCGGGGGGGGGCTCACCTAGCAATGGAGATGATGAGGCCTGCAATACTCTCAAGGAACTGGAAAGGACTTTATGAACTGAACACATACGGAACCAATGCACAACAACAACAAGCTTGCAAGTATCCGTCCTTTCTACAAACGTAGATAGCTGCGTTTAAGGCGTTTTATAAAAGAAACGATTTCAGGATGTTCAGAACCGTTTCATTCCTGTCCCTTTTCAGCTCACTTTCTGTCTCTCTCTCTCTTACTCTCTCTCTCTCTCTCTCTCTCTCTCTCTTACTCTCTCTCTCTCATGCGTTCTCTGTCTATTTGTGTTTTATGTACGTTTGTCTATGTGCGATCGTTTGTAAGTAGAATAGTTTAATAAACAACCATATATTCACATATAATGATTCTCTGTGCTGAATGCTTACATTACAAAGTCACTTAAACTGTTTCGATCTCATATTGCTACCTTAAGCCCTATTCTGTTCAATTGTTTTAACTCCGTTCTGGTTAGTAAAAATGCGTTGCCGTGACGACGGGCCAACGTCAGAGTAATGGGTATCACTGAACAATTTGCTGGACAAAGAAACCAGTCGATATCGTTATTACTGTTACTGATCAGAAACTGGAAATTGCGTATATTTAATGACGATTATTATACACGATTTCCTGTGAGTTAAACTACTTTCCCTGACTGAAATGTATGTTTTAAATAACTCATTTCATCCTATTCATTGGTCGTAAGACCTGGTGGAGTTTGTAGTGTATATGTGATGAGAGAAACAGTCTCATGCATATACACACATATATTGATCATCTTAAATTCTTTGAGCTAACCAAAATTCTCTACATATGGGGTCAATGCAGTTAGGGTATGTTGAAAAACTCCCATCTTGTTTTCTTCTTCAACTTTAAAATCATCCTACATAAAGGGCATTTGATCTTCTTTGCTTAGTAACTTCGTAAACACTGGGTTGGTACTTCTGCACCGAAGTAGGACGATTTTAAAGTTGGGGAAGAAAACGAGATAACATAACCTAACTGTCTTATTTTAACGCTGATCAAGGCGAGCATTTGAGGTTAAAAAGTATATAAATTGTCAATTTGTATAGAAAACGACTTATTGTTTCGCTAGATAAGACCCTGGGATCAAGCCCTTTAAAGCAGCATTTAAACTGCATTTTGAAAGTTCAAACTTGGGGGCACATTGAAGTCCACTACAGTGGGTACAGAAAGTATTCAAACCCCCTTAAATGTTTCACTCTTTGTTATATTGCAGCCATTTGCTGAAATTATTTAATTTCATTTTTTTTTTCCTCATTAATGTACACACAGCCCCCCATATTGACAAAAAACACAGAACTGTTGACATTTTTGCAGATTTATAAAAAAGAAAAACTGAAATATCACATGGTCCTAAGTATTCAGACCCTTTGCTGTGACACTCATATTTTTAACTCAGGTGCTGTCCATTTCTTCTGATCATCCTTGAGATGGTTCTACAACTTCACTGTGTTTGATTAAACTGATTGGACTTGATTACAGGGTATCTACAGATATGAATAAGTGAAATTTAAGACTTTTTAAGACCTTTTTAATACCACCTTACATGAAATTAAAGACCTAAACCTGTAATGGAAATGTATGTTATATTACATGCATATATATAATATTTAATGTGTTTAATGTAAAAGTAAACAAAATATACAGCGAACTTTTCATATCAGTAGATACTCTTCCACACAAATGTCCCCATAATAGTACCACTTAGAGATATCTGGTGATGTAAACTATTTATTCTGAAGCAATATTTTCATCAGTGCTCTATCAGCTTTTACATCTTAAATCTGCATATTTGATTTACCTTTATAAAGGCCTTTTTTTCATTTGAAATGTATGCATCACCTTTGAAATTATTACAATTTATCAAATTCTATATGGCTGTTAGCAGTCAGATTACATAATTTACAATACATTTATGAATGTTCAAATAAATATGTTGGGGTGGGGATGCATACTTTTAAGCATACTAAAGCAAAAACGCTGAATCATTTAGTAGTAAAACGTTGCTTGGAGAATGTGCTAAACTTTTGCTGTGGTCCTTGTTTGGAACTATTTTCGTTGGTGGAACAGAACAAAACAGTAAATATTTTGTCTAAAATGTAAGTAACTACTTCACTAACTAGTGTATTCAACTAAAATGAATATTACTGAACAATATCATGTTATAAATAAACTATACATTTTCAATTGTTCCCTAAGTTGTGTTTCTTTAGAGTTTCTTTATGTGTGCTGTTACGCTCATTTGTTAAAGTATGTCACAAATAGACCAGTAATACACTATCCATTGTCAATTGCTGTTTACGCTGATTGTATTAAAATAGGAATCTTTCTTGATTTTTGATGCTTCGCTTGTTATTTTTGTCTCTCCAGTTTTAATCAAGCTGTTTGTTCAGTCTAGCAAGAAAAAAAAACATTTTAAATGTTTCTCGAAGGCTGGGATAGCTCGACTTGTATTTATTATTATTATTATTGAGACCATTATAGAAAACAGCTTGTTGAACCTGTATTCTGCTACTGCGATTCTGTCTGAAGACGCTCTTTTTTTTTTGCAAGCACGTCTAATCACGCACTTACGGTATGGTTGCTGGGAGCGGTCAAAATGGATGTAAAGACGCTGTTAGAATGGCGTTTTCTTCATGCTTTACCTGATATTTTCCATCAGGACCTAAATTAAGTAATGAAGACTGAAGATATTTTAGCGGAAATGTGACCAAAACTATTTAAGACCTATCGAAACTGAATTAAGACTTTTTAAGACTTCTTAAGGCCTTATATTAGGAAAACGTTATTTAAGACTTTTTAAGACTTTTTAAGGATCCGCGGATACCCTGGATTAGGAAAGCCACACACCTGTCTATATAAGAACTTACAGCTCACAGTGCATGTCAGAGCAAATGAGAATCATGAGGTCAAAGGAACTTCCTGAAGAGATCAGAGACAGAATTGTAGCAAGGCACAGATCTGGCCAAGGTTCCAAAAAGTTTCTACTGCACTTAAGGTTATTAAGAGCACAGTGGCCTCCATAATCCTTAAATGTATGATGTTTGGGATGACCAGAACCCTTCCTAGAGCGGGGCGTCCAGCCAAACTGAGCTATCGGGGGAGAAGAGCCTTGGTGAGAGAGGTGAAGAAGAACCCAAAGATCACTATGGCTGATCTCCAGGTATGCAGTCGGGAGATTTGAGAAAGTTGTAGAAAGTCAACCATCACTGCGGCCCTCCACCACTTTATGGCAGAGTGGCCCAACGGAAGCCTCTCCTCAATGCAAGACACATGAAAGCCCGCATGGAGTTTGCTAAAAAAACACGTGAAGGATTCCAAGATGGTGAGAAATAAGATTCTCTGGTCTGATGAGACCAAGATAGAACTTTATGGTCTTAATTCTAAATGGTATGTGTGGAGAAAACCAGGCACTGCTCATCACCTTTCCAATACAGTCCCAACAGTGAAGCATGGTGGTGGCAGCATCATGCTGTGGGGGTGTTTTTCAGCTGCAGGGACAAGACGACTGGTTGCAATAGAGGGAAAGATGAATGCGGCCAAGTACAGGGATACCTGGACAAAAATGTTCTCCAGAGTGCTCAGGACCTCAGACTGGGCCGAAGGTTTACCTTCCAACAAGACAATGACCCTAAGCACACAGCTAAAAGAACGAAGGAGTGGCTTCACAACAACTCCATGATTGTTCTTGAATGGCCCAGCCAGAGCCCTGACTTAAACCCAATTGAGCATCTCTGGAGAGACCTAAAAATGGCTGTCCACTGTAGGATTTCAGTGCGAATCAGACAATTCAGGAGATTCGATTAGAAGTAAAAACACTTCTACAGCCTCAAATTCCACAAATTCCAGCAATTCCAGCATGACCAGACCCCTGTCATAAAAGTTTGTCATGTGACACCCTAGTGCCAGCCAGCCTGAAGCAAACCTAACCAACTAACATTAACACAAAAGGAGATTGTCAAAGTTGGAGCAAGTAATCAAGATTAATTGTCAAAGAGATGCACATCTTGAACATCACATGAGAATCATTAGAGATTTCGGTTGGGGGACTCCCCCACGCACAGGACACTGAAATTCTTTCTACACCCTTTTGGCCTTTTCCTCCCTCACAGAACACATCCTTGCATCCACAGTATGGCACAGGAAACTGCCTGTTTACATGTACACCTAAAATGATGATAAAAAGGACTCATGAGCAACTCATCATTTCTATGCATAACTTCCTATACTCTTTGTAACCCATACATTTGCCTATTATGTTTTAATCACTTATTGTGTATGTCCCTTTTGATAACTATTGAATAGTTTAATGGTTTATATTGGTGTTTGGTGTGCGTGAACTCGAAATTACATTCTTGACATGTTTCTATAATTCAATTCTTTATAAAATGTATTTTAGTCTGGTTATCGAAATCATGTCCAAATTTAACTTTGCCAAGAGCGGGAAAATTGGGACCACGGGACGGATCAGATGACATTGTGATTTATGGCTAGGGAGGAGGAACCAGCAGTACCCCGACTTAGGACAATGTTTTAATTGGTCAAGACACCATTTGGGATGTGTCCAAAAGCTGACTTTAAATACTCAGGACACCATTCAAATCGCTTTTACGCCATACCATTGCTCTCTTACTCTACGGCTTCGTGCCGCCACGTCTAGACGCTGCCTGGCCTGCATGCCAGCCGCTCCTCTGAAGGAAACATGAGGACATCATTACACTCCTGTCTTTTACTTTAATTCTTTTATTTCTTTCCGTTGAGAGTTTCGTGTTCTTGTTAAGTTTTGTGCAAGCCGCGACCGACCCAAACGTCTTCGCTGACCTGAACTTTAACAGCGCACAACTCGCATCCTCAGCCAAGCCAACGCCCAAGACAAAGGACCACAGAACCAACCAATCAGCAACCTCGGGAAGGCCCCCTTTCTGGAGCGACGCAACAAAGGAATTCCCTCGGCACAGAAAAAGGCAACGCAAGTAACCTCCAGGTTCTAACTAACTGGTGCATTTGATATAAAGTTTAATAACCTCTTTGAGAGACTCAATACGAGGGTTAATTAAGTGATTGATGGTTGTTCAGGTCTAAGCAATTGCACATATTGCTATTAACTTGGGACTTCATATTTTCATTCCTTTAAACTCATTCTTTCCTCACTTTCTCTTTCTGCAACCTGTGTGAATGCGTGTGTTTATGTTAGATTAGTTTGTATGTGTTAGGTTTATCCAATAAATTCATATTTTTTTTAGAAAATATAAGTATCTTGTGTTTTGTGCTTACAAGTTAATGTCTTAAACTGCCGATTTTGCTACTGTGCTAATACATAGTGTTTTCACTATATTCTGGATAGTATTATCCATCGCAGAGTTTCTGTTACACGGCTTGTTTAATGAATCGCGTCGACTCTGAACAGCCGTAAAACAGCGATTCTGTTCAAATTGCCTATATTGAATCATATTCGATTCCCTTTCAGCTAAATTTAAATGTACTTAATCCCTACACCACCAACGTTTACCATCCAACCTGATAGAACTGGAGAGGATCTGCAAGGAGGAATGGCAGAGGATCCCCAAATCCAGGTGTGAAAAACTTGTTGCATCTTTCCCAAAAAGACTCATGGCTGTACTGGCTGCTTCTACTAAATACTGAGCAAAGGGTCTGAATACTTAGGACCATGTGATATTTCAGTTTTTCTTTTTTTATAAATCTGCACAAATGTCAACAATTCTGTGTTTTTCTGTCAATATGGGGGGCTGTGTGTACATTAATGAGGAAAACAATGAAATTAAATGATTTCAGCAAATGGCTGCAATTTAACAAAGAGTGAAACATTTAAGGGGGTCTGAATACTTTCTGTACTCACTGTATATCGAGATAATTCCTGAAATGTTTTGCTCAAGAAACATAATTTCTTATCAACTGAAGAAAGATAGACATGAACATTTTGGATGACAACAGGGTGAGTAAATTATCTCCAGTGAACTTTTCCTTTAGTGCCAGGTGTGAAAGACTCACATTTTAAGTGAGAATTAGATATCCAAAAGTGTTTGCTTGTCTGTTTGCGAGTTGCAAACTGATTCATTGAACTGATTCATTCAAAACACTGATTCTTCTTTTGAGTGAAACAAATGACTTGCTGAAATCGGAATGGCAAACTAACTTATTACACTTACTGTTTCTGCCACAGAAAGATTTGGGGAAAAAAAATATTAGAAACAGTATGCTAGTATGCAGTTCTGAATTCTGCAACTGTTTTTTATAAGTCAGTAAATTCAACAGATTCAAAAATGCTGATTCTTTCAGGAATGGAAAAAAGTTTAGGAATGAGTCACTGAATCAGTCAACTCAATCAATTTATTCAAAAACGTTGAACTATTCAAAAAACACTGCTATGTATAATATTTTGTACAGTGTTTCAACCATTCTGCTGTGGTTTGGAACAATTTTTTGTTGGCTGAGAAAAAAAAACAGAGGAATTTAAAATGAAAGTCACTCAATATAAAATGATGGGTTATTTACACTGTTCTGTATCTGGTCAATTAAAATGCGTAACCTCATTTCATAGGAAATGTATATAGCTGTATTATAATCTCTATAATTACTGTTTATAATGGTAATTATCTCATAATTACCTCATAATTACTATTTATAAGCCTTTCAACTGTAATTGTGTTAATCAAGACAGGGTGGAATCCATGTACACAACTTTAATAAGAGGTACCCACAGCAACCAAATCCACATCATATACCCAAAGGCTAGAACACACACGCACACACACGCACACACACACACACGCACACACACACACACACACACACACACACACACACACACACACACACACACACACACACACAATGTTGGGTTTACATGTTTTATGGGGACATTCCATAGGCGTAATGGTTTTCATACTGTACAAACCGTATTTTCTATGGCCCTACACCTAAACCTAGCCCTCACAGGAGATTGTGCACACTTTTACTTCCTCAAAAAAACAAATTGTGCATGATTTGTGAGCCTGTTTCCTCATGGGGACCTAAGAAATGTCCCCACAAGGTCAAAATTTACTGGTATTACTATCCTTGTGGGGACATTTGGTCCCCATAACGTGATGAATACCAGGTACACACACACACACACACACACACAATGGGTATGTTTAAATCTAAGAAACCAAGCTAAAACTAAGATACCATAAATTGGGAAAACTAATATACTGATATAAGGTAACAATGTTCAAAATTGTTGCATTAAAACTAACAAGACTTCAGAGTGAGCAGGTATGAGCAGTTAATGCAACACATTAAAGTATCTTTTCCTTAATTCTAAACATGTAATAAAAAAATGTAGGTTTGTTTATCTTTAGAAAGACCATTTTTAACAAAATTAAAGCATCAACACTTTACAAACAGTTGAAAACTAAACTTGTCAACTGGCTGCATAAGTATGCTGAGTTTCAAACAAGCACATTTCATATGTTTAAATGTAATTTAATAATGTGAAAACAACTGAAATATTTCAGATAAGAAACAGACAAAATCTAGTCTTTATTTACTTTTATGATTTATGGAAACAAATTGTAGAAACTGGTGCAAGTGCAATATTAAAAAAGCTTTACGGACCCTGTTAATGTTACGGTGCGTGCAGGACTGATGAGACGAAAGACGATAATAACAATAAACATAAATATTTAATATAAATTTCAGATGAGCAGGCAGGAACACAGAAAAACATCCACACACGAGTACAATGTTTAAAGACCGACAAAGAACTAACGAAACAAACAGACTTTTAAAGGGTGTGCTAATTACATGGCCAGGTGCAGGGAATCACAGTAATCATGGGAGAAACCAAATAACACAGATCAACAGGGGGAAGACAACGGGAGAAACCAAAGACAAAAACAGACAGAACTATGACAGTTAAAAGTTTTAAATGAGAGAATTTAACAAAAGAATCATTGCACTTACAAACCACAAGTGTATGGTGATATGGTCATATTATAGTTTTTTTATAGACACTAGGACACATTTCTCAATACTCAGGTCACCTTTGCAAAACTCTTCACACAGTGAGCACAACAGAAGTCTATGTGGGCTAAACTGAGGATCAATTATCATTGTTTTGGCACAAAATGCATTCAATAACTACATCTCTCAAATTTCATGAATTCTTTTCTCACTCAGACACAACAACTGTCAAAAATCTTTGTACGTACAGGACATTTTGCACGTGCTTACATACTGTTTTCAAAACTGTTAAACTTATGTTCAAAACAATAACATAATGCAAAACTGAATAAGACAGCAAAATTCAACAGCAATATTTTATTGAAACATATTTCAAATCTATAAATGCAGTAGATTAGCATTACTATTGTATCTGTATCAGTGGTTGGTGTGTATACAAATTCTTGTATTTTGGAATTACTTGGTACAAAAAATAAAAATAAAAATAAAAAAACGACATGAAATATTGATGAATTCTGCATCATGTCTGATTCATTCCAGTAACATATATTGCTGTTATAAACAATATATATTGCAAATATAAACAGAGATGTGTCCTTGTTTTACACAAGAAAACACTGTGTCATGCTACATGTTGTTAGTGTTTTTTAGCTCATTGTTTTGTGGGTGACAAAGTGTGTTTGTCGGCTGTCAACCTTTGCAAGTGTTCTGGAAGAATGAGTTTATTTGAGACCTGAATAAAGTGTTTTGGTAGTTGTAGTGCATTTTGAATGTGAAATGAACTGCTTTGCCAAGCTGAAAGTTGGTTAGGAGAATTGTGTGAAGAGTTTTGCAAAAGTGACCTAAGTATTGAGAAATGTGTCCTAGCGTATGAAAAAACTGTAACTAGAAAATACCATTATTTGTGTCCTGGCTTAGAAAAAGTTGAGCAGTTTCTTCAAATAATTGACCACTTTCATTAAATATGAAGGTTCCCTTTCTGCTTTCCTTCTTGCTTCCTCCTCGTAATCATCATTCAGTTTTTTCTTTGCTTTTTCGTAGGCCTCATCTTCAAGTTGCGCCCTCAGAATTTCTAACTCTTTCCGTCTCTGCTCCTCTGTCTCCTTCAGGATACGTTGTTTCTCTTTCTCAATCGCTCTTTCTACTTTTTCAAGCATCTCACTGGTGTAATGTTGCCCACCATTTCCAGTGACCATTTTATCAATCTGGTCAAGCAGCTGATTGACTTGTTCAGGATTTCGTTCTTTATTGTTGAACACGTGGTATCGTCCATAGTATGTTTTGATGAAACTGAGCAGTTTTGGACTGTCCCGCACAAATGTGTGAATGTTTTTGCCCTCCAGTCGATCACCATGAGTGAAAAGTACCATGGTGTAAATGGAAGATTCCTTTCCAAAAACTGTTTGGATAATTTTCACTGCTTCTGCCTCTTCATCAGTAAACCTGCCCAGCTGAATCACAACTAAGAAGACATGTGGACCAGGAGCAGAGAGTGGAATACAGAGTTTAATTTTGTTGATCACCTCATCATTAGTTAGACTAGTGTCAAACAGACCTGGAGAGTCAATGACAGATACTTTTCTGCCATGTATAGTTGTATGAAATTTTTCACATTCTCCAGTCACAGAGGAGGATGATATCTCTGATTTAAAAAGCTTTTTTCCCAGGATAGTGTTGCCTGCTGCACTTTTTCCCACCCCTGTTTTTCCAACCAGAAGAATCCGAAGAGGTTCGCCTCGATGAGCCACTGATGCAACTATTAAATAAACAAGAATATGACATTGAATAAGTGTCTTAAATACCTTTCAAGTTACATTATATAAATTTAACATAACACTTTCTAATACAAAGATTTGGCAGCACAAAAAAAGAAGGAAATGCACACAATGTCAAAGAATTGCATTACTACAGATAGCTAGATAGATAGATTTACCTATGTCATCCAAGTCATGTTTTTGTTGCCTGAACATCTGGAAGTGTTTAGATAAAATTATACATTTTTATCACATTTTGTTAAATATAGAAAACAGAAAAGCCTGAAATTTACATCAAAGCATACCTGCCCCACTGCAAAGGCAGAAACAATTGCACAAAGAACAAGTAGTATTGTAGTGAAATCTGGGATCCATAACTGTGAGGTAATTGCTGATGGTCCTGGAGAAATGTTCTGCCTCTGCGCTATTAAAAAAAGAAAAAGAATAAAAAAAGAAAAGAAAGTCAAGTTCTTGCTGCACAAAAATTTGCCACTGCTCATAAAAGATTCTGAGATGTAATCATTATGTTTACATGTTTTTGTTCTCCTGCCAGAGTTCATTTGACCTAGTTTTCCCTCATGTCTGATTAGTTATCTCTCTCACCTGTCTATGTTAATTGTCTCATTAGCCCTCAGTCTTATTTAAAACCTGTGTTTTTCCCTAGTGTTTGTCCGATCTCGTCAGTGTATGGTGCTACGTTTGCTTGCCTTATAGATTTATTAGAAAGTTTGAACTGTCCTTGTTGGCGTGTGGTTTATAACCAAGTTGTGTTGTTATCAGAATATTTTTGTTGTTCTGTTATATGCATCTTTCATTTTTATTCAAGTATTCCTCATTACAGTTTTTTACAGATGCTAGGACACATTTCTCAATACTTAGGTCACTTTTGCAAAACTCTTCACACAGTGAGCACAACATAAGTCTATGTGGGCTAAACTGAGGATCAATTATCATTGTTTTGGCACAAAATGCATTCAATAACTACATCTCAATTTCATGAATTCTTTTCTCACTCAGACACAACAACTGCCAAAAATCTGTGTACGTACAGGACATTTTGCACGTGCTTACATACTGTTTTCAAAACTGCTAAACTTATGTTCAAAATAATAACATAATGCAAAACTGAATAAGACAGCAAAATTCAACAGCAATATTTTATTGAAAGATATTTCAAATCTAAAAATGCAGTTTAACCAGCCACAGCTGATTCTCATTGTAGATGAACATCTACACAGGTGTTACTCTTTCAATTTCATTACAAAAGGAGACAACTGCTGAATAGGTTTGTATTGTGATATAAACATGGACCCAAATAAAAATAAATAAACAACATAAAATATTGACGAATTCTGCATCATGTCTGACTCATTCCAGTAACATATATTGCAGTTATGAACAATATATATTGCAATTATAAACAGAGATGTGTCCTTGTTTTACACAAGAAAACACTGTGTAATGCTACATGTTGTTCGTTTTTTTTTTTTTTGGTCATTGTTTTGTGGGTCACAAAGTGTGTTTGTCGGTTGTCAACCTTTGCTAGTGTTCTGGAAGAATGAGTTTATTTGAGACCTGAATTAAGTGTTTTGGTAGTTGTAGTGCATTTTCAATGTGAAATGAACTGCTTTGCCAAGCTGAAAGTCGGTTAGGAGAATTGTGTGAAGAGTTTTGCAAAAGTGACAAGTATTGAGAAATGTGTCCTAGCGTCTGAAAAAACTGTAAATTACTTTTACATCAGCTCTCTTTCCCATAGATTTAAATACAGTAGGCCTACACTATTTTCAGATCAAAAATTAAGGAAGTCATGGTAGTACAGTTTTATTATGTAGGCTATGCATAATATAATGATGTACTTTAAACTGATCCATCATAAAGTCAACTTACCTTTATATGAGGAACACATCGTGCGAGTATCTGCGTCGTGACGTACGCCTATTGAATAGTGTCTTTATTCAACAATTGTTTATGAGCATTATTTAGCAAAGCTTAAATCCTTCATACGTTTTCATCATGATTTTTCGGTAGTAGGTAGCCTAGTAGCACACCGTGAGTGTAGGCTATATCAGTAGTTTGTTTGCCTTTGGGATCTGAAGGTACGTTTGACTAACTTTTAACCGGATAAATGTAAACTGGGTTTCCGTTTTTGTTTCGTTTCGCTGTAAAAACTTGGTAGGCTTTCTTCTGAAGGGTTGCTTGGTGTAGACTGACATCTACAGGATAAAGCTCTACTGCAGTTTTTTAAAAATTATTCTAGCACTCCTTTCCTGGGATAGTCTAAAAGACTTTTTGTTATTTGCGGAGGAACGCCAATTCCATAAAAGTCTTTGATTTGATAATTCTCTTTAACTTTTATTTCAATTGACAAAAGTACAAAGATTTCAAACGTTTTCACTAACCAACTTAAATGTATACTGTCGTTTATCTTTTATTTTACTTTTTAGAAGTCAACATTTATTAAAATTTATCCTATAGAATATGAATGTATTGTTGACATGCTTTTCACAAATTGTTTTAAAGTGAACCCAGGGTAAGACTTGTATGGCTTTATATAACATAAATTATGTATCTTACTGAAATATGTAGTAGAGACCCCATGAAAGATTTACGTTATTTAAAATATCCACATAATTTTTTACATATTTTGGACTATGGGGGGCGCCGTTTTTCAATTATGTGAAATGGTTGCACTGCCAGCTATTTTCTATTTTTTCAACTCTGAAAATAAAATGCTGATGAATATAAGCATAAGCTTAAAGCAAATGCTGTACCATCTATTTTCCTCACAAGGAGTCTAAATGCCCCAGATATCAAGTGAAATCCACATTGAGAAAGTGACTGGCCTCATAGCAAGCGTCAACATGTTTACATTCTGCCAGGATGGCATCTAAAGTTTCTTGTCTTTGCTGTTTGTAAGCCTTTTCACTAGCTGTGGTCTATTAAAAGTCTCAAAGGCATCAGCAGTTTTATTTTTCCATAGGCATATTCCTATTCTTTTCGCCGATTATTATTGCTAAAGGAAAAGCAGCGAAGACTTACATCGTTTCTCTTGTTGGCCTTTAGCTGAAAATTACAACCAAAAGTCGTACAATGTGGCATCGTATTAGTATTTTTTTTTTTCGAGTTGCATTGTGGTAAAAAAATAAGTAAATAGCAACAGGTAGCACTCACAGAGTGCAATGTAAAAATGTGGATTTTTAAATTCTTTCAGTAAGAGACATTACAAGCCATTCAAGTCTTAGTACGCAGTGTTCGATTTAAATCAATGTCAGTCTGATATTCGATTGATAGTATATTGGATGATGGTGTTTTATGATGTAAGTATTGGACTGATACTTGGTACAGGCAGATATTAAATATTCAATGACTCGGATCGGGGGCACAAAAAATGTGATCAGGATTCAGGACATCCCTAGTTAGCAGCTCTCACTTGGAGGAGTCTAAAAAGAGTAACATTAAAATTTTGTATAAATTATTATGTTGTGTGCCAGGACAAACACTACAGTGAGGGTACAGTGCAAAAATAAATCTATTTATTTACATTAACAACACAGCAATAAAAGACAAATGAAGTACAAAACAATCAAAGGGAGTGGCATCAAATCAAGAACATTTGAAAAACACTCTAGCTCAGGAATGTCTCTGATGAATAGGAAAAATGTAAAAAGACAAGTTATCCTCACACGCTACCTAGTCTAACTATTTGAATAACACAAACAGCATGTGGCCCTCACTGCAACCATAATGTTTCTACACATAAAAAGACCTTACTAGGGATCCTAGGATGCAACAATACAGTTAGCCCATAGTTAGCCAACATTTTGTTTTTGTCTGGTTCTGATGGCTTGGCACATCTATGCTTAGGGGACGGAAGCAGTAATAGCGTAAGAAAAATTAATACTATTTTTATAGCTATACGCTGACTTTATTTTAATAAAAGCCAAAAAAAAGTGCATTAGTGAATGCCCAAGTGGTTCTCTTTGTTGTCTGTGGCTCTACTCTCTCAACTGTCAACAGAATTTAGAAAATGCAGCTGGACTGTTCAGTGCAAACTCATACTAAACACACATTAGAGTAATTAAAATTAACTCATATATGCATGTAAAAAGAAACAGACATAGCATAGGTATACAAAATAAATATATACAAACAATTTAATCTTTTTATGACCCAAACTATGCAGGGTGTTCGAAAAATAAATATATTAAAAAATTCACACTTCCAGAAAACAGAACAAAAAGTGCTTCCTAACACTGGCAGCTGATTAGTATCTCATGAGCCATAGAGAAATTGAATGAATTTAAATTTTAAAAGTAAACGAACATGTACATTTCAAACAGACATACCTGTACTTCAGTAAACTTAAATTAACTCAGTTAAACGTACCAGCACTCTAGTACAGTAGACTTCATTTAGAATGTACAGTGCAATTTCACTTAGGTCAGCTATCAATTACAGTACTTTGAGGTTCTTTAAAAAAAAATACAAAATAATCCTGTCAACATTCTCAGCAGCAAGACAAGAGTGGTTTACATTTGTAAAGAGGTACCTTGGACACAGAGATGTCATTGTGCAACTTTTGCCACATGGTAGAACTCACATTCGTTTCTCAACACATGAATGGTTTAGTAACATGAATAGCATCTGCTAGCTTGTATCTGGTGACTTCCTCCTCACTGAAAGGACCCTGGTTTGTTGTTCCTATGTTCTGTAAAGCTTGCCAAATACCTCTGACACTGTGGTCTTGGGAGATGAAGAAGATAGATTTTGTCCTCTGTGGAGGGCACAGGATTCTGTGCTGGATCCTGTGTATCAAAGGGAAAGATCCTGTTCTGCACTGTTCTGAACTCCTGGTGCCATGGATTTGAGAATCATCTCTTTCAGACGAAGGATCATCGATATAATGGGCCCTGTTTCGCTGATAATATGAGCTGTCATTATTTTCAGTGGTTTGAGGACCTGAATAAGTTCTTCTGCCAGTTTTTGTTCACTGTCATTCAACATTGCCATGTTCTTGACAGACAGCTTCATACCATAATTGATGGCGGGACATTGTTTTGTGTATCTTTCGAGCACTTAACTGATTGAATTCCATTTGAGTTTTGACATCATGGATTAACTTGTGTCTGAGCAAGTTCAACATCTCCTGATTCACAGTCAAAAAATGGTGGACTGTGGTGCTTT
The DNA here is from genome assembly GCF_049309525.1 of Garra rufa. Taxonomy (NCBI): domain Eukaryota; kingdom Metazoa; phylum Chordata; class Actinopteri; order Cypriniformes; family Cyprinidae; genus Garra; species Garra rufa. The sequence goes on from NC_133366.1 coordinate 19,607,276, forward strand.
TCAGTTCATGGATCTTTAGATATTAGATATTTACTTGTGGGAAACCGTTTCCTCATCTCAGTTGTGTTCGACTGTCGTGGCCTAATGGTTAGAGAGTTGACTCGTAACCCAAGGGTTGTGGGTTTGAGTCACGGTACTGGCCAGTGAATGACCAGGTTCGTCAGATGAAACCAATGCATTTTGCTCATCTGAGCCAAACAGGAGCGATTGTTGATGCTTAGTCAACCCCTTAGTCCAAATTTCTAGGACTTTAAGGGTTAAGCTATATATGTGCTCTTCAGCTAACTGTCTAGCTAAAGCCCATAATTCTATATCATTTTGTAAATTCTTTAAGTTTTGCTTACAAACCTTAGGATTTTTTTCTGGAAAATAATTAATGGTGTTTGCGCCAGAACGAATAAAAAGACTTTTTGCCTTTTTTTTCTTTTTGTCTAATGTAGTGTAAAAACATTTCTTCTGAGTTAATTTATACTTTGGGACGATATCAATCTCAATTACCCACTTCTCCTTGTTATCTGTACATTTTACCTTAACAAACTTGGGGGGCCTAATGCATGTCATTGCAATGTTACTTTTACTTTCTTTGAAGTGCTCCTTCAGACCCTTATCAAATTCGTCTACATATTTATTACGAAAGGCCACCTCTAGTCCAATAATTTGTCCATGTTTGTACTGAGGTTCATCTCCAACACCAAAATGGATGGTTCCATTTGTCCGAGAGTTCATGCATGCTGCAGCAAACCGGAATGTGTCATCTCTGAACTTTTTGAAGACATTCTCTTCTGAAGCATTCTCCGTGTTTGCCATGAGTTTGTACTCATGGCAAGGGTCAATAAGATTGCTTGGACCAGTCTCAGGTGGAAGTATGTCATTTTGTGTGTATTCAAATGTATCACTGCTTTCATCAAAAGGACGGGGCACACAATAATGAAATTCAGGGATCGCTGACATGTCCTCTGGCATCAGGTGTGCTTTGGTCTCACTCCCCACATTATTTATTTGTTTTGTGCATTGTGTCAAAGGTAAAGCCATTGAGGGTGTACCACTTGCCTCGTCTCCTTTGGTGTACATGCCATCATCCCGTCTCTCTAACAGCAGAACATTCTCATATTGTAAATGTGAAGACTTCCCTTCACTGCCTGTATATTTGGGCTTGTCTTCTGACCACGTTTTCACCCTTTTTATACCATCCCTGTTTTCTTCAATACTGAAATGTGGAGGTGTGTCATGTTCAGCAGATCCAGTGGTAGGACTTTCAGCTCCTACTTTTTCTTGATGGAAATCCTGCTCTGCAGAGGTCTCCACTGATGTATCTGTGTCCTTGGTTATGGTACTGTCATTTAAGTTTTTTGAGGATGTTTTGAACTCAGCCACTATTTTATGGATGTGAACTGCAGGTCCATGTGTTAATCCCATGTCTAGGAGGTCTTGTTTGTCAAAATGAATTAGAGAGGCTCCATAAACATTATTATTGTAAAAAATGTTAGCATACTCCTCAGGGACTTTTTTCGTGATTAGCCACCTATAGACATCATCTTCCGTCCAGTCATCCATGCTGTTTAGCTTTGTCCATGTGTCTGATGTTCTGTTGTGTTCAGAACATTCTACATGCTGAAAAGATGATGATGTAAAAAGTAGAATAAAATTTTTGTTTATTAAAAGACAAAGTCTGAATCACTGAAATACTGAGTTAAATATTTGTGTGAACAAGCAATGATTTTATAATCTTTGATATTTCAAAGTTTAAACTAATTTTCAGTTTGAATTGAAATATTAAATATTTTAAAAATAATAAAGAAACAATGGACACAAAATTACAATACCTTTTCTGGTGGTTCTTTTTGGTCCATCGCTCTTATTCAATCATTCATTTCCACCCAAATCCACCTGAAAAAAGCACAAAATATAATGCAATTGAACCAACAAGCATCTTCGAACCACAACCTGTAAGTTGATTAATACGTTATGTGTACATTTTCATTTGAGTGCCCAAAATATAAAGGTTTTTATGTTAGTATGTGATGTATACCTAGTGCAGGTGAACCACAATATTACTGTCTTACTGAAATAGTTCTGATAATTCGCTGTGAACTCACTGTTACCTAAGAATGTGTTGATTAATGTGGACTATCATAGTTCAAATTACTTTGTTTAATAATAAAAAATGTAGACACATTTTGGTTTACAAACTGTATTGTTTCATCAGTTAGTCACGTTAGCATTTGGCTAACGTACCCACAATTATTGTTTTATACAGTTTTTATAGTTTAGCAGCTAAACTTTAGCTGTGGGCATGATTCACTTGCATTGTATATGAAAAGAACAATCACACTTACTTGGCCAGCTGACTAATCAGAGCAGAGTAGGCTTATAGAAGGGGGGGGGGGGGGGGGGTACAGACCTTGAGCTCAGAACTGCTTCAAACAAACTGTTTCGAAATCCTTGCAAAATGATTCTATTATTAAATGAATATTCTGAGAAAATTACAATGTTTTCTGACCTTAGATGAATTTAAAGCTGTTGTAGGGTACTTCCTACAACCATAAAATACCATATGGTCTGCTTAGACCCTGCATCCATTGAAATGGACATCACATGATTTTTTTGTTTAAACCAATAAAATTGTGTGTTTTTTGTAATATGAGCAATGCCTGGTCACTGATTAATCCCTGATCAACCAATTACAATGAAGATGTGACTCCCAACTTAATCTGATTGAGCTATAGGCATAACAAAAGAGAGACATGATAACCAACTAGACAGGAAGAGGAAGAAGCCCACAGTTATGGTAATGGTAGCCTCATCAACTTGCACCTATTATAAAATTAAGACTATCAAATGATAATATTCAAAGTTATTTTAAAGATCTTTCAGAAGCATTTCAAAATACAAAGCTAAAAAAATCTAATGTTAATGTTTTATGAATATTCATGTTAATTGATGAAATTAATATTATTATAATTTCATTTATGTCTTCAAATTGACTATAGCCTGTAAATAAATTTTTCATTGGTTTTAGTGAGAAACAGCCATAGTGGACGTGAGATCAGTGAATACAATGCAACACACACACTCACACCCCCTCCTCAAACACTAATGCCTTGATGTTATAATACACACAATCATATATTCATCAAAACAATCAGCAAGTACACATAAACCCATTCATATACACATAGCTATAGCTTTTTTTTTTTACATTTATTACCTTTTTTATCCACATTCTTACTGCACTGTTTATTCTTACAGTATGTGTTCTTTTCAAAATCTTAAACACTAGTTGAACTATAGTCAACAAACTCTACTTATCATGTATGGTTAAAATATGAGGATTTTTATTTTTCTTCAGTCCTGGCATCCATTGTAGTGGACATGAACAAAATCTAATAAAAAATGAGTTGGCCCAATTTTTTTTTTTTTTTTTTTTTTTTGACTTATTTATATGTTGGAGAAGAGCAAATATCAAGTGGATAAAATTTAGGTCTGAAGGGGGTCAACCAAATTCTAAACAAATTACGTTTCACACTGGCTGCTTTTGTATGTATGTGCACCCTAAGAGTCCATAAAAAGGCAAGGCGGTAATGAAACGTTTGATTTCTTTAGAACATCAGACATGTGCAATCCTCCTTTTAATGTGCTCTTGAACATGCTTGAGAAAGGCAGCCCTCCCTGCTGACCAAACCCTGCTAAAACCCTACTAAAAATCTAACATGGTGATTTCAAATGTATTGCATCATATGTCAGGTTCAACATTTTGATTACCTGTCAGACTACTCTATATCAAGCACCCATAATGACCAACAGAACATTAAAGTATCCCTATTATGCCTTTTCAAATATGATATTTCATGTAGTGTGTCATGTAGCTGTATGTGAACATAAACTATCTGCAAAGTTGTGACGCCGACAGTGCACTATAAATAAAGTTTTTGTCTATCAAAAAAAAGAGTCGGCTCACATTCGCCTAAACGAGTCGTCAGCAATTCGAATCTTTTTTCTGTAACGGCCACACGTCACGAGCTACACATTTGCGTAATGTCCGCCCACATTCAATTTCGCGAACAACTTGCCCGCCCACAAACAGCAGGCCTACCATTTTCACGTGGATTACATCATGTCAAGAAGACGCCCTGCGCTGTGACAGCCTGTGAGAGTGAATTTGTTTTATATGCCCTTCCGAAAGATGAAACTATCAAGAATGAGTGGTTAACATTAATTTTTTCAACACCTCAGCAGTCCAATGCCAATCTTGTGTTGTGTTCGCGTCATTTTACTGATGACTGCTTTTCCAATCTTGGGGAGTAACGTTACAACGCGAGATTCACCAAACGCTTGGTTTTAAAAAATGGATCAGTGCCCAGTTTATTTGGACCGGCTTGCTCCTCTGAACTTCTACCTGTAAGTATGATTAATAATTGTATTTTCTAGCGATCGTTCAAAATACGTCTTTGTGTACGGTATGGTGTGTAACAACCCCGCACATGTCTTGGTAAGCGGCTAACTTGCGTTTCTGTAGTTCTGTTGTTCAGCTGTGAGTGCAATGTAGTCTAAAAAGTCTTGTGATTGATGCAGCTTGACTGTCTGTCTGCCTTATTAGTTTAAGTAATGATAATGATAAACGATGGCTTAACGCAGTGTTATGGATTGTACAGTGTTGAAGTTCACAACGTAGAGATGTGTCCGGTTCGCTTAAAAAAGCAAATTGTAACATATGACACCCACTGAGAAACGTCCTGCTCCGGTCGTGCTTGCAAAACAGTTTCTTGTCGATGTGACACTTCAACAGTTTCATCGTCAGACTCCGGCTCGAATTGATAGGGTAAAATCGAGGCTATCTTTTCTATGCATTAACAGGTCTCCGCAGCTGTCATTCAGTTATGCCAATGGGCGTTTCGTTTTGCGCTGTAGCGGTAGACCAATCCAAAAGGACTGCACCATCTGACCAATCACAGCAGTGAGAGCTCACTGAAAGGAGGGGTTTAGAGAGACTGATTCTTCGAACTGCTTCAAACGAGTCGTTTACGAATCATTTAGAAACGAGGTAAAAATAAATCTAATTTTGGAGAAAACTAAAGTGTTTTTTGAACTTGCATACATGTAAACCTGTTTTAAGAGACTATTACAACAATATTAACTACCTTTAAAATGGCATTATAGGGGCACTTTAAAATAAAAGAAAATTAAATTCCAAAATGGCATATGCACTGATGGATGAAAGTAACACTTTTTGTTCTAGGTCTCTCTAACTTTAATAAACAGTAGTCCCTTGATGATGCAATACTAAAATGGCTCATTGCTTTGCTCCAACGGAGGATGTGATTTGATAACACCCACTGGACTCATCATAAGAGGCTGGTTGTAACATTTTCGATTAACTGTTAATTATCCAAGCAATCATGGCATAGCTAACGCTTTTAGCATGTGAAGTTAGCATGAAAGCAAAGCATCAGGTTAAACTAGAGAATCACAGCTTTTTTCTTACTTGTCAAACTGACAGTTTTACAACCAACACTCCCAGGTCTGCCCTACAACTGCAGAACTTATATAATTACTTATAAGTTAGACTACATTCCAGTCTGTTACTCACGGATATATTTTTATGAAGTTGGAATGTGCTGCCAACATATCGCAGTAGTTTCATCTGACTTTTCAGCAGACGGTGGCCGATTTGTTGCATGGTTTGTCCCAAGAGCCATAGAGTAAAAATGTAGTCTACAGCTGCTTCTCAATTCTCAAACTGATCCCGCTATCTTTGAAGGTCATCTCAGTTTTCCAATTGCACTGCCAGAAGGAGAAACAAGTGAGGAAACTTCCTGGGGTGTCGTGAGGATACACAACACAGATTTCATTATGTACGAAAACAGGCGACTGTTAGAACGGCATGATTTTGTGGTGCTGCCTGTTTGAGGAAGTTACGCAATTCACGCCCACATGAGCGTCCTCACGTCCTCACGTCCTCCCTTAATTTCTCTTCAAGCACATTTCTCTGCAGAAAAGTAATAGGAGTTACCAAATAAGGGGTTTTAAACCATGTTACCTGATGGGCTGATGTAGGGGGGATCATTTTTCATTGCATGATTTAGAAATCAGCAGTTTGAAAACACCCACAAAGTCAGAAACACTAACTTTTGTTCTGCAGAGACCTCTCTCTCTCTCTCTCTCTCTCTCTCTCTCTCTCTCTCTCTCTCTCTCTCTCTCTCTCTCTCTCTCTCTTAGTTACTCAGTAATATGTGCATTGTTTTGAAGCTTATAGTTGGACTCTTCTCTGTATGACTGTGTGAAGAATTTCTATTCTTCTGTTTCTGTTCCAGCTAAATGACGCAAATGTTTTGGTGGGTCCTGCTTTTGTCATTTCAACCAAATTATTCTGAAACAATGAGGAATTAAGAAAGGCATGTGATAGTGTCATTTTACATTTTGGTCTCTCTTGCCAAGTCAAGTCTGTTCATTAGGGATGTGCCGAACGAAGCTTCTGAAGCAGTGAGGTTTTTACAACAAACTACATTAAGGCTTCAAAGCTTTTGACACAGTGCTCTACTTTACCATCTGGTGGTCAATAAAAATATCTACACTAACTGTGTCATTCAGATGTTTTGCTCATTGGGATGTCACTGTAAGGTTTATTTGTATATTTAAAGAGGTCCTATTGTGCTCTTTTACAAAGTCCTTATTTTGTTTTGGGGTGTACTTGAACATGCTGTCATGCTTGGTGGTTCGAAAAACGCATAATTTTCCACATAATTTACATTATTACAATATCTTTCTTTCGAAAAAACCAAATGTATTGTGATTGGTCAGCAGTCCCAGTGCTTTGCGATTGGCAAACAGTGTAGACCGCATTCTGCCCTGCTGCGCCCCTTCCCAAAGCAGCAAACTAGATTAAAGTGATTCTTACGTTTTAAATATGGATACTTTTTTTTACAAAAACACATCCGATCGCTAATGGAGGCTTTTACCGACCGCCCCGCAGCCATGTGAGACACTTTTTTATTATGGATCGACTTATTTTGGACTGATGGAACACTTGCCCGTGCTGTTCAGTCTATGCTGTTGTATGAGTGCCAGAATTTACTTAAAGGTGCATTAGAATGGAAAACTGTGTTTACCTTGGCATAGTTAAATAATAACAGTTCAGTACATGGACATGACATACCATGAGGCTCAAACACCATCGTTTCCTCCTTCTTATATAAATCTAGTGTTTGCAAAAGACCACCGAAAAATAGGTCAATTCCAACATTACACCGACTGTTACGAAACATCTCCGGGATCGTTAATAGTTACGCCCCCAACATTTGCATCGCCCAATCATCGGTAACGTCTGTACATCAGTAAAACAAGGCGAGTCACTGAAGGGACACGGTTAGCTTAATGCTAGTGCTAGCCTGTTACATTGCAGTACAAACGATTTCACTTACCACATAAACAAAGAGATGCCTGCGCTGATGATGGTGAATGATGGAGAAATAACTGCGCTGATGATGGCAAATGATTTACAGATCCCAAATATCACTGACAGGCAGCTGAACTTGTGTGGTAAGTAACGTAAGCACTCCCTCTGGCCTCTGCATTATAACGTTACACAGAGCACATGGATCACAGTAATGTAATGAGACTAAAATGTCGGCGATTCAAAACGGCAGATTCAACAAACCACATATTAAAAGCGGCTAGAGCTCCTAATTAAATATATATTTTTGTCAATGTGCCAGCTATAGAGATGAGCAGCTCTTTGAAACAGCCAATCAGAGCAGAGCTCATTAATATTCATGAAGCTTCCAAATAAGGCAAAAACAGAGCATTTCATTCAAGGGACAAATCCTAGGGTTTTAAATGGACCTGTAAAACCATTTCTGGACATTTTTTTGCCGTTTCCTATGCCATATACCTTCTATGTAGATATCAGAGAACAATTTAAAATATTCTCTCAATGCATTCTATGGCACCTTTAATATAACTCTGATTGCATTCGTCTGAAAGAAGTAAGTCATATACACCTAGGATGCATGAAGGGTGAGTAAATAAAAAGCTACAGTATTGTTGGTCCTATCGTCAGCCTGCGAGATCGCCGATACGTGATATTATCATTATTGTGCTAATTTATTTAATTATTTGCATGCCTGAAACCATAATGCTTGTGAAGCTATCTACACTGTATGATGAATAAATCTCTTTCCACACTCTGCACGTCTATGGCGAGGCACAGACGCATCCACGCATGATCAATAGTCATTGTTCGTGTTTACATCAGCTGCGGATCTGCATGTGTTTGGACCCTCTGTACAACACACGTGAACGGTGCGGCTTCAACGCGGCTACTGGAGCAGCTCGCGGACCCTTTAGTTAAAGCTCGCATTTAAACGAGCCGACCTACGGCTCGCTAAAGCATCCCAAATGCGGCTGTCCATAAAACATGGCTAAAGTTAGGCGTATCCCCCACCCGCCAACTAATTGAATTTCAGTAGGCGGGACTTACGTTGTGACATAATAGCCTCCGGAAAACAAATGCTGTAGTCCAAATGAGCCGTTTCGTTGTAGTTCTTGAAAAGGGATTTTTTAAAAACTAAGGCCCAATCCCAATTCTATTTTCTACCCCTTCGCCTACCCCTCGCCCCTTCCCCTTGTCCCTTGAAACAAAGTGTAAAGGGGAAGGGCTAAAATATTTCCCCTAAGAAATGGGACACCACTACAACACTGTGATCATACGTTGTCGCTAGTTCCTAATGTTACGTCAGAGGACATGCGCAGATGTTTATCACTCATTCCAAGATGTCAAAATGTTGTCATGTTGCAAAAAGTACAAATGTACGGTGTACGCACCGTTCATTCACATGTGGCCGTAAGCAAAACAAACAACGCATTATGCGCGGCAAATTGCTAATCAGTGTAGTGGTGCCTGAAGAAGTATATATGCTTCATTTGTGAATTTCGTTTTGAACTTTCTATTTGAACGCATTTGTTTTCTGGTTCCTTGGACTAAAATGTTTACAGGGGTTCACTGGTTTAAGAAATTTCTGATCGTAAAAATCAGCTTCTTTTTATTTGTAAGGTATCGTTTTTATTATTATGTACTGATTTAAATTACTGGTGCGGTGAGCGGGCGCAGGTGCATTAGGTGCAATCATCAAATACATTTCAAAGCAAGCCGGCTCCACGGTCCTGACTGCATCATCACTGCCTTTATTGGGTGTTTTGAGTGAATATTTACATTTATTCACATGACTGGATGTGGTGGACTGCCATGATTTTGGCGAATGCAGGACACTGAATAATGCGCATCAGAGGGGATTTAAAAATTGGAAGTGTGTATACACCGTATACGTTACCTGCGTACACCATCCACTACACCACCATTGCAAATTGCCGTGCCACTGGTCTTTCATGTTTCTAACATGCAGTCAAGTGTATATGACATAAAAATATATTTTGTAATATCGTGCAATCAGTGCTATCTGCTAGCAAACTTTAGCGATTTTTTTACAAACGTTTATTTACAAAACAACACCATAAACACAAACACAAGATTGAAGGTAATATACATATATTTACGAGTCTGCTTGCTCGAGTGAGCAGCCATGTTGGAAATTTCTCTTAGCCCTTCGTTTGAAGTGAGGTCCTGAAAAATCTTCGTTTGGAGGGCTATCTGGCCCTTCCCCTTACCCCTACCCCTCCAACCAAAAGAGAAATGAGACACCCCTACCCCTTCACGTGAACGCGCCAAACGGAGGGGTAGGGCTAAGTGTAGGGGTAAGGGGTAGAATTGGGATTGAGCCTAAATATCTCCCTTTGGAGTGGACTTTGAGATTTGTAACTTTGTAGATGTTTTTATGCCCAAACATACACACCACACACTGGCTAAAGTTTAAAAAGTGAAAAAGCATAATAGGACCCCTTTCATAAACATATGTCATTAGCAAGATTGTGGCATGTGTGTATGCAGTGATAGAGTTTCCAAATTGCATTGTTTTGTTTTTTTTTTTGTTTTTTGCATAACATATTGACAATAAAGATTTTCTATTCTTCATTTGTACTCACATTAAACTTGTGTCTTTCCCCTTTCTACATAGAATGTTTAATATGCTAATAATATAGGCCTGTGTGATTCTAAGTTTCCTGAGATGTCTCTGCTTGTGAAACATACTCACTGGTTAGCCAGATTATTGAAGCACATTCACACTGCTGAAGAGCCATCACTAAGGATGAAACGGATGCATTTTTTGCCAGGGCTGTTTTTTCTCTGCCACCTTGTGTTGAATCATCCTAATGATTGGGATTATCTCTGAAGAGATCTTTGACACTCTCTTTTTCCCAGTTCTTCAGTGGCATACTTGAAAGGTCCCAGTACTTCAAGGCTTTCAGAAATTATGTCAAAATCAGCATTTGAAAGTAGCATGATGTAGCTTGACAAACTAGCCAAAGCAGCAGCAACAGGTCAATGAGTCTTTGCAGCATATCATGTGTGCTGTTCCACCTGGTGTTCACCTGCTGGAGAAGATCTAGGGACTGTCTGCCCATCCTTTCTTGGGCAAGGATTAGCTTTTCAATGCCTTAGTGCTGCTCCTGAAAAAAGACACAACTCTCCTGGCTCTGCTATGGATGTCTGCCAATACCTCATGTTCTTCTACTGCCCTCTTAACAATGAGGTTTATAGTATGGGTTAATTGTGTAGTCCCAGCTTCTAAATTCCTGACACTATGTTGGCTGCATTGTCTGTCACCATGGCAGCAACTGAACCAGTAAGACCCCAGTCAGATATCAAATCTGACAAAGCATCCCGTAGATGCAGAGCTTGGGCCAGGACTGAAGAGACTGAAAGCCAGTGTGATGAACCCACCACTAATGTCAGTGCGAGCGGCAGACATCCCAGTGGTCCCAAAATTTTCAAGTCCAGGCATCCCACTGTCTACTGCACACTGCACTCAAGAGGCCTCTCCTATCCATGAGTCTGACCCAGATGCCGCTCCTGTCCATGAATCGGTCCCAGTAGCTTCTTCTGTCCATGAATCCAATCCAGTGTCTCCAGAGGTGGCAGCTTCCACTGCAGAACCTCCAGAGGTGGCCTGTCACAGCCAATGAGCCTGTTCCCCTTCCAAGGCCTGCCCTCCATCCCCTGTTCCACCTCCACTCTACTACCCTCCTGGACTTGTTGGGGTTTGGGTCTTGTTTGGGTGTATGGAGCTGCCCTTAGAGGGGGTATATGTAACATGGGTTTTGTTTCTTGTTCCTTGTTTTCGTATCTTTTATTTTGATATTATGCCTTGTCATGTTGTATGTTTCATGTTCTAAGTAATGAACTTGTGTCTTTGTTGTGAATAAAAGCTGCACTTGGGTTCATCACAACTTGATGTTCAGTGGATCATTTGTTATATATACATTAGTATATATAATAGTGTACACTAAACTTTATTTTTTGCAGTGGTACAAATGTATTATCTCAAAAAGTCATTAAAAAAGCCATATACGCACTACTTGATTTAAGGATGCCATCCTCTTTTTGAAAAAAAAAAACTGACATTTTATATATCAGAACCCACTAAAATCTTATACAACAATTTACTTGCTATAAAAAATGCATTTATTTTACAGCCATTGCAGTGTTTGTCACGTCCTTGGTCTGTCTATGTTGGGTTCTCCCAGTGTCTCCCCCTGCTGTTCTGTGTGTATTGGTTCTCCCTTGCCCATATTTGGACTTCCCCCTCGTTAGCTTGATTCCTTACACCTGTCCTTGTTAATCAGTATCCCTTTATAAGTTGGTTGTTTGCTCAGTTCCTTGTCTGGTATTGTTGTTACCTCCTGTGTCTTTAATAAAGACTTTCGTTTTTATACGCCGTTGTTGTTTGCCCGTTCCTGGATGTGTCGTGACAGTGTCCAAATTTTGCGTGCTCAACGTCCAGTGCGACTATGTGACCACACCAAGACCTCTTTTAAAAAAATGTTTTAAGTTACAAAACAGTATAATTTTATTTCTTGGCAGATTATATTACAACAGCTTGGAAAATGGACAAAACAGAAAAAGGTAAGAAGGTTTTATTGAAAAAAAGCATACCACAATGAGAGTAGATGTGAACTAATTTCACCCTGCATAATGTTATTTCCTATTCTTGAAAAAAAAAAAAAAAAAGTCAAAACGGCAGGGTATGGCTATGTGCCCAGAACGAGTCACCTGACCCACCATCCTGCCAGCACTTTGTGCTCTGTCCTGGTTCACACTGTTGTACATTCAAATTTAAGTTCTAGTTCATGATCAGAGGACTAGAAAAAGTCCTAAAATTTACTTACAAACACATGATGAATCTTGTCTGTATATCTCAACCATATTTTGTGCCATGGAAAGAAGTCATTTCTCATTATAGTTTCAGCAAATACAACAATATACACACAGGCAAATTATGTTTTTAGCACAGTTTACAGGTGTGCTGTGCTGTGCAAAGAGCAAATGGAAAGATTTCATGAATAATCACGTAATTTCAACATGTCCTTGGAAAAAAAAAAGCTGTGTTATGACTTTAAAAGACAAAATGCCTGCAATAGAGAGCAAGAAGCATACAGTATGTAGGCTACTACTTTTGTGGGTTTTTTTTTTTTTTAGCTTGACACTGTAATGTAAATCATGACTATGTGGATTGTGTGTTAAAAAAAAAAAATTCTTATAGCTTCATAAAATTACGGTTTAACCACTGACGTCACTATTTTGTTGAAGTTCTTGGTACCTTTCTGGGCCTTGAACGTGGTAGAACCCTTGCTGTCTATGGAGGGTCTATTGTCTATTTGCTATAATAAATGGATTTATTTACTTAAATTTTTGTTTAGCAGGAAGTTTAATACATGTGATTCCACATAAAATATAAGTAAAATGTTTTTCTTGCTCTTTTCAAGATTCAAGTTTCTTCTATTGATTTTAATCTTATTGAAGAAAAAGGTTCTTAAATACATCATTAATAAAAGAGAACCTACCATTGCGAATACGGATAATGTTTTTCTCAGCTTGCCATCGTGCTTTCTGTTTATATTCATTGTCCAATTGTTCTTTCGCTTTTTCAAAAGCTTCGCCTTCATGTTTAGACCTTAGAGCTTTTATTTCCTTCTGTTTCTCCTCTTCTTGCTCTTTTAGGATGTGAAATTTTTCTGCCTCAATAGCTTTCTCTACAGTTTCAAGCATCTCATTGGTGTAATGTTGCCCACCATTTCCAGTGACCATTTTGTCAATCTGTTCAAACAACTGAACAACCTGTTGTGGATTCTTTTCTTCATTATTAAACACATGAAAACCTCCACCGCATGTTTTAATGAAATTGACCAATCTTGGGCTGTTCCGCAAAATGTGTGAATGTTTTTGCCCTTCAGTCGATCTCCATGAGTGAACAGTGTAATGCTGTATGTGGAAAATTCCTCATCAAAAATGTTTTGAATGACCCTAACAGCTTCTACATCTTTATCTGTAAATCTGCCCAGCTGAATAACCACTAAGAGGACATGTGGACCAGGAGCAGAGAACAAAATGCACTGCTTAATTCTGTAGATCACTTCGTCTGCAGTTAGGCTGGTGTCAAACAGACCTGGCGTGTCAATAACTGATACTTTTCTTCCATTAACTGTTGCATTATTTTTTTCACATTGTTTAGTCACAGAGGAGGATGAAATCTCAGATTTGAAAATATTTTTTCCCAGGATGGTGTTTCCTGTTGCACTTCTTCCTGCACCTGTTAATCCAACCAAAAGAATCCGGAGCTCTTCACCTGGATGATTAATAATAATTACATTATTAGTAATTTAGCCCTCACGTGTATATGTATAAATTGAAGTATGTATTATATCTGTAAATGTGTTTAGACCTGTATTAAAAAATAAAAGTACAGTACCTAAATCATTCGAATTGTGGTTTTGTTGTACATGTGTCTGCAAGTTAAGTATAATATATTTATACATAGTCTTTTACATTGTTTCGCATTACATTACAGTGGGCTGTCAATTATGTTCCGTTAAAGTGCATCCATAATTACATAAGTGCTCCACACAGCTTCAGGGGGTGAAAAAAAGGCCTCCTGTAGCGAATCAATGCATTTTTGGAAGAAATATATCTATATTTAAAACATAATAATCACTTTTCATACATACATTACGAGCCATTCTAGATGGATGACGTAGGACGTATGCATTGCACATGCGCGGCTGCGAAAACCAACGTTTGTTTACATGAACAGAGGAAGCAAAGTTTACTTACTTTAGCAAAGGAAAACCAGTCTCCTCTTGGCTTGTATCAAATTCTCCAACATTTTTCTTTACTAATTCTCATTTTGTACTTCTAATTCATGACTGGTCTTTTGTTTGTTTTTTCTCTCTTCTCTGTGCTTCCACGTTCGTCACTTCTAAGCGGCGCAACTCATACACCCTATGTCATCTGCACGGAATGGCTTCTGTGTATGACAGCTAGCGCAAGCTAGAAAAAAGTGATTATTACATTTTAAATGTAACTTTATTCACCCCCTGGAGCTGTAGAGCACTTTTTATTATGAATCGATGCACTTTATTGGACTTCTTTTGGACTGTTAAAACAGAAACACCCGCCCACTGCCATTATAAATCTTGAAATATAATTCGGAATGGATTTGACTAAAAGAAAAAAAGCCATATACACCTAGGATGCCTTGAGAGTGAGTAAATCATGGGTTAATTTAAATTTTTGGGAGAACTAACCCTTTAATTTATAAATCCTTATGATTTGATGACCGAATACTTCTTTGCATTGGAAAATTCAGCAATACCCAGGGTTATATGGTTTCTGGCAGTTCTGTCATTAAATTATTTTTTTATTACTTACCTTGTACACACATACGGCAGCTACGATAGCTACCATTATAGGAAACACTGTCCACTTGTTGAGCCCCTTGGCAAATGTTGAGCCCCTTGACATATTTGATTGTTGTTCACTGGTTTCCATGACTATTGAGAAAGTGAGGTAAAAACTGTTGTTTTTGCTTTAAAATATGAAAATTAGTCAAAAATCTGGCAATGGAGATAAACTAAAGCATAATTTTTTTAAAGTTGATTGCAATACTTTTAAAATGATTAAAATATTTCACAAAAATGTTTAATTTCTCAAGCTATGCAACAAGCATTCAAACCATTTTATTTATGCCTCAATTCCTTTTTTTATCTTTTATTACTTAAGTAACCAAATGAGCTCATTTTTGGTGGTTTTGCGCCCTTTTTATTCTGTTATTTGTTAGTTAGCATGCACAAGCTTTATTTGCATCTAGGCTTGTAACAACTTGTGCTATTCTATATATGTACTGGTTACACACATTTCCTACGGACACCATCTCTACTTCAAAAAGATTAATCAAACTGCAAAGCTTACATCGCTGAATATTATAACTTTCTCTCACCTTTCATTGTGGGATCAGTCATTTATTTTTCTAGGCTGTTATCCTTTACTCTGTTTGTTTCGTTTCCATATACTGTCTTCTATATAAACAGTATGAAAATAAACCTGCTAGACTTGTTTTTATTCATGGGTCACATGGTGTTGACTACCACCAAAGCAAACAAAGCAGCAGTGCATGCTAAGGTAATGAGCCAGATATGTTTTGTTCTTACAATCACTTTGTGCCTTCTTCAGACATGCTTTTTTCTCTCTCTCTTTAGATTACTCTAAGTTAATTATTTTATAGAAACTATGATGACTTTTGATTTGAGATAAATAATGATTAAGACTACATGTCTGTCCTTTAATGGAGCAGCTGTTATCTGCATCAGCCCTGGCAATAGGAAGTCTAGTGCTTCCCTATCCACCTTTTTCTTCAACACGGAAGTAAGCCTATGGGTGAGACTTCCAGTTCATTATCTGCTATAGGGAAATAACGAGAAGAATAATAACGTGCAGTAAACGGTAAAACTGTTTGCACTACAAACCAGGGTATACTCATTATTAAGATAACACATTAAAATAATATGGTAAGACTAACCAATTTGCAATATCAAGCAGCAAAACGAGCTGTTTTGTACAGCTAAAAATAGCTGGACGCTGATGAGACCGGAAACCAGACCCATAAAATTTACACATGGCCCCACCCACTCATGTAACAGTACACAAACATGAAGGTTCAGTACATACCTCAGTTTTTATGTTTCAATACAGTGGGGGGGAAAATAAACATACTATTTCATTTTAAGAACATTTTCTGTTGCACTTCCATGTATTTGGATTGTTCTTACCTTAAAAGTAATATAAGATAACTCCACGGGGTAGGTTAGGTTTAGGGGTAGGTTCAAGATTAGTACCTAGTTATTACCTGGTTATTGTAATTACTATAATAATACATAGTATGTACATGAGGAACAGGACTGTAAAATAAAGTGTTACCTGTATCCACCGATCATAATGAAGATATAACTCCTTAATTAATCTGATTGAGCTACACGTATCTCACATTTTTATTATGTTATGTTATGTTATGTTAATGGTAGCCTCATCAACTTGCATCTTGTCACGTCCACACACAAAGGGAGAGGGTGAGTATCTTTCGTGATATTTATTGACAATGGTGCACAGTTCAAACACGTGAAAACAGGTGAGTATGGGTCTCGGTAGCCGAGTCTTCAAACACAACACAACAGGTGAGTTCAAGTTCATCAGTATCGTAGCAAGAGCAAAAGTCACTTCCCTTTAAAGCGGTTAATGTGTTTCACAGGATAACACAGAAGCAGTCCACGAGGAGCACAGGAGAGACAACAGGAAGAGGTGAAGATCCACGGAGAGGTGTCCATGTAACTTTGATTCCAGCCGGTGAGTGAATGGCAGAGGTAAGTATTTAAAGGGAGTGGTGATTGCTGGTGCAGGTGACGGTGATTAGAACTCTGGTGATGGTTCACGGGCGTGGTGCAGTGGGGATTGGCTGATTGATGATGGATCGCAGTGATTGGGACTGAGGGAACGTGCTGAGGGTGTGACATCACCCCCTCCTCCACGGGTGACTCCTGGCACCCAAGAGAGGTGACGGGGACGAACTCGACCTCTGGGAGCTGGGCGTTCCGGATGACGTTGGTGGAACTCCTCGAGGAGAGCAGGATCTAAGATGTCATCACGGGGTATCCACGATCTCTCCTCAGGTCCGAACCCCTCCCAGTCTAAGAGGTATTGGATTCGGCCGTTCCGCCGCCGGGAGTCTAGGATCTCTTGGACCTGGTAGATGTTGTCTCCGAGGATTTCAGGTTGGTCTGGAGGAGGGGGTGGCTCCGATTCTGCAGAGGAAGGGAACAGAGGTTCAGTGTGACGTTTGAGTAGGGAGACGTGAAACGTGGGAGAGATCCGATAGCGTGGAGGTAAGTTAAGACGGTAGGTGACGGGATTTATTTGTGAGTGGATGGTGAAGGGCCCTATGTAGCGGGGACTCAGCTTCTTGCTGGGCAGACGGAGGCGGATGTCCCGGGTTGAGAGCCATACCTGGTCTCCAGGGAGGTAAACAGGATTAGGTAACCTGTGGCGATCGGCGTTCTCCGTGTGCCTCCGTACTGCCCGTTGTAGATGGACATGAGCTGAGTCCCACACCCTCTCGCTCTCCCGGAACCAGTGATCTACCGCAGGCACTTCTGAGGTTTCCCCAGTCCATGGGAACAGTGCAGGTTGCTAGCATAGAACACATTGAAACGGGGTTAAACCAGTAGATGTCTGACGGAGGGAATTTTGTGAATTTTGCCCGCTGGTTTGAGGGTGGTATCCAGATGATAAGCTGACTGTTGTGCCCAGTAGTTTGAAGAATGCCCGCCAGACCCTGGAAATAAACTGAGGCCCTCTGTCGGACACAATATCCTCTGGAAGCCCGTAGTTCCGGAACACATTATGGAACAGTGCTTCCGCGGTTTCTAATGCTGTGGGGAGACCTTTGAGAGGGATTAGTTTGCAAGCTTTTGAAAAGCGGTCGACAACCACTAAAATTGTTGTATAACCCTGTGAGGGAGGCAGATCCGTGGCAAAATCGACTCCCAGGTGTGTCCAGGGTCGGCGGGGAATAGGTAAAGGTTGAAGTTTACCTTCGGGTAAGCGGCGCGGTGTAGTGTTGATGGCGCAGACCGAGCACCCTCGGACGTACCGTTCCACTTCCCTGGCCATGTTGGGCCACCAATATTTCTGTTGGAGGAGCGAGAGGGTTCGCCTACTGCCAGGATGTCCAGAGCCAGGGGACGTGTGCGTACTATCCAGTAGAGGAAGTCGATGACTGGTTGGGACATAGGTGCGACCCGGGGGGAGTTCAGGTGGTGCAGGTTCCTCGAAGGTGGCGGTCCGAATGTCCTCGTCGAGTTGCCACAGGATGGGTGCTAGGAAGACAGATGGAGGTAGAATAGGGTCAGGAGTGTCAACGGTAGGTTCTGGTGAATACATACGGGATAGTGTGTCTGCCTTGGTGTTCTTGTGGCCGGGTTGGTAAGTGATCTGGAAGTTGAAACGAGCAAAGAATAGTGACCAGCGAGCTTGTCGGGCATTTAGTCTTTTGGCTTGTTGAATGTACTGGAGGTTTTTGTGATCGGTTATCATGGTGAAGGGGAACTGGGCTCCCTCTAACCAATGTCGCCACTCTTCGAGGGCTAGCTTTATTGCCAGCAGTTCGCGATCACCTATGCCATAGTTCTGTTCAGCTGAGGTGAGTTTTTTGGAGTAGTACGCACACGGATGGAGGGATCGGGGTTCACCAGACCACTGAGACAGAATGGCCCCCACGCCTACGTCTGCAGCATCCACTTCCACTACGAAAGGCCTTGATGGATCAGGATGCTTGAGGATGGGAGCTGAGGTGAACATGAGCTTGAGATGGTCGAAGGCTTGTTGGGCTTCAGGGGTCCATTGTAGCACCCGTCGTCCTCCCTTTAAGAGGGAAGTGAGTGGTGCTGAGAGGAGACTGTAGTTCTTTATAAAGCGTCGGTAGAAGTTGGCGAACCCTAAGAAGCGCTGAAGTTCCTTCACCGTCTTAGGTTCCGCCCATGTGGCCACTGCATCCACCTTACCGGTCTCCATGCGAACTCCCTCCGCAGAGATCACGTACCCGAGGAAGGAGACGGTGGGTTGATGGAATTCGCATTTCTCCGCCTTCAGGTAGAGCTGATATTCACGGAGACGTTGGAGAACCTGGCGAACATGGTCTTGGTGTTCCTTCGGGTTGTGTGAATAAATCAGAATATCATCAATGTAGATAATAACAAAACGATGGAGATAATCACGGAAGATTTCATTCATGAAATTTTGAAATATGGACGGGCTGTTGGCCAGGCCATAGGGCATCACCTGATATTCATAGTGGCCAGTCGGGGTAATGAAGGCGGTCTTCCACTCGTCCCCTTCCCGGATACGGATCAGGTTGTAGGCACTGCGGAGGTCGAGCTTGGTGAAAATGCGGGCTTCCCGCAGCTCCTCCAAGGCAGCTGGAACTAGTGGAAGTGGGTAGGCAAATTTCACCGTAGCGTCATTCAGTACCCGATAGTCGATGCAGGGCCGGAGTCCACCATCCTTCTTGGGGACAAAGAAGAAACTGGACGCTGCTGGAGACGTGGAAGGTCTGATGAACCCCTGTTGGAGAGCCTCCTGGATGTAGTTCTCCATAGCCTCCTGCTCAGGACGTGAAAGGGGGTAGATTTTCCCATGAGGTAATCTGGCGTCTGGCAGTAGGTCGATACTACAATCCCAGGGCCGGTGCGGTGGTAGTTGTGTGGCTCGTTCCTTGCTGAAGACGTCCGAAAATGGTTGATAGATGGTGGGAATGGTGATTGAGGAATGAGTGGTGGGACTCTCAATGGTGGTGGCGTGAAGAGGAATAGGGTGGTATGGAGGTTTCGAAGCCGACGAGGGAGAACGGTAGCCGTGGCTCTCACATTCTTCACTCCATCCTAGGATCTCTCATGTGCGCCAATCAATGTGGGGTTGGTGCTTTGCAAGCCAAGGTCTGCCCAGGATGACATCAACATTGGCTCGGGGGAGTACTAGGAGGGTTAGGTGTTCACGATGGTCATGTCGGGAGATGAGAGTTATTTCCTTGGTTCTCCGGGATATCTTACCATCACCCAATGGTGAGTTTTGGATGGTGGTGATCTGATACCTGACTTTGTTTAGGACGGTGGGAATTCGATGTTTGGTAATGAAATGTGAGGAGATAAAATTGCCAGCCGCTCCGGAATCCACGAGTACATGAATGGGGAGAGTACGAGAGTTCACTATTAGTTCAGCAGTGATATGGGGTAAGAGAGACATGGCCGGAGTAATAGATACTGTACTCACCATTGGACGAGGTGGGCGGACTGGGCAGACGTTGATGAAGTGCGAGGCTTCTCCACAATATAAGCACAGATGGTTGTTAATTCGTCGTTTCCGCTCAGCAGGGTCAAGACGATAGGAGTCGTAATCACAGGTTCCTCCGTGTCCTGTTGGGGTGAAGGTGCTCGGCGTAGGAGAAAACTAGGCACAGACATCGTAGAGGGACAGGCAGAGAGATGTTGTGAAATACCAGTAGCCTTTTTAATAAAAGTCTCTAGGGGTACGTTGTCATCGTAAATGACCATGTGCTTGCGGATTTGGGGTTTAAGTCCCTTACGATAGGCTGCCAGGAGAGCGACTTGATTCCAACCACTGTTGGCCACTAGGGAGCGAAAGCGCAAGGTGTATTTGTGTATATTAGACGTACCTTGACTCAGAGAAATAAGTTCATCGTGCACTGAGAGGGGAGTGAGAGCTGCTCCAAACACTTCCTTAAAGTGAGAGACGAACGCATTGTGTGAGGTTAGTGCAGTGCTTCTCGAACTCCAGAGCGCTTCCGCCCATTGAAGCGCCTGTCCAGTGAGGAGGGAAATCATAAATGAGATTTTAGAGATTTCATTAGGGAAATGGTGCGAGTTAGCTTCAATATAGAGGGAACTTTGAAGGAGGAAACCATTACAACCGCCCGGATCACCGGAATAACTCATGGGGCGAGAGAGGGGCGTGTTGGAAATCGTCGTGGGAACGGCGGGTAGAGACTGACGAAGGATGTTTACCATATCAGCAAATGGATCGGGAGAGGCATTGGTGACTGCTGCACTCGCCTCCATGAGTGAGATGTAGTAAGTTCTTTAGGGCTGGAATCCTGTCACGTCCACACACAAAGGGAGAGGGTGAGTATCTTTCGTGATATTTATTGACAATGGTGCACAGTTCAAACACGTGAAAACAGGTGAGTATGGGTCTCGGTAGCCGAGTCTTCAAACACAACACAACAGGTGAGTTCAAGTTCATCAGTATCGTAGCAAGAGCAAAAGTCACTTCCCTTTAAAGCGGTTAATGTGTTTCACAGGATAACACAGAAGCAGTCCACGAGGAGTTCAAAGGAGTTGATTCCAGCCGGTGAGTGAATGGCAGAGGTAAGTATTTAAAGGGAGTGGTGATTGCTGGTGCAGGTGACGGTGATTAAAACTCTGGTGATGGTTCACGGGCGTGGTGCAGTGGGGATTGGCTGATTGATGATGGATCGCGGTGATTGGGACTGAGGGAACGTGCTGAGGGTGTGACACATCTATTATAAAATTAAGACTATAAAATTATAATATTTAAAGTTATTTTGAAGATCTTTCAGACTTGCAGAACACAGGATTTTTTCAAATGTAATGTCCATTGCAATGGACATCAGGTCTCAGCAGGAACCTCATGAATTAGTTGTATAACAGGTTGAGAAATTTGTTGAAGCAATTCAAAACTAAATAAAGAGCTACAAATTGTAATGTTAATGTCTTATAAACATTAATGTTAATTAATGAAATTATATTATTATGATTTCATTTATGTCTTCAAATTATAGCCTGTAAATCAAAATTTCATTGGTTTTAGTGAGAAACAGCCATAGTGGATGTGAGATCAGTGAATACAATGGAACACACACACTCACCCCCCCCCCCCCCCCCCACACACACACACACACACTAATGCCTTGATGATATAATGCACACAATCACATATTCATCAAAACAATCAGCAAGTACACAAAAACCCATTGACATACACACAAAGACATTTATACATATACTCCAATTCACCCACTGTTTATTCATGTTTATTTTGTGTTATAAATAGTAGTAAAGAGAAACGGATGATTGTGTTCACTAATACACCATGCTGCTGTTTGAACTGAGGCCTTATACAGGGATTTGTCACGTCACATTAAAGAGTGTCAGAGTGGAGTGTCAGAGTGGCATTTATTGGTAAAATTTTCTTTAAAAAAAAGTCCAATATTTTAAAAGATGAGACTTTGTTTCTTATCGAAAATAAATATATAAATTGAAAGTTTTAAATTAAGTTCCAGCATTGGTTACAAGTTACAGCTACATCTCTCTGCAATTCCATGGGTCAAGTGTTGAGCGTTTTATCCAGTTATCCATCCGTGTAGCTTTCCGTAAGAAGGGATGTTGATGACAAAACAGTTGTTCATGCTATACAATCCTAAAATATGAGTTTTGAAAACATTTTAAGAATCTAAAGAACACTATAAAGAACATTTACTCACCCACGTCATCCAAGATATTCATGTCTTTCTTTCTTCAGTCGCAAAGAAATTTTCAGTAGTGACATGGATAAACATTTAACTAGGCAGTCTTTCCCTATAAAAACTGATCCATTTTCTGTACCTCTTATCCTCTTTTTGTTGCTTTTTTCGATATAGAATAGGCTATGTCGATAGAATTGTTCAACATTCAAAACAACGCGGGGGTATAATAACAATATATATAATACAAAAATGCAAATGTATTGTGGATAGCGACAACTCTGTACCAAAAATGAAAGTGTTTAGAATTTTTTTTTTACGTTAGGTCAAGTAAGATTTATTTTCATTTTGCTATACATGTTGAGACATAGCCTACAGTGGAGAGAAATGGTGTAGGCTACCTCTGCATTAAAAGTTTAAACAAGAATAAAAAAAATAAAAAAGAAAGTAGGCTAAATTATATGATGAAGCTTGAGAGAGCGCACCCTGTTTGTTTTCTTTATTTTGCAAAAGCACATTGTTTTGTTGTTATTATGACTATATTCAATTAAAAGTAGACCCCCATTGCAGTTTCTAATGATGCCATACTCATATCTGTATTATTAGTTCTCTAAAAAAAAACATATCAAAACACAATGATGCGGTCTTTGACCCCAAATATTTTTTTTCTAATCATTACATTGTTCAAATTTTTCTGAAAACCTGCTAAGCGTTGTTTATTAAAATGCTGAGTATTATATCAGCGTGAACTTGATCCTTCTCCCCAAGAACAAAAGTGACACCAGACGAGAAATATTTATCATTTTGCTTAGCTATAAAATACATAATTATTTTTGACACAAATGAATGATGTGTTACAACATTTAAAACGTTTTAGATATTGTACTAAATAATGTTATTTGTTTTCAATTTTTTTTTTATTAATAATTAATTACCTCTTGGGTGATATTACTGTATCTGATACTAAATTAAATTGTCTAAGCTTTAATTTTGGGTACACAATATTGTCGTTCTCCATAATACATTTGCATTTTATTATTACAATACAATGTGACTGTGTTGTTTTGAATGTTGAATAAGTGTATCAACATACATATATATTATATATCCCGCAATCCAACAGAGGATAAGATGGAGAATGGATCAGTTGTTTTAGGGAAAGACTGCCTATTTAAATGTTTATCCATGTCACTACTGCTTTTTTTAACTAATCAATCATGTTAACTTTACAAGATTTATTGTGAATTTCACTGACATTGTAGTATAGGGTCGCTTCATGAAAACATATAAAAGGTTAATTATAGACATAGTAAGACAGAAACGAACCTGTTCCCCACTCATGTTGGTATTCCCTGAAATGGTAAACTATTGTTACTTTACAAAAGACAATTGGACCTAAAGAATAAACACTATACCTAAAGAATAAGCACTACCTAAATAATAAGCACTAGTACCTAATGAATAAGTACTAGGCTAGTACTTAATCCAAAAGACACCTAAAAATAAATACTAGTAGGATTAAAATAGTTACTAGTACGGCTTTATATATTAAAAGTTAAAGGAGCTTGCCTGGTCAAACCTGCACAAATGCATCAAATACAAATACAAATACAAATACAAACAAGCATAAAAATTGTAAATGTTTTATTGGTAGCATAATTTATTAAATGCAATTTAAAAAAATAAAATAAACATATGAAGTGTCTGCATAATATGTTCTTTTACTTTATTTTTATTTTGAAGGGCTTGTTTTTTTTTTTTTTTTTTATTGAGGGCTTGGCTAAAAAATCCAATAGGATATTAATGATCTGCCAATGGTTAACTGCTTTTCTTACTTTTTATACAGACATGTCATTAAAAATATCTACAAATGTATAAAAATGTTCAGAGACTATAGGTAAAAACCATAGACACTGGTCAAAGCTTTTGAAGCTTCATGAAGTGTTTTAAAAACACCTAACAAATACGTTTTGCATGCATTATAGTCAAAAAGGAATGCAAATTCTAAATGGAAATTAGTTTGCCAATTCAAATTTTAGTTGCCTCTTATTCAAATAGGTTTGTTCTTTCACTGATATCTTTTCTGTGATTTTGAGGAGGAAAACGAGAAAGGATCATTTATCAGTTTGGTTTTCTAATGTTTATTTGACATTGTTGCTGCAAATTCTGCTGATGTGTCACCACAATAATCATGTAATCATGCTGCATAAAAAAACTACATATCAATTCAAACTGATAACCAAAATAGCCAAGGAGAGAGAGAATAACAATTATGTCACGTGAGAGTAAGGAGCTCTGGGTCCAAATGCAGGTAAGTATTTTTTAATTAAATAAACAGAACAGAACAAAACAAAACCAAAAGGCCAACACGGCACAACACGACATAAACTGAATACTAAATAAACCAAAACAGGGAACACGGTCAAGGTCAGGAATCAGGAACGCAGAGACACACATAACAGGAGACATCCATACGAAGACAATGCAGCCAGGATGAGTAGTGGGAAATGAGTGTTCTTATAGACCAGATGTGATTGTGAACAGGTGTGCGTGTAATCAGTGATAACGACTAGACAGGAGTGTACAATTAGGGATGTGTGTGCAGGGAAGGGAAAACAGCGACCTCAGGTGGCTGAGGGGAGCCCCACAGCCCAGATCATGACAAATTATCTATGATTTTAGTTTATGTTTTTTGCATGATACAATTTCAAAACGTGATTCTCTGTTAAGGAAATGTTGTGACAAATACATCTAAAGAAATCCCTGTAATCACAGAATGTGAAATGACTGGTAACTAAAAATACATGTGTACATCATAAATAATAATGCTAAAGTACTTTTCTCAATTCTGTATTCTAAAAAACTGTATTTGTACCTTCAACCTCTGCAAAAAAAATCCTACTAAAATGAGAATGAGTTAACAGTTTATTAAATGACAAAGCACCTGCTTAATCAATACAAACTAAAAAAAAATTGTACAAGTCGTATGTCGAACAACAATGCTGAAATAACTGCTTGTGGATTTTAGCATTTTGAAATGGGAGCGGTTGTGTCTTCATTCCTCTTCTGAGCTGAACACAGTTGCAGCTTGGGAAAAAAATGCTGAACAGGTTCATTCAGTTTGTTGTTGTCATATATGTTTGGGCATAATGTGAATTTATCAAGACTCCACTTGCATACAAGCACACATACATAAAGCTAATGTTATATATTTAACCTGATTGAATGAGTACAAAAAATAATTTATGTTAGTATCTTGTAATAGACATGAGCAATGCCCTTGTTGACATTGACTAGGAATGCATCTTCTAAATGTCTATTGTATCCTGCTCTTTGACTGTTAAACACACATAGTTCTTAACTCCATACATAGACAGTCAACTTAAGTGCACTCAGTTCATACTTATGCAAAGGGCACAATTTTTAGCTTAATCTACAACACTCCTTTTTTTTTGCCAAAAAAAAAATACACACACACACTATGTTGATGGTTCATTCTTAGTATTGATAGTACCATCCTTGGTTAGAGTGGAAAGACTAGGTATATTAAATAAAACATACAATGGTGTCACAATTACATCTGATATGAACATTTCGATATAAATTTAAAGTCCCCCTGAAATCAAAATTAAAGTTTTTTGGCTTTTAGTATGAATATATTAGTCTTAAGGTGATCTATAAGCTAGTGTGCTTCAAAACAACGACAAAATTCGCGTTTACAAGATATGGGCATTCAAAACTTACAGTCTCGTCACTTCCGCCAATATGAATCAAGGATTTGGATGATATCACCGTGCACTTCAGTTTCTCATCAAACGTTCTGTCCAATCAAATGCTCTCTAGAGTCCGTAGTGTCCCGCCCCCTACACAGAGACGCGGAGCAGATCATAAGCGCTCATGTGCGGTCGGCATGTATTAAACTACACAGCCTCAGCATGATAATGATCACTATTTCGTTTTATCAAGTTTCATATTGAATTTGTGGGGTAATTTATTAGTCTGTGGCTGTCATAAGCTTACAAATGCGGCTTTACCGAGCTCAACAGCTCTTGCCCGAGCAGATATAAATGGAACGCTATTGGCTATTCAAATTAGTGGGCGGGGCTGGGCGTTATGTTTTTGTTTCAGTTAAAAGTACGTCACCACATAGAATAACGCTGCGTGTTTCAAGCACTGATCTATATAATGACTGGATTGCTCATTGCGTTCTAAACTGCCGTTAGGCAGTGAAGCCACCGGAAGTGTTCGATCCGCCATCTTACTATTCCCTACCGGCAGAGTGCGCTATTCATTTGCATGTAAACCACTGACCTAAAATCACCCGATTTGAAGCGTTTCATTCACACAGGATAAGTTTTAAGGATATGTGTATGTAAATAAATTATACCTAAGATGTTATCTGGAATGTTTATGGTCTTTTCGGGCTGGATAAGCCATATATTGAAATCGTTTAGGTGGGTGTGTCAGCCGTGCACTTGCAGACACAGGTGAGTTAACTGATCCAATACGAAAATATATTTCTTTTTAATTATGCAGGAAATAATAAACAAAACATATATATGGTATTAGTATCTGAAATTGTTTCGACTATACAATAAGTAATACAAAACAAGCCTCTGTATATGCTCGTTGTACTGAAATTCAAATCTTTGAAATAAAGCTTCATGTCTTTAAGTCCGTACCATATGTAGTCAGCGGTATAGTTTGTGTGTATATTTTTAATGAGCAACATCTATTTCAGACTCTTCAAATCAGCGAATTCTGTAATGATTTACTAACATTACCGATTCCATGTGAGTAAAATGCTGTGTATAGATGTTGAATTAATTATTAATTTAACGAACAAATCATTACCTGCTTCAAAATTAATACTGTTAATAACGATTAAAATTATAAACGAATTAATAAAGAAAGTATTGTTGAAACATGCAGTTAGCCTACTGTACAAATAAAAACAAAATGACATAAACAGTGAATAAATGTACTAAGATGAATTAAGGTGTATGTATACAAATCATAAATCTTCATTCAGATTTATGAGCACTTTGTCTTAAAACATATGTTAAACGCCCGATGTTTATGTTTATCTGATGTGCGTGACTGTAAAGTTAGGCTATATGAATGTACATTTTTAATAAGCAGAGGGAATTCCCGACATTAAACAAATAACCATTTATATGCTTAGGACGTTTGCATTGTGAAAATGTACAGTGAGACTTCAGGTATAAAAACGCTGACTTGTTATGTGGTGTTTTCTCAATAAAATCGTATAATTTCCTATTCACTCAATAGAATGTATGCGAACACTAGGGAATACTAATATGGCGGCGCGGTGGCTTCACTTTTATGATGTCATGAGCAATCCAGTTCTCTATTATAGATCAGTGGTTTCAAGGCACTTCAGTGGACCTTTAAACTGAATAATATTATATTTGTGAGAACAAAATAAAATACTGTTTAAATTTATATATAAAATATATAATGAATTCCATTCAAATTTATGTATAAAATATCTAATGTTTAAATCCACAGCATGTTTTAGTTTACTTTATTGTCTGTACAGAGGTTCTAGACATAAATTCATATTTGACACTTAAAACATACAATAAACAGCAATTTATTTATTTATTTGATACTTATACCTAGTCTTTCCTGAACTGAACTTAGCCAACAATTTTCTTTAAACAATTGCCCAAAAATGTAAAGATATTTTCAAGAATTGAAGGGCTTCTCTCAGCTTGCCATCTTGCCTTCTCCTCCTGTTGTTTCTTTAGCATTTCTTCAGCTTTTTTAAGGGCCTCGCCTTCAAGTGTAGCTCTCAGAGCCTCTATCTCTTTTAGTCTTTGCTCCTCAGTCTCCTTCAGGATACGTTGTTTTTCTTCCTCAATTGCTCTCTCTGCCCTTTCAAGCATCTCACTGGTGTAATGTTGCCCACCATTCCCAGTAACTATTTTATCAATGTGATCAAACAATTGAAAAACCTGTTCAGGATTTTGTTCTTGATTGTTGAACACATGGTATCGTCCATTGCATGTTTTGATGAAGCTGAGCAGTTTTGGACTGTCCCGCACAAATCTATGAATGTTTTTGCCCTGCAGTCGATCTCCATGAGTAAACAGAGCCATGGTGTAACTGGAGGACACCTCACCAAAAATTGCTTGGATGGTTCTAACAGCTGCTGCTTCTTCATCAGTGAATCTGCCCACCTGAATCACAACTAAGAAGACATGTGGACCAGGAGCAGAAAGTGGAATACAGCGTTTAACTCTGAAAATCACCTCATCTTCAGTTAGGCCGGTGTCAAACAGACCTGGAGAGTCAATGACAGATATTATTCTGCCATTTATTATTGCATTAAATTTTTCACATTGCCCAGTCACAGAGGAGGATGATATCTCTGATTTAAAAGCCTTTCTCCTCAAAATAGTGTTGCCTGTTGCGCTTTTCCCCACCCCTGTTTTTCCAACCAAAAGAATCCGGAGCTCATCACCTGGTTGATACACTGTACATTGACAAGAATTACAGGTATTACATTTAATTTACATGACAATCACTTGCTAATCTTTACATATACATATTTCATATATACATATATATAAAAAAAAGCCATAATGCAACATTTATTCAATCATATTTAAGCCAGTTGGGGAAAAAATACTTACCTATATCAACTGAATCATGAACTGAAACATGCTGTTTATGATTTTGTTGCCTGAACATCTAGAAATTATTAATGCAATATCAAACATTTGATGACATTTTTCCATTTAGAAAAGTATATAATCTCTATGATGTCTATATAATGTCTATATAATAAAATCAAAAGCTAAGCTATTTTAATAGATTTTTTCTTATCTTATACTTTACTTATTTACTTACTGTAACAAGGTAAGAATTTTCAAATACATACCTGCACCACTACTGCAGCAGTGACACCAATTATGCCAAGCACTACCAGTATAATCATGGAAGATGAAACCCATGATTTTGAGGTTGTTGATAACTGTCTCTGAGAAAGTTTGGTGTCCTCCATAATAACTAAGAAAGTACAGTCAAAACTATTGTTCTAGTAATGCAATTCTAAAATGTGACAGCCACACTATGGTCCAACACACAAAAAGATGCCGCTGCATAGATAATACTGATACAGACAAAGAGCCTGTTAGTCACAATAATTAAAATAAAGAAAGAAATGAGAAATGTCATCTGTTCCTAGCCCCGCTCTTATTACTCACATGATGTGTTTATATTTGTAATTCAAGCGTTATTAAACTTTATTAAAATGGGCAAATGGCCAACAAACATTAATTACTTGTAACCAAGCTTTACATATCTATACTAAACCCTAAATTACATCATTACTTTGTACATGATTCCTTTCCCTTTTACCTCCATTTTCTCATTGTCTCTATCTCTGTGATCTGATTTAAATACCACATTTAGTGGCTAATAACAGCCGGATATTTTATTTCCTTTCAGAAAATATCTATCATGTCAATATAAATAAAATTATTCAATTCTTATAACTGATACAAAAAGCAAGTTAAAACCTACCCTTGATGTGGATCTCATGAAAGTCTGGGTGTCTTTTATGTGCTGTGTTTCATTTTCCTCTTCTGTACAATAGAGAGATTCATTTACATGTAGACTACCCACACCCTGTTCAAATGATGAAGCAACGCAGACTTGCTTGCTAGACTTCCCTTGCTAGTTTCATCCCTTCTTACTAACAAGCAGCACATATTTATTCAGAAAACATATTTAAACTTTTTGCCTTCTCCAGACCTTAGGCTTTCTTCTTGAAAAGCATTTTATTATGAGCATTTTGTCCATCTAGATAATATTACAAACATAAAATTTACATGCATGCAGCACCTGTAAGCCATATAGTGTTAAAGTGTGTGTACAACACCAATGCTTATTCTTGCATTACTATTATGTAAAGTAATAAATAAATAAATAAATACATACATACAAAGTTCACTTTTGATTAAACAAAAAAACATTAATCTATTTTTATTTATGCATAACCAAGAACACCCTTCAACTGTCAAAACATATCAGTCAATTCATGTAAAGATTATCATCACTGACACACCCAATGCTTTATTAGAAATATTACCAACAATTAAAAACTATGCATAAGACAAGGACAATCATGACAACATTTACCCTTTAATTTAACATTAGTCTCTAGGCATGTGGGTCTTAGGGGCCTTACCTCTATTGGTTACACCAAATTGGTTACAACTAAATCAGAGTACAAATAAAATGTCCTATTAGTCCACTGCATTGTTTTCATGATGATTAAGGCATTGTCACCTGCTTGCAAAACAGAACCATGGTTTTATTATAGTAAAAGTGTAGTATCTATGTTTTTTGGTGTATTGATTATCATTCGTATAACAACAGTTTTTGAGTTATTCTGTGTTGCAACTCCCTGTAAATTTTTATTTGTGATAAAATCAGTAATTGGAGGGCCTGGTTGTTCTTGGTGGATAATGAAATGCCTGTATTTATTTATTTACAGTGCATCCAGAAAGTATTCATAGCGCTTCACTTCCACCCGTTGCTATGTTACAGCCTTATTCCAAAATTGATTAAATTCATTATTTTCCTCCTAATTCTACAAACAATACCCCATAATGACAATGTGAAAGAAGTTTGTTTTGAAATCTTAGCAAATTTATTAAAAATAAAAAACACACAGCCACATAAGTATTCACAGCCTTTGCCATGACACTTAAAATTAAGCTCAAGTGCATCCTGTTTCCACTGATTATCCTCAAAATGTTTCTACAACTTGACTGGAGTCCACCTGTGGTAAATTCAGTTGCTTGGACATGATTTGGAAAGGCACACACCTATAAGGTCCTACAGTTCATTGCAGAGCACAAACCAAGCCATGAAGTTCAAAGAATTGTCTGTAGACCTCTGAGATAACTTGAGTGGCCCAGCTAGAGCCCAGACTTGAACCCTATTAAACATCTCTGGAGATGTTTAAATCTGGTAAAATGGCTGTGCAACAATGCTCCCCATCCAACCTGATGGAGCTTGAGGGGTACTGCAAAGAAGAATGGGAGAAACTGCCCAAAAATACAGTGAGAAAAAAAAATATTTGATCCCCTGCTGATTTTGTACGTTTTTCATAGACAAAGAAATGATCAGTCTATAATTTTAATGGTATAGGTTTATTTGAACAGTGATAGACAGAATAGCAACAAGAAAAACACATTTTAAAAAAATAAATAAATTGATTTGAATTTTAATGAGTGAAAAAAGTATTTGATCCCCTATCAATCAGCAAGATTTCTGGCTCCCAGGTGACTTTTAAACAGGCAACGAGCTGAGATTGGGAGAACTCTCTTAAAGGGAGTGCTCCTAATCTCAGTTTGTTACCTGTATAAAGTCCCCCCAATCCGTGTATAAAGCAATTGCGGGGGCCCCCAAAACATAAACACGCCCCTGTACGTATGACAGTTAGTGAAAGCTAGAGATTACCATTTATAAACTTGTAATTATGAATATTTTTCTTATACAAACACATCACTGCACTTCACTGCTTTATATATAAGTTTGTGTACTATACTATAAAGAGACATATTTTTCAGACATTTCACCTTCATACTTTCACATAATTAAACATTTATATACCCCTTTAAACAGAATAGAATGTGCTTAAATTTGATTTATTAAAAACAAACTTGAGAGGTTAACTTTAGATATATACTATAAATCATGAGATTTTAAATGCCTTCTGCAGTTTTTTTTTTTTTTTTCGGTAGCTACGTTTGGTTGGTTTTTACATGGGTCACAATACAAGGCGATCAAAATAATAATTTGCTTAATGCTTTAATCAAAGAACTGACCAATTGGAATAAGGATGGAAGATTAATCTCTGCTTGCCATCTTGCCAGCTGGTTATATTTAATGTTTAACTTTGTTAATGCTTTATCATAGGCCTCATTATCAAGTGTAGCCTTTAGAGCATCTATCTCCTTCTGTTTCTGCTCCTCAGTCTCCTTCAGGATACGTTGTTTTTCTTCCTCAATTGCTTTCTCTGCCCTTTCAAGTATCTCACTGGTGTAGTACTGCCCATCATTCACAGTGACCATTTTATCAATCTGATTGAGCAACTGAATGACCTGATTAGGATTTTGTTCTTGATTGTTGAACACGTGGTATCGTCCACTGCATGTGTTGATGAAACTGAGCAGTTTTGGACTGTCCCGCACAAATGTGTGAATGTTTTTGCCCTCCAGTCGATCTCCATGAGTGAACAGTACCATGATGTAATTAGAGGACTCCTCACCAAAAATTGCTTGGATGATCCTAACAGCTGCTGCCTCTTCATCAGTGAATCTGCCCAGCTGAATCACAACTAAGAAGACATGTGGACCAGGAGCAGAGAGTGGAATACAGAGTTTAACTCTATCAATGACTTCTTCTGCAGTTAGGCTGGTGTCAAACAGACCTGGAGAGTCAATGACGGATACTTTTTTACCATTAATTATTGCATGAAATTTTTCACATTGCCCAGTCACAGAGGAGGATGATATCTCTGATTTAAACACCCTTTTTCCCAGGATGGTGTTGCCAGTTGCACTTTTCCCCACCCCTGTTTTTCCAACCAAAAGAATCCGGAGTGAATCGCCTGGTGTCACAGCTTGGGTGGATGAGGAGTGGAGAATGAGGAGGAGATTCAGAGTAAATGAAATATAAACAGTTTATTAAATGAAATACTGAAATTACAAATAAACAAATCAAAAACCAGGAGCAAAACAGCAAACATGTAATGTTAACGACGGACAGCGGGGAGTGATCACAAGCAGACTTAAATACACAGAGACATGGGCGTGGTCACAAACAAGTTAAAGGTTGTATCAGCGATTTCTAGCCTAAAACATAAAGTGTCAATTTCAGCTGACCTTTCTTCACGATCCGCTCGCTGCCTGCCCCATAAATTGTCTGTGAAAAAACCGCGTCTCTCTGGTCAGCCTAGGGTCCGAGATATGCCAAAAAAACAATCGGCACTACCAACCTTTCCACAGATAAACAAACAGTGTTCCAACCAATCAGCGTCAGGGGTTTGGTGTTGTGGACTTTCGCTCCGCCTCCCTCACATCCCAGCACCAGTAGGAAAGTCCACAACACCAAACCCCTGACGCTGATTGGTTGGAACACTGTTTGTTTATCTGTGGAAAGGTTGGTAGTGCCGATTGTTTTTTTGGCATATCTCGGACCCTAGGCTGACCAGAGAGACGCGGTTTTTTCACAGACAATTTATGGGGCAGGCAGCGAGCGGATCGTGAAGAAAGGTCAGCTGAAATTGACACTTTATGTTTTAGGCTAGAAATCGCTGATACAACCTTTAACAAGATAACGAGGGGGAAATACAAATATGGGCAAGAACAAACCAAAAGGACTAAATCAAAAGGGGGAAAACAAGGACTAAACCAAATGAACTAGAAACATGGGGGGGAAAACACTTGGGAAACCTAACAGAACAGGACAAAACACAGACATAATCCTGACACCTGGATGATGTACTGTAAATTAACAAGAATTATATAATTTCATATGAATGTGAATGTGTGTGTGTGTGTGTGGGGGGGGGGGGGGTAATAAATCAACCTTACCTATATCATCTAAATCCTGGTTTTCTTGCTTGAAGATCTAGAGTTGTTTTATATAAAATTATACATTTTACAACATTTGGTCACTTACATGTTAAAAAGAAAATCAGATTAGAATGGAAAAAGGACAAAATATGAGTGCATATTTAAGCATACCTGAATCCATATTGAAACAGCTGCAACAATAATACAAAGCACCAGAAGTACCGAAGAGAAAGATGAGAACCAAGACTTTGAGGTCATTGTTGTTGGTCCAGGAGAAATGTCTTCCACAGCTATAAACAAATTCATTTAAAAATAGATTAAACAGATTAAAGATATTTTATCATTATTATAGCAGATGCAGTGAGAAGACAGGACAAAGGAAGGACCCCAGTGACATATTTTCATGGCAAAATGTTTTCAAGCTAATTTTTATCAAACAACGATTTCAAATGCTAATTAGCTATCACATAATAATATAAAGGAAAAATTATTGTTGGACTATTTTATTTTATTATAATTTTTCCAATTTATTAAATAATTCATACCTATGAAAACAAATTTGAAATTTCATGTCATATGTTTAATAGGGTTGACTGAGTACATTTGAGACAAGTGTACAGTTGAAACACCTTAAACTACTTGCGTACACAGGAACCCTGAGCCATGATTTTTGCTCCACACATGTGTATTAGTGTTCTCTTTAATCGTGGGGAATTTTAAATGTGTGTGTGTCTTTCCACTCCGAAGATATCGACAAAAGTTTTTATTCCAAGGTGAGATTTTCATTTCACCATGACCCTTTCACAATGAATAGCTTATTATTCTTTACTGATTGTTAACCTTAACATTTATCATTGCAAACATTACTCTGTCCTCTAAAAATAGACATATTTTATGACATTGTACTATGCAAAATCATTTCATAATCTAGAGAAACATGCAAGTATGTCAGTGGGGTACGGTTGAGACATTGTGTATCAACTGTACCCAGATTGGTGCCCTATCGTGTCACATGCTGTTTAGTTGTACAGTGTTATGATAATAGGTTAAAATTCACATTTACACACATGCTCAAATTATGCTTTAAACGATGATGAAAAAAAATGTTGCACAACTGTGATTTTGTCACAGTTATGCCACAGTTCATGTCTGTTCTATTGGTTTCTCCCATTGTCTCCCCCTGACATTTTGTTATCATTTGGTTTAGTCCTCGTCACCGTAATCTGTTTCACCTGTGTCTCTGTAATTAGTCACCATTTATAAGTCTGTTTGTTTGAAGTGTCTATGTCGGAAATAGCTTTGGCTGGAAATATGAACAGTGGGTCAAGGATTATGGTATAGAGGATGAAGCAATCTGTCCTAACATGCCATTAAGTGGTGTGGCAGTGTGGAATATTCCTGAACCTGTTGTTGAAATGAGATTATTGGAGGCTCGGGAAAAAGCAGAAGAAATATACAGTAATAGTTATGGAGTTAATGTTTTTATGAGAGAAAACTTTAATTCTTTTATGCAGATTTATACAGATGGATCTAAGGATCCAATTGAGCAAAAAGTGGGCATAGGAGTGTATATTCCAAATTTTAAGACAGAAATAAGCTTGAGGCTAAGTAACAAACTGTCTGTGTACTCTACTGAGCTAACTGCAATTATAGTAGGACTGCAATGGGTTGAACAGGTTGGGCCAAACAGGGTTTTAATTTGCTCAGATTCTTCATCAGCTCTTAATAGTATAATGTCTACAAAAAGTGATAGAGAAGATTTGTTAGTGGAAATTTATACTCTATTGTACAGACTGAAAATGG
>NC_133366.1:19643692-19681192 GCF_049309525.1 Garra rufa
TAGCTGGACGCAGATGATACTGGAAGCCAGACCCATAAAATGTATAAATGACCGCTTCCACTGTTACAGTAAGAAAAATGTGGATATAGAATACATAAATGAAAGTTTGCAATACATAGACACATTTCACAGACAATGTACACCTTCATATACCCATACCTTCAAATTATTAAACTTTTAAGACTTCCCATTCACCGGAATGTACAATGCAAACATGCTTTGTTTCTATTTATTAATATCCTCTTTCTTTAGCCACATGGCCAGTTTTCAAATAGGTCACAAAAAGAATTTGTTTAATACTGTAATCAGAAAACTGACAATTTTGATTACCAATTCAAAGTCAATGAGCTCTGCTTGATCTCTTGCTATCTCGTCATATTTCATGTTTACTCTTTTTAATGCTTTCTCATAGGCTTCGTCCTCAAGTCGAGCCCTCAGAGCTTCTATCTCCCTGCGTCTCTGCTCCTCTGTCTCCTTCAGGATGCGTTGTTTCTCTTTTTCAATCGCTCTCTCTACCCTTTCAAGCATATCACTGGTGTAATGTTGCCCACCATTTCCAGTGACCATTTTATCAATGTGGTCAAGCAACTGAATAACCTGTTCAGGATTTTGGTCTTGATTGTTAAACACATGGTATCGTCCATTGCATGTTTTGATGAAACTGAGCAGTTCTGGACTGTCCCGCACAAATGCGTGAATGTTTTTGCCCTCCAGTCGATCTCCATGAGTGAACAGTGCCATGATGTAATTGGAGGATTCCTCACCAAAAATGGCTTGAATGATCCTAACAGCTGCTGCCTCTTCATCTGTAAATCTGCCCAGCTGAATCACAACTAAGAAGACATGTGGACCAGGAGCAGAAAGTGGAATACAGCGTTTAATTCTGTTGACCACTTCCTCTTTAGCTAGGCTGGTGTCAAACAAACCTGGAGAGTCAATGACGGATACTTTTCTGCCATTTATTATTGCATGATTTTTTTCACACCCTCCGGTCACAGAGGATAATGATATCTCTGATTTAAAAACCTTTTGTCCTAGGATGGTGTTGCCTGTCGCACTTTTCCCCACACCGGTTTTTCCAACCAAAAGAATCCGGAGTGGATCGTCTGGATGATGCACTGTACATTAACAAGAATAATATCATTTTTAAAACTCTTGGTAATATATTTACATTTACAAACATCTATTTAAAAGAACAAAGAAATAAATCTATATTACCTATATCTTCCAAATCCTGTTTTTGTTGCTTGAGGATCTAAAAATGATTCATATAATGTTACAAATTTTATCATATTTGGCCACTTAGGCTATACTGTTAAAAAGATAATAAGCTTAGAGTGAAAAAATGACAACACACACACTTAAGCATACCTGAATCCCTAATGCAATAGCAATGACAATTATAACAAACACCAGTGATTCGGCAGAGAAAAATGAAAACCAAGACCTCAAGGTCGTTGTTGATGATCCAGGAGAAATGTTGCTCCGGGCAGCTATGAGGAAAGTCGTGGTTAGAAAAAAACATTAAAACTTTTTTTTTATTTTTGATCTATAGGGGAAAAGAAATTGCTGGGCAGACTGTGACACCTTTCATGAGGCAAAATTTTATCAAGCAACGTTTTATCAAACTAAAACAACACTTTCAAGTTATTACTGGAATATTTCAGTTCTTCTATTTAATAAATATTCCATACATCCTTTGAGCCCATAAACAAGGCCATTTTATGAGTTTTAAGCTAAAAAAAAAAAACCTTACAGTTTTTATGGTTTAATTCCTAATTTATT
This sequence comes from Garra rufa, assembly GCF_049309525.1. Lineage (NCBI taxonomy): Eukaryota > Metazoa > Chordata > Actinopteri > Cypriniformes > Cyprinidae > Garra > Garra rufa. The sequence goes on from NC_133366.1 coordinate 19,645,478, forward strand.
TTGTATTACACCAACACTCTTTGCTACTGCTTCAAATCAAGCTTTACCTGTCCATAAACGATTGCTGTCTCTTTAAAATCACTCGAAAGGCTGCTGATTGTTTTTTTTATTATTATTAAATAACTACTTTAATCAGCAGATTTCTTATTTTCAATGCAAATAGTTAGTATTAACAATTCTCTTCAGTGGATGAAAATAAAAGTTATTACTCACCTCTATTTGAAGAGCACATCCTGCACGTATAGATGTAAACTAAGTTTCGTTTTTGTTTCCTATCAAAAGTTTCGTTAACTCCTTATGAAGCTTGATAGACTAGCTTTACCGGAAGGGTAACCTAGTGTAGACTACCATCTACAGGAGACAGGATGCCACTGCATGACAGTAAGACACTAAAATGGTTGATTTATCATTATTTTTTGCCCGTCTCGAAATGTATTCAATCCTAGGTGCATTGAGTATTCCTTTTGAGTTCCACACAAATATAAATGAATAGTAGGTTTTTTTTTTTTTTTAAATATAACAATAATTGTTATTATTATTAATAAGGTATTTAAAAAATACTATTCATTTTTTTGTGTGTGAAACTTTTATTATTAATACTATTATTAGCAAAATAGCTGTGGTGAAAATGATGCCATCCACACAGTGAATATTATTGCATTTTTTATTAGTATTAATAATAATAATTTTAACTTAATGTAATTTTAATTTACTATTATTTTTCATTTTAAAATAATTTATTTCGTAATAAATCATAAACATTTAACAATTCAAAACTTTATATATTTTCATAGTATAATTTAAAGGACACTTTCAAAATAAACATTTCATAATAATTTTCACCTGCATGTCATTCAAAATGTTCATGTCTTTCTTTCTTCAGTCGCAAAGAAATTACGTTTTTTTAAGGAAAACATTCCAGGACTTTTCTCCATATGGTGGACTTTAATGGTGCTCAACGGATTGAAGGTTAAAAATGCAGTTTAAATGCAGCTTCAAAGGGCTCTACATGATCCCAGCTGAGGAATAAGTGTCTTATCTACTGAAACGATTGGTTATTTTATAAACAAAATGTACAATTTATATACCTTTAACCTCAAATGCTCGTCTTGTCTAGCTCTGCAATTTGCATCTTTGCACTCTGGTTCTATACAGTTAGGGTATGTAAAAAAACGCCCATCATTTTTTCCTCCAACTTCAAAATCATCCAACATCGCTGCAGAAGTACCAACCAAGTGTTTACAAGTGAATGTACAAAATAGATCAAATGCCCTTTACCAAATGCCTTTTTAATGCCTTAAAATGTAAAACAGCGATGTAGGGCGATTTTAAAATTGGAGGAGAAAATGACATGGGAGTTTTTCTACATACCCTAACTGTCCTGAACCTGAGTGCACAGAGTACGCATGCGCATCGCAGAGCTAGACAAGCATTTGAGGTTAAAAAGTGTATAAATAATAGTTTACTTAAGAAAATGACCAATCATTTTCGCTAGATAAGATCTGTATTCCTCGCCTGGGATCATTCAGAGTTATGTGAAGCTGCATTGAAAGTGCATTTTTAACCTTCAATCCGTTGAGCACCATTAAAGTCCACTATATAGAGATCCTGGATAGTTTTCCTCAAAAAACTTAATTTCTTTGTGACTGAAGAAAGAAAGACGTGAATCTTGGATGACATTGAGGTAAGTAAATTATCAGGACATTTTATTCTGGAAGTGGAGTAATCCTAAAACTGTGTCTAATATGATGATAATGATCTAAAATAAATTATGATCAAAAATAAAAGATTCCATGTTTCCAAAGATTTATTGTGAATTGTATATAGCCTAATAAAAAGCAGAATTCTGTTAGAATTAATAAAAATAAAAGTAATCTGCATTGATACTTTTTTCTGAACATTCTACAGTAGGTATTGTTAAACTACTATTGTTCTACAAAAAAAAGACAACGCTGAAAAATGTTGAACTAAATGACAGCAACGCCTACAATGCATCCAACGAGACTCTTACAACGCCATATTCTTCAATTTGAAGCACATATGGAACGACGTTGGTTGTTTGTATTTCGCAAAGCAGCTTTTGTAAGTCGGCGAAAACTGGCACACGTACAGCCGTAGCGCTGTGTGTCGCTGCCGAGCTCGTCTTCGGCTTTATCTCGACTTAAAGGAGACGCAACAAAGAGCGACAGTAGTGGGCCCTGCTAACAGCGTGGCTTACTATAGCTTTAAGAACTTAAAATAGGGTCTGGGTCTTTAAAATGAATTTTGCACAGTTATTATAGAGATGATAGACTAAGTTTTCTATTTCTACGACTTATATTTTTGCACTACATTTGCAAAGACAAGTAAGAGCGTCCACTGAAATATGTTTGACAATCGGATCAGGGCCGTTAGCAAGCCAACATTTCTAAAATTTTATGCCTCCTGTTTATTTCAAGCTATGTTTCTTTTTGTTGAGAATTTTTGAGGCGTCCTGAAGTAAGACAAAACAACTTTAGTGGTGATGGAGCCGCAGATCTCGAACAACAAAGAGGAGGTGGAGAATGAGACGGCCATGGAGAAATCCGCGGGGCAGAGTACCGCATCCACCCCGTGCAGGGCATTCAGAGGACGTGGGGACGGGTGCTTGAAGAGCGAAGTGACTTGCCCACCCGAAACAAACGGAGCTGCAACGAGCGTGGCGGGTTCCGGGCGGGTTTTACGGGACAGGTCAACGCGAGCGATTCCCGGGTGGAGGCAGAGTGATATCGCAGAGGACCGGAATGAAGTAACACGCGATGCTGCGGCGAATCGCCGGAGAAAAGCGAAATGCCCGCGGCGCAGGAAGAGCGCAGCAGCCGCTGCGGGTGCATCGGATGCGGGCAGAGAGTTCGGCGGCGACTGCGACCTGCCAGAGGAGTACGTGAGACTTTTGAGTCTGTAATATACATGGCATGTTTTACAGCACAATAACAAGGCCTCGTTTGTGCAGATCCTAATAATAACGCATGGCATTTCTGTGCTACTTTCACACATTAAGGCGTAATGCTGACAGACTGCAGTGTTTACATTTGCACTAGTGAAAGCACTAGCTGTGTTTCTAAGCGAGTAGTTGGGCAAAATAAATCACGCAACCCTCAATCTTTGACACTGAAAGGAAAATCTGAAAGATGAGACATAAATAAATCAGCCTGTTTCTCCGTCTTATGACAGGTTTGAAGAAAACAAGGATGCCCTGGTTAATCGAGGTACTTTAAATGGCATTTATTTTGTTAATGAGCTGTCTAAAGGATGCTGTCCCTTAGGAAAATTAACCATGGTTTTACTAAAAAAAATAAAACCAATACACATGGTTGCTATAATTTAACCATAGTAACCAAAATGTAACCATGGTTTTGCTGTGCTAACCATAGTTAGTAAAACTGTGGTTATACATATGGTAATCCATACGCAAAAAAAAACATGGTTACTACTCTTTTACTATAGTAAACAATGGTTAATTTTCGTAAGGGGTATATGGCCAGCCATTTTATTAATATTCCAAAATGACTATTCATTAGTTACTAGTACATATTCTAATTATTAAATTTAAATTATATATAATAATAATAATAGTTGAATTCTTTACCTTTAACAAATAACGTTTTTTGCCATTAAATTTAATGAAGCTCCTTGACTCAGATATCAAGTATTCACCTCAGACTAGTTTGTGTTACAGTTTTACTAGTAACTATTTATTCTGTTCTATAACTTTTTTTTTCTTGTAACTAGTGACCTTCCACCAATAGATACTATCTAGTTTAGCGTTGCAAGTTGTTATTTATTTGATATGCTAGTACTTGTATTATGAAACTAGTATGTATTCTAGTTTTTAACATTTTCAATCTCACTGGTTACAGTAACTTTATCTGTCATAAGAAATGACTAGAATAGCTGTATAGTTAAAATTAAAAATGTTACTACTAGTTATAATTGGGACACAAAGTACAAGTGTAGGTACTAGTGTCTATTCAGTTAGTACTTGTAAAACTGGAAATTGATACCAGCAGCCATTGGAATACAAACTAGTAGGTAATGAATAGTTATCTGAATATTTGGTAACTACAATAAGGATATATATTTTAGTTAACATGAACTAACAATGAAAAATACTTCTATTTTATCTGAATAGATTTACTATTCAGATTTACTATTGAAATAAGTACTAGTATCTAACATACCAGTAATAAAAAGTCCAAAAATTAGAAAGAGATTCTAGTTAGTTTTAAGGAGTTGTTAGAACAGTTTGCCTTAGGATGTGATCTTATTGTTGCTTCATGTGACTGTGTTCTCTTCCAGCGGCCCGCGGCAGACGGGTGCAGGTGCGCTCAGGGGCACGCACCTGCCGGGGCTCGCCTAGGACTGTGTTTAAAATTGAGCCAGATATGGACATTGACTATGGTACGCTGCTAAGCTTTTAAGTGTAGTAGACTGAACCGGTCCACTACAAATGCTTGATCAAATACACACTATAAAATGTGTATATATAAATAACTATAATGGTTGCACATTTTGCTTACAGTGGAGGCCAATAAAGCGGTCGAAAAGACAGGAACAAGGTGATTGCACATTTGTTATGAGAACACATGGACACTTTCTCATGAAAGACCCCATGAAATCACAGTTGAAGTTTTGTGGTTTTATATGCATTTAAAGGGATAGTTTACCCTGAAAGGAAAATTCTGTCATTAATTACTCACCCCCATGTGTTTCCAAACCCGTAAGACCTTCGTTCATCTTTGGAACACAAATTAAAATATTTTTGATGAAATTCGAGAGCTTTCTGATCCTGCACAGACAGCAGCGCAACTGACACATTGAAGGCCCAGAAGAGTAGTAAGGACATTGTTAAAATAGTCCATGTGACATCAGTGGTTCAACAGTCTTCTGCTATTAAGCGCATACGTTGTGGTTCTCCTGTGAAGAGAAGAAATTGTTGAATAAAGTTGTTAGTTTTGTTTTCTTTGTGCTCAAAAAGTTTTCTCATAGCTTCGTAAAATTAAGGTTGAACCACTGATGTCGCATGGACCATTTTATCGATGTCCTTACTACCTTTCTGGGCCTTGAATGTGTCAGTTGTGTTGCTGTCTATGCAGGGTCAGAAAGCTTTCGGATTAAATCAAAAATATCTTTTTGTTCTGAAGATTAATGCAGGTCTTACAGATTTGGAACAACATGAGGGTGAGGAATTAATGACAAAATTTTCAATTTTTGGGAGAACTATCCCTTTAAAATGCATAGCGTTTCTATTCCATTAAAAATGGACTAAAAATTTCTATCAAATTCAAATTTCTATCCTCCATCTATCAAGAGCTGGTAGAGCATCATCATCATTTCCAGCTTTGACGTGAACTACAGGATATTGGCTGTTTGTTAAAAAATGGATAAGTCTAGTTTCAACACTAGAAATAAAACTGTGCTCGTCAAGCCATTTTGTGGGGTCTTTGAAGACACTGATGGCTGCTGATGTTTTGGAGTTGGTCTAACAAGCCCTATGTTTGTTCCTGCCATATTTTAGTGTGGAGAAGAAGGAAGATGAGAGCTTAGATGATGATGATGTTGTAGAAGAGGAAGAGTGTCCATTTGTGGATGATCCAAAAGATGAAAACTACCTACCCATTTCACATAGGTAATGTTGTACCTTGTGTAGTCATACTGATTGTGGTCATTTGGAATTGACACTAATATGGCTTTAGAGGCTTGAACATTGCTGAAACGCGATGCATTAAGAGCCTAAGGGGTGAAATAATTTTAAATTTGGGTTACTGTAACTTATTTTGTCTTCTGGGAAACATGTAAGTATCTTATGTAGGTTTTAGAGGGCAGTACTCAATTAATAAAAAATATGATATTTAGGCAAAATAAGAAAAATGTACGCATCAAAAAGTTTATACCCCTGTCTCTTAATGCATCATGTTTGCTTCTGAAGCATCAGTGAGCGTTTGAACTTGTAATAGTTGCATATAAGTCCCTCAGTTGTTGTTGGGTAAAAAGATGGCTCTCAAAATCATACAGTCATTGTCGGAAAGGGTTCAAATACACAAAAATTCTGAAAAACCAAAGAATCCGTGGGATCTGAAGGACTTTTTGGAAGAACAGCAGGCAGTTTAACTGCTCGGAACAAACAAGGGGCTCATGAACAACCATCACTAAACAAAAAAAAAAAAAAACACAGCTGTGGATCATTCTGGTAACAACACAGTATTAAGAATCAAGCGTATGTAAACTTTTGAACGGACGTTTTTAAAAATTTAACTGTTCTCTTTTGGACTGTATGTAAACGACTTTGATGTGAAATATCTTATTCAGGTCAGTACTAAAAAAAAAAAAAACATGCATGTTGTATGATGCCTCTTATTTTGGTAAAATAATTAACATTTTGCAGGTTCTGCAAGGTGTATGTAAACTTTTGACTTCAAATATGCTGTAAGTGTCAAGGTTAATGTAGAATGTATAATGATACTGTCTTGATAAATAATCCAATCCCATACAGTTATGCCACTGGTGGTATCTAGATGTATGTTTTCTTTAAAAAAAAAAAATACAGTAATAAAAAAAATATAGAAAGATAGAGAAACACAGCTGATTTCGCTCATCCATTAGATTATGTGTGCTGATTAAAGCTTGTTGCTAATGTTTGTTTTTTCAACAGTGATGAAGAGGACACTATCAGCAGTGAAGAAGACGCCCCTTTTAGAGATGACATGAATGACCAGAGCTATGAACCTAAGTACGATAAATGTGTTTTTGTATGTTCTGAAGATCACGTCTCCTACGCCCTCTACATTTCTGTTGTTATTTCCATGCAGGGATTGTCCTAAGTCGAGGCGCAGACCTCCTACTAGACTGACTGAGAAGAAAGACAAGTCTGCAGTGCAAGAGACTGCAACAGAGCAAGAGACAGAGATCAAAACTGAGGGAGGAGAGAGCACAGATGTGCAGACCGCTGCTGAAGCTGAGGAAGGTGCCGAGCCACCCAGGAAGTGAGTCAGTGATGTTGTTTTGTGTTTGTGATGGAAATACAACTTGACACTTCTACAACAAAATCTTAAGTCTCACTCACATGTTCTCACTTGAACTCTCACTTGGTGAACGACAAACAAATATTAATCGTCATACTTTGTTGTTGTTGTTTTTTTTTGTCTTAGAAGAGGGCGAAGAAGGAAAGATGATAAAAGTCCTCGTCTTCCTAAGAGAAGGTAACAAAGCATCTCAGATTAAATGTTAAAAACAGTCCTAAAACATGGCTGTATCCATCTCACTTTTTATTTACAATACAAAAGTTGCTAAAATTGTTTATATATATAAATAAATAACATTATTTTTATTCAGCTGGTTAACAAAGCTATTGTTAATAAAGTCTGGATTAAATCTGTAGGATGTCCTACATATCCTACAAAATCAGTCGTAAATAGCTTGAGAATATTTGTAGCAATAGCCAACAATACATTGTATTGGTCAAAATTATTTTTTTACTTTTATGCCAAAAACCATTAGCATATTAAGCAAAGATCATGTTCCATGAAGATATATTGTAAATTTTCCACTGTAAATATATAAAAATTTCATTTTTGATTGGTAATATGCATTGCCAATAACCTATTTTGGACAACTTTAAAGGGGATTTTCTTAATATTAAAATTTTTTTGAACCCTCAGATTCTAGACATTCAAATAATTGCATCTCACCCAAATATTGTCCTATTCTAACAAGCCATACATCAATGAAAAGCAGTGTTAATTTAGTCAACAAAGACGATGACGAAAAATATTAGTTAACGAACACGTTTTCTGTGACTAAGACTATGAACTAAAACTAATGTCTGATGATAAAAACTATGACGAAATGTATGCCGCGTCTTGTCATAAGCTATTATCATAAGCTTAATTGATTTGGTCTCAAGAGAGAAGAATTAATGACTGAATTTTTGTTTGAAGACTACAAAATAAATACAAAAATAAATGTTGGTAACTGCAGTTTGACTAAAAGTAATGACTAAACGTTGCAAAAAAAATTCCAAAAATGTACCCTTATTAGTGGTTTTGTGGTCCACAGATATAAATATACTAATTCCCTACAATAACTGGAGATCATTTGTTCTTATACTCAGGAAAAAGCCGCCAGTCCAGTATGTGCGTTGTGAAATGGAAGGATGTGGTACAGTCCTGGCCCATCCACGCTATTTACAGGTACAAGCGAAAACTAGTGTTTCCCTCACTGACTGACTGACACCTAACATACAAATTAGACTTAAAGCCTTTTTGCTGTCTTTTTTCTCCTACAGCATCACATTAAATACCAACACCTGATGAAGAAGAAGTATGTCTGCCCTCACCCCTCGTGTGGACGACTCTTCCGGCTGCAGAAACAACTACTGCGTCATGCCAAGCACCACACCGGTAAGACAGACACGTCTAGTGTGCTTGAAATAGTGATGAAGTGTCTTGGTTGGGCTTTTTTAAAGTTCACTCTGTGTTGCAGATCAGAGAGACTATATTTGTGAGTTCTGTGCTCGCGCCTTCAAGAGCTCTCACAACCTGGCTGTGCATCGAATGATACATACGGGAGAGAAACCACTACAGTAAGTCAAATATTTGCTGCTTACAAACTACTGCACACTTTTAATTTTCCAACTGAGAAGTACAACCGCTAGATCATTTTTGTACAAACTCAAACAGGAAAATCGGGTTTTGTATCTCCTGAAGGGTTTAATTTTGTGATAATGACCAGCTGACTGTTAATTATCCTGCTTATTATACGGCTACCTAAATTAAAAGGATGTTAAATACTGATTTTAATTCAAATAGGTGTAATTTTACCAAGTTTGCCAAAATGAAAGTTTGATGGTTTAACTTTTAAAAAGGAAGAATGGAGTAATTTTTTATAAACGTGCCTTTAAAAACATTACTGGTGTCCATCTTGAGACAAAATAAAGACACTGATATATTTTAACATCAGTCAGTGCAAGTTTCTTTCAGTTGAAACAGGTCAGACTTGCATTTTAGTCTGGGACTAGGTAAATTTAAGATTTTTTAAATTAAAATATCTAAAAACCATTAGAACAATATTTTGTTGACTTGTGTACTTACATTATCTCAAATGTTTCCAAAAATGTTTAAATCCAGATAAATACGCAGTTTTGTCATTGCGTCATCTGCTAGTGATGACATACAACCTCGATTTCTGGTTTTATTTTGTAAAAAACATGGAAACACCAAAGATGCTTTATGTGTTTTATTAGACAAGTAAGGAATGCACAGAGTAGCATTATAACAGAACTTTCAACACACTCAAATGTTTCTAGTATGATAAAACAGCGCTGCTTTACCCCACATACGCATGACCAGAAGGAGTGAAAACGTAGACTGTGGCATAATAAAAGCTTCGGCTATTTGTCGCGCTCATCTCTTATCGGCCTTGTTTCACTTCCACAGCTTTTAGCCCCATCCTGCTTCATACTACAGTGATGTTACTAAAACTTTAAAAGGCAACAACTTCCATAATTCCACACTCAATCATGGTGTCATCAAACTACGCCTTTGTTTCCTTGTTTGTTTTAAATATGCTGCCTATAATGACATGCTGTGTTTTCAAAAGGAACCCTGGGTATTAAGACTTGTATGGCTTAATATAATGTAAATAATGTTTCTGAAATATGTAGTAGAAAACCCATAAAAGACTTTTGTCATTTAAAAAAAAAAATCCACATTGTTTTATACATAATTTGGACTATGGGGGGCGCCATTATGACATGAAATGGTTGCACGTGATGAGCTATACTGGCGCTATGTTTTGCTATTTTTACTCTACAGCTACTGAAAGAGCTTTTAGGTGGCGATGGATATATTTGTGGGCTCAACTTAATGCCGTACCATCTTTTTTTTCCCCCACGAGTCTAAACGCCCTCGGATATCAAGTGAAATCCACACTGAGAAACTTCTTCAGTGGCTGCGGCATCAGTGGCAGGATGACATTGACTGTTTGTCTCTGCCGTTTGTAAGCTCTTTCACTAGCTGTGGTCTGCTAAAAGCTTCAAAGGCATCAGGCCAAAAGTGGAGAGAACAAAGACATGGATATTTAGAAATTTTTAGTCATGCACAGGCATCTTTCTATTCTCTTCTCCTTTTCTTATCACTAGGAAAGCAGTGAAGAGTTACTTTGCTTTTCTTGTTGCCCTTTGACTGAAAATTACAACCAAAAGTCACACAATGAGGCATCATATCAGTATTTTATTTCCCGAGTTGTGTTGCGGTAAAAATAGGAAACCGCTAGCGCAAGTAGCTCACTGAGTGCAGTCATTTCACTCCTTTGGAATAATGGCGCCCCACAGTCCAAAATATTTCTAACGATGTGGATTTTTTTTAATAGCGGAAGTCTTTCATGGGTGATCTACTACATATTACAGTAAGAGATGTAATTTACATTACATTAAATGCAAGTCTTAATACCCAGTGTTTCCTTTAATAATAATCACAAGCTTAAGTGTCATGAAATAGATGAAGATTAAAAATATACAGCGTATAAATGAATATATACAAAATTAATAGGAGTTAATAAGATTGATGTGGTTTGAAATGAGTAAAATGTGGAGCAAACAAGAAGCAGCAAAACCTGACAGACAGATTGGCAAAAACAGCATTTTCTGATTTAGTGAAGGTTGATGTTGAATGTATAACATGGAGGATAGTGAGACAATTGTTGCCACCCTACAATACAAGTCAAAAGTTTTTGAACAGTCAGCTTTTTCATGTTTTAAAGTCTCTTCTGCACACCAAGCCTGCATTTATTTGATCAAAAGTACAGCAAACACAGTAACATTTTGAAATATTATTACTATTTAAAATAACTGTTTTCTATCTGAATATATTTTAAAATTTCATTTATTTTTGTGATCAAAGCTAAATTTTCAGCATCATTACTTCAGTCTTCAGTGTCACATGATCCTTCAGAAATCATTCTAATATGCTGATTTGCTGCTCAATCAAGAAATTATAGACATTAGTACTTTTATTTAGCAAGGATGCTTTAAATTGATCAAAAGTGATGAAGATATTTATAACGCGACAAAAGATTTCTATTTCAGATAAATGCTGTTCTTCTGAACTTTCTATTCATCAAAGAAACCTGGAAAAAATCTACTCGGATGTTTTCAACATAATAATAATAATAATAATAAATGTTTTTGGGCAGCAAATCAGAATATTAGAATGATTTCTGAAGGATCATGTGACTGGAGTAATGATGCTAAAATTTTAGCTTTGAAATCACTGGAATAAATCAGATTTTTAAACACATTCAAATAGAAAACAGTTATTTTAAATAGTACAAATGTTTAAATTGTACTGTTTTTGCTGCACTTTGGATCAAATGAATGCAGGCTTGGTGAGCAGAAGAGACTTCTTTAAAAAACATAAAATATCTTACTGTTCAAAAGCTTTTGACTGGAGGTGTACATTCCCTGAAGGTAAATATATAGAGTTGTAAATGTGTTGTTTGTAATAACATTAACTTTTGGTTGTTTTGTAGCAATGTTTTTACCAGGGAGACTTGTGTTTGAGTTGTCATTGTTCATTTTGATTCCTGTAACACATGTAAGTACATTTCACATATTAAAAAAAAAAGAAGACATTAAATTTGAAGCTTCTCATTTCCTTCTTAGGTGTGAAATCTGTGGATTCACTTGCCGTCAGAAGGCCTCCCTTAACTGGCACATGAAGAAGCACGATGCGGATGCCACTTACCAGTTCTCCTGCAGCATCTGTGGCAAGAAGTTCGAAAAGAAGGACAGTGTGGTAGCTCACAAAGCCAAGAGCCACCCCGAGGTGCTCATCGCCGAGGCCCTGGCCGCCAACGCCGGAGCCCTCATCACTACACCTGCAGGAGTCACCACACTCCTGGAGACCCCCACAGGCTCCATTCAGACAGAGCAGGTAGTCCCTGAGGCCCAGGGGAGCTCTGGGATACCAGCGGGACAGGTGGCCCCGGTGACACACGTGGGTCCAGTAATGGTTGTGGATCAGGATCACCCACTACACAGCATGCAGGTGCCGGTGACCCTGGCCTTGTCGTCGACGGAAGAAGAAAACAGCGCTCCTGCGCAGCAGACCTCCGCTCATTCTCTGCAGATGCCACTACAGTTTGTCTCGACGCCCGTCTCGCAGCAACACCAAATCCAGCAGCTACCCATTCAGCCCTCCACTACGAGTGTCGCCCAGCAGGCCGCTTTGGTCCATCAGCTGCCCGGTCAGTCCTACAGCCCTCAATCCCAGATTGTCCACATGGCCTTCAGACCTCTTCCTCAACAGCAGCTCCCACTGGTTTCTGTTGCACAGCAGCTGCCACATCAAAACCAGACCCATCCCAGACCCCCAAGCCACAACCCGGCTTCCAATACTCCACTACTTTCCCAAACCCTGCACGAAGCGTCCGCCGACTCCCGGAGCGTTTTGGGATTCGGAGGCGATCCTGCTTCCTCATCAACTACATCTCCCCAGTCTTCCGCTACTCCTTCAGAGACGAGACAGGTGGTCTGGGAAGGGGACGGGACTAATGAGAACGGAAGTGGGGGCGGGGTTTGGGAGGCGGGCGGAGAGGGGGAGGAGCAAAACATGACGGACAGTTCAGACGGCCAAATACAGCGTGTTCTGCTGTAGTGAAGGATGTTGAAGGTGTAACATGGAAGATAGTGAGATGACTGTTATTTCTCACGCTCCTACACGCCCTGAAGTTAAATATATAGAGTCATAAATATATTGTATGTAATCGCATTAACTTTTGGTAGCTTTGTAGAAATGTCTGTACCAGGGAGACTGTGTTTGAGTTATTGTCATTGTTCATTTTCTATATAAACAGTTATAGTCCCCTCCAACAACCACATCTGTTTTGTGTGTGTGTGTGTGTGTGTGTGTGTGTGTGTGAGCGTGTTGTTTTGTGGCTGTAGAGGCTTCCACAGACCTTAATTCACTTTAGTCTGTGAGTAAAGCCATTGTGTGTAAGCAAACTTGTGCCATCATGTGGCTTGAATTGGTACTGTAGAAATTAGGGACGCACCCATATTACAGATAAGCTGAAAATGTTCATGTTATGGTCAATATTAATATTTCATCCTATTTTGTCTAAATAAAACACTAAAAACAAATCAACTGTTTTAAATGTTACGGCTGGATTTAGGCTTCCCTAATTATTCCCTACCAGTCAAAAGTTTTTGAACAGTATGTTTATTTTTTTAAGAAGTCTCTTCTGCTCACCAAGCCTGCATTTATTTAATCCACAATACAAGAGTAATATTGTGAAATATTTTTACTATTTACAAGAACTGCTTTCTATTTGAAAATATTTAAAAATGGAATTTATTCCTGTGATTTCAAAGCTGAATTTTTAGCATCATTACTCCTCAGTGTCACATGAGCCTTCAGAAGTCATTCTAATATGCTGATTTGCTGTTCAAGAAACATTTTATTATTATCAATATTTAACAGTTGAGTACGTTTCCTTCAGGATTCTTTGATGAATAAAAAATCTGCATTTATCTCAAATAAAAAGCTATTGTAACATTATACACTATACTATTCATTCATTCATAATAGAAATTAATACTTTTATTTAGCAAGGATGCTTTAAATTGAATGTATTTTAAAATGTAATTTCTTCCACATGCGATCAAAGCTTCTAATATGCTGATTTGCTGTTTAAATTATTTATTTTTATTATTATTATTCATATTTAAAACAGCGGAGTACATTTTTAGGATTATTTTGATGAATAGAAAGTTCAGAAGAGCAGCATTAATCTGAAATAAAAAGTTTTTGTAACATACACCAATATACCATTCTATAGCAGTTTTTTTTGTTTTAAATGTGATGGTAAAGACATTTATCATGTTACAAAAGATTTCTATTTTAGATAAATGCTGTTCTTCTTAACTTTCTATTTCTCAAAGAAACCTGAAAAAATCTACTCTGCTGTTTTCAACATCATAATAATTGTTTTTGAGCAGCAAATCAGAATATTAGAATAATTTCTGAAGAACCATGTGACTGGAGTAATGCTGCTAACAATTCAGCTTTTAAATCACAGGAATAAATTAAATTTTACAACATATTCAAATAGAAAACAGTTATTTTAAATAGTAAAAATAATTCAAAATTTTACTGTTTTGCTGTACTTTGGATCAAATAACAGCAGGCTTGGTGAGCAGAAGAAACTTCTTTAAAAAACATTAAAAATCTTGCTGTTCAAAAACTTTTGACTGGTAGTGTATTCATTTTGAAACAAGATTATTCAAATGAGTGTTTTTAAAAAATGAACTTTAATTGAGCATTTAATGATGGCAAAAATAATAAATGCAAACACTTAAATATTTAATAATGGCTGATATACACTACTTTTCAAAAGTTTGGTATAGAATTGGTTTTGAAAGTCTTTTAAATATTACAGTAATATTGTAAAACATTGGTACATTTTAATACATTAAAATTAATTAATGAATTTTCAGCAGCCGTTACACATCGGTGTAACATTATTCTTTAGAAATAATTCTAATATGCTGATTTGGTGCTCAAGAAATATTTATTATTATAAAATGTTAAAAACAGTTGTTGTGTAAACCATAATTTTTTCAGTGATTCTTTAATAAATCTTCTGTCACTGCATGCATTTAAACTAATCTAACTGCCTCTAAACTTTTAAACATAAGTGTATATCCCATTTAAAACTTATAGGCTACCAATTTTATGGAAAAAAAAATCTTTAACATCAGCAGTAACAGCTACAACACCAATATATTGTTGTTCCCTATGTTAAAATTGACACTTGCCTATGTTAAAATACATTGACCATATATATATATATATTTTAAGAGTCATCAAGTACACAATATGTATACATACTTACATGTATTGTTTCAAAACCTTAGAATTAGACTTAGATTAAAAAGAGGAGTTTTGGAAGCCATTTTAATGTGCTATTTTAAATAATGACATCTATTACATTACAAGTCTCTCTCTGCTAGTATTGACCACAATGCCTTTGTCTGCAAAACAAAAACCTCTGGAGAAAGTGTAACGCATTTTACAGACTATTATTATTACAATGTCATCAGTCGCATATTAATTCAATAAATACAACACACAGCATTGGGTGTTTTTCACATAAAGTAAGTTAAGTCAAAGACAGAAGGTCTTGAATTTTTAGGGGTGTGAGAGTCTAGCATACTGCTTGAGTGCACGTTTTGGTGGAATGAGAGAATCATTCACCCCCACTCTTCTCTTCTTTCGCTGTTCATTGTCTTTCTCTCCGTCTGTCTCTGTGTCTTCCACACAAGAAGCCGGCGGAACATGATTGTGTGAATCTGCAGCATTGTCAGAGTTGACCACACGGTTGCTCTGCAGGTCGCTGTCATGCGCGAACTTGCAGCTGATTCCAAAGCGGCAGCGGCCGTCCTTCCTGTAGGCCACGCAAATGCGCTTACCGTCAATCTGGGTGGGGCGAGCTTGTAAAGTAAGAGGTACATGTTTCTGTAGGACATTCAGTCTCTCGTCAGCCAGCTCTTTGAATGGGTTAGCAAACACACTGCTGCCTGTAAGCGCTCCACCCGAGCTGGAGCCTCCCAGAGGTGGAGGGGGGAGCTTGTGAGTGTGAGGACGGACAGAAAGGGGTGGCAAGTGCTCGGAAATGGAACGAACGACAGTGGGCGGCTCCTCTTGATCCTCGTTCTCTGGAGCAGAATCAGACTCACTGGAAGGCGATTCCGACTCCAACAGGAAATTACGGCTTTTCGTCTTCACGGTGGATTCTGTCTTTTTGAAGGACCTAAGCAGAAATAATTAAAGATGTTTATCTAAAACGTGATACTTGATCATTCTCAGCTCATTAAAGGAATAACTCACGACTGACCTTTTTTATCATGCAATCATTTACTCATGAAAGTAAATGGTGACCACCACTGCCAACTTTTGAGTTTATTCTTTCTTAGTTTACCCATACACACACACACACACACACACACACTAACACCCTTATCACCTTGTGAAAATGAAGCAGTTTCCCATACTTTACTTAATAATGAAATAATATACTTTAAAAGAATATACTTAAAGGGACAGTTCACCCAAAAATGTTAATTCTGTCATTAATTACTCACCCTCATGTCCTACCAAACCTGTAAGACCTTCTTCTAAGAAACACAAATAAAGATATTTTAAATGAAATCTGAGAGCTCTCTGATCCTCCCCCATGATGTTTTAGATGAAATTCGAGAACTTTCTGACCATGCATAGATAAGTCCTACCACTGACAAGGTACAGAAATGTAATAAGGCCATCATTAAAATGGTGCATGTGACATTAGTGGTTGAACTGTAATATTACAAAGCTACGAGAATACTTTTTGTGCATAAAGAAAACCAAAATAAAAACTTTATTCAATAATTCTTCTCCTCCACATCACCGAAGCACCTTTATGGAGAGCATCACGAAGCATGCGCTGCGCCTTGTTGACGTCCTTGGTACTCTCCATAATGGAGCTAGGGTGGCGTGAAGGAGAATAATTGTTTAATTAATTGTTTAATTGTTTCATCTCATACTAGCATTCTCGCAGCTTCGCAAATTTGTAAAAAGGATCCTTGACTGTGGTAGTATTCTTACTGTCTATGGAGGGTCAGAGATATCTTAATTTGTGTTTGGAAGATAAATAAAGGTCCTATAAGTTTGGAGGAGGAAAGGAGGTGAAGTGAGGCCAAGTATGGTGACCCATACTAGGAAATTGTGCTCTGCATTTAACCCATCCAAGTGCACACACACAGCAGTGAACACACACACACACCGTGAACACACACCGTGAACACACACCCGGAGCAGTGGGCAGCCATTGCTGCGGCGCCCAAGGAGCAGTTGGGGGTATGGTGCCTTGCTCAAGGGACTCACCTCAGTCCTGGTATTGAGGGTGAAGAGAGTGCTGGTTATTCACTCCCTACAATCCCTGCCGGACCTGAGACTCGAACCTGCAACCTTTGGGTTACAAGTCCGACTCTCTAACCATTAGGCCAGAGAACTTGAGGGTGAGTAATTAATGACAGAAGGTTTATTTGAACAGTGAGAGACAGAACAACAACAAAAAAATCTAGAAAAACGCATTTATTTATTTTAAAGTTATAAATTGGTTTGAATTTGAATGAGTGTAATAATTATTTGATCCCCTATCAATCAGCAAGATTTCTGGCTCACATGTGTCTTTTATACAGGTAACAAACTGGGATTAGGAGCACTCCCTTTAAAAGAGGGAACCTGTCCACAGAAGCAATCAATCAATCAGATTCCAAACTCTCCACCTTGGCCAAGACCAAAGAGCTGTCCAAGGATGTCAGGGACAAGATTGTAGACCTACACAAGGCTGGAATGGGCTACAAGACCATCACTGAGCAGCTTGGTGAGAAGGTGACAACAGTTGAAAGAAATGGAAGAAACACAGAATAACTGTCAATCTCCTTTCGTCTGGGGCTCCATGCAAGATCTCACCTTGTGGAGTTTCAATGATTATGAGAACAGTGAGGAATCAGCCCAGAACTACACGGGAGGATCTTGTCAATGATCTCAAGGCAGCTGGGACCATGGTCACCAAGAAAACAATTGGTAACACACTACGCCATAAAGGACTGAAATCCTGCTGCCTATGACCCCAAGAACACCATCCCCACCATCAAACATTGAGGTGGAAACAATATGCTTTGGAGGTGTGTTTCTGCTAAGGGGACAGGACAACTGCACCGCATCAAAGGGACTATAGACGGGGCTGTGTACCGTCAAATCTTGGGTAAGAACCTCATTCCCTCAGCCAGGGCATTGAAAATGGGTCATGGATGGGTATTCCAGCATGACAATGATCCAAAACACATGGCTAAGGCAACAAAGGCACCAAATGGCTCAAGAAGAAGCACATTACGGTCCTTGAGTGGCCTAGCCAGTCTCCGGACCTTAATCACATAAAAAAAAAAATCTGTGGAGGAAGCTGAAGGTTCAAGTTGCCAAACATCAGCCTCGAAACCTTAATTATTCAGAGAGGATCTCCAAAGAGGAGTGGGACAAAATCCCTCCTGAGATGTGTGCAAACCTGGTGGCCAACCAAGCTTTGCCACCAAGTACTAAGTCATGTTTTGCAAAGGGGTCAAATACTTATTAATTCAATTAAAATGCAAATCAATGTATAACTTTTTTATGCATTTTCCTGGATTTTTTTGTAGTTATTCTGTCTCTCAATGTTCAAATAAACTATTAAAATTATAGACTGATCATTTCTTTGTCAGTGTGCAAATTTACAAAATTATTTTTTTCCCTCACTGTAAGTAGGATGTAAGAATATCTTTGTATGTAATATTGTATAATTACCAAATATACTGAGAAGCATATATTGTAAACTAAAATATGCTTAATTTCTATTGATATATTGATTCTATTGATATATGTATTTCAATATGTTTGTATGTGCACATTTGCAATTATTTAAAATGTATTAACTTTAAATGTAAAATCAAACTTCATTATATGTTAATCAACACTTCAACATAATCTGCAAAGCACAAAAACAAAATAAATAAATTAAAACAAAACAAAACTTTCAATTTGACATTTTTATAAAGTGCACTTTTTAAAAGTGTGTTAAGATGCAGTCATGAAAGTGTAGTCCAAGTACACTTAAGTGGCTTTTTAAATTTATTTTCATATTATCTGCAAGTCAAATAATATACTTTTAGGATAAAAACCACACAATGGGTTATTGTAGTAGAATTAGCTCTTACCACATAATGAAAGCGAATGGTGACTAAGATTTGAATTTACATTCATTCAGTCTATTCCTCACACAAAGCTATCATATGTGACCCTGGACCACAAAACCAGTGTTAAGTAACACAGGTATATTTGCAGCAAAAGCCAAAAATACATTGTATGGGTCAAAATTACCTATTTTTATTTTATGCCAAAAATCATTAGGATATTAAGTAAAGATCATGAAGATATTTTGTAGCCTACATTTCCTACCGTAAATATAACAAAACTTAATCTTTAATTAGTAATATGCATTGCTAATAACTTAATTTGTACAACTTTAGAGGTGATTTTCTCAATATTTTGATGTTTTTGCACCCTCAGATTCCAGATTTTCCAAATAGTTGTATCTCAGCCAAATATTGTCCTATCCTAACAAACCATACATCAATGCAAAGCTTATTCAGCTTGCATAAATTAATCTCAATTTTAAAAAATGATCTTATGACAGGTTTTGTGGTCCAGGGTCACATATGGTTTCAGAAGACTTGAAATAAAGACCACGAGTCGTATGGACTACTTTTATGGTGCGTTTTGTCCTTTTCGTTCGCATTCACTCTTATTCGGTTCAAATATCACGATAAACACCTCGTTTTGCAATTAGTTAATGATTAACCTTACAGATTATTATTTTTGAATGAGCAATCTCTGATGCACGACTGTGGAAAGGAGCTACTCTTCACACTTGGCTATCTCAAATGAGAAGCTTTTATACTGATTGAAAACTGATATTATAAATAATGCATTTGTTTATTTAATTATAGATTACTTACTCTTTCGGATTGTCTTCTCCCTTTTCTTCATCCTCTGACTCGGAGGAAACCCCGTATCCCACAAGCGAATTCATGTCGACTTGAATACAAGTTAATGAGAACTGTGATCCAAATCCTTTGAAATTTGTCAGTATGACTGGATTACGAAGATTAAATTGTCAATCGTTTGTTTATCCGGAAGTCCGTTTTTCTTCTTGGACCCCAAACAGATTTCGTGGAAATGAAAAGTAAATAACCGTGCCCCCGCGAGGTGCGGAATGGTATTGCGACAATCATATTGAGTATTAAAAAATCGTTTTTGTTCATTAAAATAACGTAATATACAATATTTGGTTTAAATGTTAGATCAAATACTTAAGCATAAATTACTAAAATAGCTCTGAAAATTAGAAGTATTAGTTAAAAAGCTTTTCAAACAATGACAAAAGCGCATAGCAAAGTTACTAAAACATATTCTAAAGTTAAAATATTTTTTTTATTAAAATTTAATTCCAATTAATATAAAAATAAAATCTTAATCTCAAAATATTTATAAACATTGCAATAAATAATATATAACTAATACTATAATAACACTGAGGGATATAAGTCTTTTAAAACAGGACCAATGCACTGAGAAACATGCTTCATTTACAGTGGGCACTGATGGGACATTACTTTTTTTTGTCAACACTTCTTTATGGAACAGCTTCGATAACAATTGTTATGTGTGGTGATCCATAACTTTTTTTTTTTTTTTAAGATGAGTGTTCATTGCAGCTGTTATCAGTGGTGGAAGGAGAATACAACAGTGTATATCTTCTCTCAGTCTGCAAACAGACATACGTTCTGATCTATCACTTTTCCACAGCTGTGACAACTCAGTGAAACCACAGAATGCAAACAGTTCCACATCACTGATATACATCCACTGACACACATCTGCAATTTTGGTGATGTATATAAATATTAAAATAAAAAGCCATATTTAAATTAAATTTGTCGTATGGGCAGGGATTGCAGACCAGGTCTATGCATAACAGTGCCTTGAGACCACAGGACAGGGCAGTACATAATGTCTATCAACAATTTTTTAATGCTAAATATGTGTGCCATATGGCCTAAAGCGACAGTAGGGCCCTCATGAACACTAGAGAAAATACTCTACTACTGATTTCCTGGACAATACATCATAGACTATTATTCATCAAGATGATAAGACATCATTTTCTGTCCATAACCAGGAATAATTAATAGTGTTAGCTTTACAACTTGTATAAAATCAGGACTTCCACAATAAAATTTATGCACAAAATTGCACAAAATACACTTTGAAATTGGTTTTAACAAATCACCTTTGACATTTCACGCAGTTTAAAGAAAGGCTGTGTATTCCTAAGCATTTCCACTTCTGGCAGACAAATATGGGCCTTTTATGTCACAGTTTGAGACACAAAGCTCAAATAAATGTGAGTTACAGGTTACAACACTCTTGGGCCTACTCTATTGTAAAAAAAGAGGAGGTGTTGGCACTGATAAGCTTACAAAAATACAAAAGTGGAATACCACTCTGTTATACCACCCTTCCTTGTTATTTCACGTAGACATCAGTTCCTAATGTGATTAAGTATGTACTAATAAATGGACTGCCTAACCACAGATTTTGGCAGAAAGCACAGCAGATTTCTGCAAATGGCCATTTACAAACTGAGCTAATTTAAAAATGTTTTCTGCTAACAATTAGAGGGCAACATTTCTGTATTCAAATCTAAAGCTATTAGGAAATATCTTGAAATGCCTTAAATAATTTAAGCAATTATTAGAGTGTTTTCACAACACTATACTGGCGCCACTGAGCGTAAACAATGCCACTGAACCGAACGAAACGTGCATATTTTGCTGATTTTTGCTGCTTATTGTCATGTTTTGGGCTATACTAATCGGTTGGACCAGGAAAAACATCTGAAGGAATATAGACTGCTAAAAGTTGTAACAAGTTTGTTCTTAACATTTCCGGTCAGGTATAGGTGAAATATTAGGCTAATAATTAATACTGCTCATACTGTACGTATCTTTATCTTAATCTATTAACTTTAATTTTCCCTTTCATGTTTACTAAGTCCTTCTCTATATGATTTAGCAGCTTCCACACATTTGTTTCTGTAGTTCAGACAGCATACATTAGCAGAACAATATATTCAGTAGTACATTAACTGTGCAATCCATGCTGTTGTTTACATCCATGTATTACCAATATGGCCACACATCTGGGTAACTGAACCAATCGTGACATAAGTGCAAACCCTCTATAGAATCTACATGATAATTTAATATGGTATTATATAGCAACCAGATCTGTATGCTTACATAGTTTTACATGTTTGTATTTTTTTATAAACAAGTCTATTTTTATTCTTAAAATACCAACATGACAAGTTTTGAGATGGATATACGATTTACATGATGTATATATCTATATATGTATTACACACCTATTTGTATGGGCTAGATAAGCATATGTTAATATATGAAACTGTTTCAATTTGTCACGATTTGAGTCTCCGTCGTCCTGTCATCACAAACTCTTGCACTACACATCATGGACTTCAGCCCCCACAAGCCACTGCACCAATCACTGCTCACACCTGCTCCTGGTGACCCACTGCATTGATTGCTGCACACATCTGTTCCTCATTCACACACATGCTTATAAGCCACTCACACACACAGCTTCTTCGTGAAGTCTTGTATTGCCCCGGCTGCATTTCTGAGCGTTTCTTCCCGTGTTTGTTTTCCCGTGTTTTGATTCCTGGACTCCCTCCCGTGTTTGATTCTCGCTGCCTGCCCCGACCATTCTGCCTGTGTTTGACTACGATTTCTGCCTGCCCCTTTGTGTTTGTTTGCCTTATTACTATTAAATGCTGCATATGGATCCGCTCGTCTCAGACCATCCTTGTGACAGAAGACTTCGCCACTACAAGGATCCAGCAGCTAGTATGGTGTCATCCGGTTCCAGCACGAACCCCACTGTACAGATCATGCGTCTCAAGCAGGGTGAACGGTCTATTGAGGATTATGCTATGGACTTTGTGGAATTGGCTAAGCAGACTTCTATGGATGATGTACGCCTGATGATTTTTTTCCGTGGAGGACTCTTAGAGCCATTGGCTTCACTGATGCCCACGTTCGAACCTAGCTGGACTTTACAAACTTACGTGGACATTGCTCTGCAAATGAGTAGCTCTCCCTTTACTGTGGGAATCAAAGAAGACAACAATGTTCACACAGTAAACACCCTTCCAGAGCCTGTTCACAAGATGGCCGCCTTTCCTGAGTCAGTTCACAAGATGGCCGCCTTTCCAGAGTCTTCACGCAAGATGGCCTCCCTTCTAGAGTCTGTTCACAAGATGGCCTCCCTTCTAGAGTCTCCGCTGGTGCCGCCCAGCCTTCCAGAGCCTCCGCTGGTTCCGCCCAGCCTTCCAGAGCCTCCGCTGGTTCAGCCCAGCCTTCCAGAGCCTCCGCTGGTTCCGCCCAGCCTTCCAGAGCCTCCGCTGGTTCAGCCCAGCCTTCCAGAGCCTCCGCTGGTTCAGCCCAGCCTTCCAGAGCCTCCGCTGGTTCAGCCCAGCCTTCCAGAGCCTCCGCTGGTTCCGCCCAGCCTTCCAGAGCCTCCGCTGGTTCCGCCCAGCCTTCCAGAGCCTCCGCTGGTTCAGCCCAGCCTTCCAGAGCCTCCGCTGGTTCAGCCCAGCCTTCCAGAGCCTCCGCTGGTTCAGCCCAGCCTTCCAGAGCCTCCGCTGGTTCCGCCCAGCCTTCCAGAGCCTCCGCTGGTTCAGCCCAGCCTTCCAGAGCCTCCGCTGGTTCAGCCCAGCCTTCCAGAGCCTCCGCTGGTTCCGCCCAGCCTTCCAGAGCCTCCGCTGGTTCAGCCCAGCCTTCCAGAGCCTCCGCTGGTTCCGTCCAGCCGTCCTGAGATTCCTGTCTGCCCGGTTCAGGCCACGGAGGCCATTTATGGACTGTATATTTTCCCCATTCGAGCTACGGAGGCCGTGTATGGACTGTTGAGTTTCCCTCCCACCCTCCCTACTGCTCCAGTCTCCTGACAGTCCCTCTGCTCACCCTCAACCCACCTTCGGTGCAGAGGACTTGCCATGGGACTGCCAGTCTCCATCGCCTCCAGACTCCGCCTCGGCCCTCCGACCCTGCGGCTCCACCCCGGCTCTCTGCTCCCTCGTCTCGGCCGTCGGTCCACCGGGCTCCATCGTCCCTCCAGCTCCGCCCTGGTCAGTTGTCGCCCCACCTTGGCCTCTGGACTCTACTCCTCCGGCTGCGCCTCGTCACTCCGTCCTACCGGCTCTGTGGACCTCCTCCCTCCCGTGGGCACAGCCTCGGTCCTCTGTCGCTCCAGCTCCGCCGCGTACCTCCGGACCTCCATCTCCACCTTGGTCGCCAGAGCCTTGGGTTCCGCCTTGGCCCTCCGGATCCTCGGTGTTGCCCATGACCATCGCCTCTCCGGTTCCGCCTCGGGCTCCGCCGGCTCCTCCTACGTCGGTCAGCCCTATGCAGGAGCCAACCCTTCCTCCACCATAGCTTCTCCCTCCGCCGGTCCCGCCTCAGTCCATAGCTCCATTACCCCCACATGGACCTGGCCCTCCATCCCTCCCCCTGTTCCGCCTCCGCTCCACCACCCTCCGGTTTCATTATGTGGTTAGAGCGTCTGGAAGCTGCTCCTTGGGTGACTCTGTCTCGAATTGAGTCTTTCCAACAATGACTGTATGATTTTGAAATCCATCTTTTTGCACCGAGGACAACTGAGGGACTCATTGTCACACTTAAAGAGACAAAGGCAAGGTACGTTTTCAGTCACACCGTATTTATTAATCAAACTCAGAAGCTTCCAACAGAAATCAGCAGGTAAGGCGGTGCAATAAACAAGAAGCATGTATGGTAAAGTTCACAGTCTTATCTGAATGGGATATCCTTTGCTTTCCAGCACAATGATAGACTCTGATTAAGAGCCAAGGGGTGAAAACTTTGTGAATGAAGATCAGGGTAAATTTAACTTACTTTGTCTTCTGGGAAACAGCTTCTGAAGGGCAGTACTAAATGAAAAAATATGATATTTAGGCAAAATAAGGAACATGTACACATCTTCATTCTGTTCAAAAGTTTTGACCCCCAGGCTCTTAGCAGTTTCCTTCTGAAGCATCATGAGCATTTGAACCTTCTGTATTCGCATATAAGTCCCTGTTGTCCTCAGTGGGAAAAGATTGATCTCAAAATCATGAGTCATCGTTGAAAAGGGTTTAAATACCCAAAAATGCTGAAAACCAAAGAATTTGGGCACCTGAAGGATTTTTTCCGAAGAACAGCAGGTAATTTAACTGCTCAGGACAAACAAGTGACTCAAAAACAACTATTACTAAAAAAAAAAAAAAGATGTGGGTCATTCAGGTAGCATCATGGTGTATGTAAATGTTTGAACTGGGTCATTTGTATAAATTCAACTACTATTTTCTCTTGTGGACTATATGTAAAGTCTTTTATGTGAAATATCTTATTCAGGTCAGTATGAAATAAAAAATAATATGCGTTTTGTATGATCCCTCATATTTTGTTAAACTACCCTGATTTGGACATTATGATTGTGGCTTGATTTTGATCAAAAGTCTATTGAATTTATATAATGTTTTGTTTGGTGTAAATGGGTACAATGTACATGGGTGATTGTTTTTATTTATTTATTTTGTTTCTAAACTTTGAAAAGTCTATTCTGTACATAATTTACATGCACTATAATAATGTATTAAGGGCCTTTTTTAACTCTGGGTTGGGGGTAGTGTATGGAAAAAATGTTTTGTTTCTATTCTCCTGTATCTGTATCCTTTTATTATTATAAAAGTTCAATAAACAGATTAAACTAAAAAATATATCCCAACAATCCTTCTATCTAGAAGAGCAAATGAAAACGTATAATAAAATGGGTAGCTATTATCAATGAAGGAGTCATTTAGAGTAGGCTAGACAGATCA
Organism: Garra rufa; assembly: GCF_049309525.1. Taxonomy (NCBI): domain Eukaryota; kingdom Metazoa; phylum Chordata; class Actinopteri; order Cypriniformes; family Cyprinidae; genus Garra; species Garra rufa. The sequence continues at coordinate 19,671,089 of NC_133366.1, forward strand.
TGATAAATGCTCGAAATTCACATATCAGGTATGATGGAACTAATGAAAACGTTCAAGTAATGCAAACCACGGACATGACTTCACTCCTAAACCAAAAACCGCCATTCTAAAAACTCATAGGAAATTCCAGAGGCGAGACTTTCTTCATTTCCTTCCGGACCTAACAACAAACGACTCTATTGGGCTCCTTTTCCCTTTATTTGTTTATATTTTCCAGTTTGCATTAGTATTAAGCGGTGGGTCTATGAGGTGAACTCTAAGCCAATGAAAATCCGTCTTGACAATCCCAGCCCCTCAAACGCACCACGTTCCCAAAAGGAGGCGGAGTCACGGCTAATTCAGAATTACATTTTAAAACGGGAGAACAGCGTTTTGGAAGTCGTGCTCCAAGTCATGCAAGTTATCTTGGTGACATTGAAATAACCGCTATTGAGAAACAGCGTCTGAAGATCATCACCATTTAACAGCCATACAGCCTACGGTAGTATATCTGGGGAGGTGTGGGGCGAAAGTTCTATAAAGGGAAGAATATATGCTGCTTTATTCCTGCTGATTATTCAACCGTTATTTTTTAAATAGTAGGTGTTTTTAAGTATAAATGGCTGGCAGAGGTACAAACGGTCGCCATGGTTTGCGGGGCCAAGCAAGGAGAACCGCCGCTCTTGCCCTGCTGGTTCATGAGGAATGCACCCAACTCCTGGAGTTATACGTAAGTCACAAAATACAGCTTATTGATGATTATTATATTTAACTTTCCTAATTATGGTGGTGTGCGACGCGAACTGCAGTCACCGACATTATGACATTCAGTTGGAAGAATATCAGGAGGTAGCAAATGAATTTTGCTAGAAGTGACAGAGTTGTCTGTGAGGCTGCGGGGTATCCAGACTTGTCGGTGCGCGCAGCGGATGGAAAGTGCCTCTGAAAGACTGATTGTTCCAGTAATAAATACATTTTTGGTTACCCGCCAACTGCTCAGGTCCGCCACCTTCTCTGTTGTTTTCCCTGAATGTTTAAACAATTCTGAGTTTCGGCTTGTTTCACTGGAATAGAAGCCAGAAACGTGGGAGCGGTTTGGAATGTAGGGGAGTCTTTGAACTTTAGAAATAGGTGAGCAATATCTGATTCCTATTCAGCCTGAGTACAGCACTAGGTAATCTGTTGAAGAACCGACCTGGCTTCAAAAGGTGCTACATTATTAATTAGTGACTTAATAATATGCCAGCAACATGCTTCTGTAAGCATCAAACTCAGGCTGAAGTTGAGAAAAGCTCTAGCTAAAGGTGAGAGAAAATGTAGCCTGTGCATTTTTCATCAAAAAGTTTAGAATTCTGAATTCCTTTAAAAGGGATATCCAACTTTTTGGAAGTTTTAAGTAGCTAAAACTGGCTTGAACTATAAAATGTGATCATTATTTATCTCTCTCACACTGTGTGTTCCTAGGTTCCTAGTCAGGTTCTAGCAAAGCCTAACCCAGTCATCCCAATGCCAAAAAAATCTAGTTCCGCTAGTTTTCTAGTGTACCTAGATTCGCAATATATATGTGACCACAAAACAGGCTTAAGGGTCAATTTTTTAAAATTGATATTTATACCTTATATGAAAGCTGGATAAATAAGCTATGTATGGTTTGTTAGAATAAGACAATATTTGGCCTAGATACAACAATTTGAAAATATAGAATTTGAGGGTGCAAAAAATCTAAATATTGTGAAAATGACCTCTAAAGTTGTTCTTAGCAATGCACATTTCTAAACAAAAATTAAGTTTATATATAACTTAAATAAGATATATTTACAGTTGGAAATTTACAAAATATCTTCATGGAACATGATCTAATCATAATTTCCTAATGATTTTTGTCATAAAATAAACATCTATAATTTTGACCCATACAATGTATTCTTAGCTACTGCTACAAATATAACTTATGCTACTTATGACTTTTATGGTTTTGGAGTCCAGGGTCACATATGTGACCCTGGACCACAAAACCAGTCTTAAGTCGCTGGGGTATATTTGTAGCAATAGCCAAAAATACATAGTATGGGTCAAAATTATTGATTTTTCTTTTATGCCAAAAATCATTAGGAAATTAAGTAAAAATCATGTTCCATGAAGATTTTTTGTAAAATTCCTACTATAAATATATCAAAATGTAATTTTTGATTAGTAATATGCATTGTTAAGAACTTAATTTGGATCACTTTAAAGGTGATTTTCTCAGTATTTAGATTTTTTTGCAACCTCAGATTCCAGATTTTCAAATAGATGTATCTCGGCCAAATATTGTCCTATCCTAACAAACCATACATCAATAGAAAGCTTATTTATTGAGCTTTCATATGTTGTATACATCTCAGTTTTGTAAAATTTAACCTTACGACTGGTTTTGTGGTCCAAGGTCACATATAGAACATCCGCTGCTCAGTAGTGTGCATTAATGTTATTAAGTTGGCTTGAGAAAATTGTACTGATCTACAATTTAAGCTTCTTCTGCTTCGTCTTTTTCTGAGCCAAAATTTAAACACTAACTCTAGAGCTTTAAAGCTACAACCACCAAACTTGGATCAGACCTTACGTCTGGTCTGACTCAGTGTGCTATATCTTTTCTAACTGATCCGGCTGACACTTTTCGTGAACCAGACTTTCTCAGGTCAACTTCACAGTTTGTTCTCAAACTTAACTAATCTAGTTCTACATTGTCCTTGTTAAATAAACAATAATTAAATAAATAAAATGTTTAGGTAACTTTAGGAAATCGTGTGTTGGCTGTACAAGATTATACGAGTTTGTTTGGCTCTGTCTTTTATTATTTTTTTAATTCCTGCTTTTATTCACTTTCATGTGTTCACTTTCACCAGTTTCGTCATCTGGTATTTTCTGCTAATTACATTCACCGTTTTTTGTAACTTCAACTCATTCTCTTTGTCTCACCGTTTAGAGAAACAGTGAATCACTGCCGTCCTCGCCGGTCGACGGAAGTTACTTAGTGTCCATTCCTCCACTGGTTCCTCAGCTGTCAGATGCAGAAAAAATATCTCTCCTGCATGCTGCGCTCAAGGAGTGTCTCCGACTTCTGGAAGATGTCATTACCCGGCAGGACGCAGACTTTTCCGACGAAGAAGACAGCGAGTACAGGAGAAAACGGAAAACTGTGAGGGATCGTCTGGGGCACCTGTTGGCCAGCACAGGGCAGCTGCTAGTGGATGGCCAAAAATTTGAAGCTAAAGTTAAAGAGGTGCTAACATGTCTAAGACGGTGCTCTTGTTTTCTCATAAATGTGAAGCTGTTGTTAAATGTCATTAACATCTGTCTATGCTTGTGTAAAAGGAGCTGGATGGTCAAGCTGCCAGTGGGAGTTTCGGTCTGAAAATGTGGGTTGTGCGAGTGCTACAGGACCTCGTGCACTGGACTGGCCAAACATCTGACACCCTCCGCTCTCTGCCAGCGGAGATGGATAAAGCACCAAAGACAATGTCCCGAAGGACAAGAAGAGGCGCCGGGAAAATAAGGAAGTGAGACTGGATATGTGATGAAAAAAAGAAGAGAAAGGGTGGAGAGGAAGAGAATAGTATGATAAGAATGAGGAGAAGGAATTTCATTACAGCATGAAGAATGTAGAGAGTCAGAGGATCTGGATGCAGTCACTGGAATTCAGCATTCCAGCATGTGGGAAGTAGGAGGGAAGGGTTTGAACAAGAAATTATTTTATATTATATTTTAATATATTCCTCTGTCATTATAATGAGATTTTAAAGTGTAGAAATGAATGTAAATATCTTTAAAGATTAATCAAAACTTTTACATGTACTGTACGGTTTTATTACCTTTTGAGATTGTTGACCTTTAGATTGTTGAGTTTTGGAAAAAATTGACCACGATGAACAACATGAGACAGTGAGTTAGTATATCCTATTTTGTTTGCACAACAAAATTACTGTATGCTTTTCTTTGTATCTATAAGGGTTAGTTCTGTCATCATTTACTTAATCTGCATTATTTCCTTTTTGGAACAAAATATTCCAAGAAAGAAAATATACAATGTTGGTAGCACTTTACAGTAAGATTTAGTTTTAGATTAGTTAACTGAACTTCCACAGCATTATCAGTATTTCTCTTTTGCTCACCAAACCTGCATTTATTTGATCCAAAATACAGCAAAAGCAGTAATATTGTGAAATATTTGTACTATTTTAAAATAGTTGTTTTCTATTTGAATATATTTTAAATTGTAGTTTATTCCTGTGATCAAAGCTACATTTTTAGCATCATTACTCCAGTCTTCAGTGTCACATAAACCTTCAGAAATCATACTCATATGCTGATTTGCTGTTTAATAAACATTATTATTATTATCATCATCAATATTTAAAACAGTACAGTTTAGGATTCTTTGATAAATAGAAAGTTCAGAAAAACAGCATTTATCTGAAATAAAAAGCTTTTGTAACATTATACACTATACCATTCAAAAGTCAGTATCATTTTTTTGGGGGGGAGAAGAAATAATACTTTTATTTAGCAAGGATGTTTTAAATGTGATGATAAAGACATTTATAATGTTATAAAAGATTTCTATTTCAGATAAATGCTTTTCTTCTGAACTTTCTATTCATCGAAGAAACCCCAAAAAATCTACTCCTCTGTTTTCAACATAATAATAATAATAATAAATGTTTTTTGAGCAGCAAATCAGAATATTAGAATGATTTCTGAAGGATCATGTAACTAGTAATGATGCTAAAATACTATTTTAAATAGTAAAAATATTTCAAAATGTTACCGTTTTTGTTGTACTTTGGATCAAATAAATGCAGGCTTGCTGAGCAGAAGAGACTTCTTTAAAAAAAAAAAAAAAACATTAAAAATCTTACTGTTCAAAAACATGACTGGTTGTGTGTCTGTTAATGTTACTTAACTGTTAACTAACATGAACAATAAACAATGAACTATTGTACTTTTGCTCATTGTTAGTTCACATGAGCTTATGCATTAACTAATATTAACAAATAAGACTTTACTGTAAAGTGTTACCAAAATCTCTCGCTTTCTTTTTCTTTGTGTACAATGCAATTTATTGATGTCTAGAACATTCTTCAAGGTATCTTTTTTGGTACAGATTTAGAAGGACATGACTAAACACGAGAGAGTAAATGATGAAAGAATATACTATCCCTAGAAATTTCTTCTCAAAATGATAATCTACTGTTACAAATATCTAAAATAATCTACTGACGCAGTGATGTATATCTTAAAAAGGTTCACATTTATCATTCAAATACTTTTCATTCCTGTTACATATCCAGTGGGCAGTTATTAAGTGTACCATCTGTTTATGTTTGTTTGGATTACTTCTCCCATCCACACTCATGAAACACTCCTGCCCTCTGCTGGCTACATAAAGTTCTGCTTTTTATTCCAGGTCAGGATGTGACTCTGGTCCTAGTGAAAGAGAGAAGTGTCCAGACTAGGCCTTTTCGTGATGATTTCGTGAGTCCTTTACACTGATTTTAGCGTGTTCAATATCTACTCAAAATTTTTATGTTCGCAAGTAGGGTCGGTCTTTGATTTAAGTGACGTACTGTATAGAGAAATCTCTGGTGGGAGAGCGTTAATGATTCAGCACCTGGTTATTATATGAAGAGAATGGAATTGACGAAGAAAGAAAAACACTACCATATAATAATTTATTATTAATATATGCGTTTTAAACTTGCACTGCAATAAATGGCAATATCTGAGCTGTCATTCAAACAGGTTGCTGTCATAACTTACAGTTTGATGACTCTTTTTGTATGTGTTTGTGTATATGTGTGTACAACTGTGATAAAGGAAAAGCAGGATGTGTGTTTGGAAAAGAGGGGGTGGAGTGTATGTTTGTGTTCTGAGTGTGTGTGTGTGTGTGTGTGTGTGTGTGTGTGTGTGTGTGTGTGTGTGTGTGTGTGTGTGTGTGTGTGTGTGTTGGAAGAGAGGCAGGATGCCTGTGAAAGGGGGAGGGGTGTGTATATGTGTGTGATATTGTATGTGTGTATTTGTCTGAGTGTATGCATGTGCAAGTGAGTTACAGAGTGAGAGAGAATAGAGAGAATGTGACTGTGTATGTGATGTGTGCGCGTGAGGCAGGATGTGTGTGTGTGAGCGAATGGAAGGGGGAGGGGTGTGTTACAGAGTGTGTGTGTGTGTGTGTGTGTGTGTGTGTGTGTGTGTGTGTGTGTGTGAGGCGAGAAAGGGGGAATGTGTGTGTGCGCTTGCGTAGGAGGGAGAATCTGTGTGTGTGTGTGTGTGTGTGTGTGTGTGTGAACACATGCCTTTGTGAGATCTGCAGTGTGAGTGTGTACGTGTGTGTGTGTGTTTGTGTGTGTGCTTGAATACATGGTTTATGAATACACAAATGTGTATATTGACATGGGTATTACTACCTAAATATGGTTTATGTGGACACTTCCTGTGTCCTTGTAAACTAAATGGCTTTAAAAATGTACTAAACTCTGTTTTTTGACATTCAAGACATTCAAAAATGCCTGTAGTTTTCTGTGAGGGGTAGATTTAGGCTTAGGATAGAAAAATATAGTTTGTACAGTATAAAAACCATTACTATGAAATATCACCATATACAAGTGTGTGTGTGTGTGTGTGTGTGTGTGTGTGTGTGTGTGTGTGTGTGTGTACCTGGTATTCATCATGTTGTGGGGACCAAATGTCCCCACAAGGATAGGAATACCAGTAGATTTTGACCTTGTGGGTCATTTCTCAGGTCCCCATGAGGAAACAGGCTTATAAATCATGCACAATGAGTTTTTTTGATGAAGTAAAAGTGTGCACAATCTCCTGTGAGGGCTAGGTTTAGGTGTAGGGTAGGTGTAGGGCAATAGAAAGTACGGTTTGTACAGTATGAAAACCATTACGCCTATGGAATGTCCCCATAAAACATGTAAACCCAACATGTGTGTGTATGTGTGTGTGTGTGTGTGTGTGTGTGTGTGTGTGTGTGTGTGTGTGTGTGTGTGTGTGTGTGTGTGTGTGTGTGTGTGTGTGTGTGTGTGTGTGTGTGTGTACCTGGTATTCATCATGTTGTGGGGACCAAATGTCCCCACAAGGATAGGAATACCAGTAGATTTTGACCTTGTGGGGACATTTCTCAGGTCCCCATGAGGAAACAGGCTTATAAATCATGCACAATGAGTTTTTTTGAGGAAGTAAAAGTGTGCACAATCTCCTGTGAGGGCTAGGTTTAGGTGTAGGGTAGGTGTAGGATGATAGAAAGTACGGTTTGTACAGTATAAAAACCATTACGCCTATGGAATGTCCCCATAAAACATGTAAACCCAACATGTGTGTGTGTGTGTGTGTGTGTGTGTGTGTGTGTGTGTGTGTGTGTGTGTGTGTGTGTGTGTGTGTGTGTGTGTGCTTGAATACATGGTTTATGAATACTCAAATGTGTATATTGACATGGGTATTACTACATAATATGGTTTAGGTGGACACTTCCTGTGTCCTTGTAAACTAAATTGCTTTAAAAATGTACTAAACTCTGTATTTTGACATTCAAGACATTCAAAAATGCCTGTAGTTTTCTGTGAGGGGTAGATTTAGGCTAAGAGGATAGATAATATAGTTTGTACAGTATAAAAACCATTAAGTCTATGAAGAGTCACCAAACCACATATACAAGTGTGTGTGAATGTCTATGTTCCTGGTATTCCATTCATTACAGGGACGAAATGTCCCCATAAGGATAGTAATACCAATACATTTTGACCTTGGGACATTTTTTGGTCCCCATGAGGAAACAAACTTATAAATCACAAATAATTAAGTTTTTTGAAAATCTAAAGTTTTCCATGAGGGGTAGGTTTGGGATAAGGAGATAAAAAATACAGTTTGTACAGTATAAAAATCATTATTTTTAAATACAAAAAAACATTAACGTGAAAACCCAATGTGTGTGTATGGTCCAAAGATATTAAAGGGTCACCATAAACCACATATACAAGTGTGTGTGTGTGTGTGTGTGTGTGTGTGTGTGTGTGTGTGTGTGTGTGTGTGTATGTGTGTACCTGGTATTCATCACGTTGTGGGGACCAAATGTCCCCACAAGGATAGGAATACCAGTAGATTTTGACCTTGTGGGGACATTTCTCAGGTCCCCATGAGGAAACAGGCTTATAAATCATGCACAATGAGTTTTTTTGAGTAAGTAAAAGTGTGCACAATCTCCTGTGATGGCTAGGTTTAGGTGTAGGGCGATAGAAAGTACGGTTTGTACAGTATAAAAACCATTACGCCTATGGAATGTCCCCATAAAACATGTAAACCCAACATGTGTGTGTGTGTGTGTGTGTGTGTGTGTGTGTGTGTGTGTGTGTGTGTGTGTGTGTGTGTGTGTGTGTGTGTGTGGCCCTGGTATTCCATACATTACGGGGGCGAAATGTCCCCATAAGGACAGTAATACTAATAAATTTTGACCTTGTGGGGACATTTTTTTTGGTCCCCATGAGGAAACAAACTAATAAATCACAAATAATTAAGTTTTTTGAAAATCTAAAGTTTTCTGTGAGGGGTAGGGTTGGACAGAAAATTGGATAGAAAGTACAGTTTGTACAGTATAAAAATCATTACTTTCATATACAAAAACTACTAACATGAAAACCTAATGTATGTGTATGGTCCAAGGATATTGAAGGGTGAATTATTACTTGACAATAGCGTACATGTGTCTAGTGTGTGTGTGTGTGTGTGTGCTTGAATACATGGTTTATGAATACACAAATGTGTATAATGACATAGGTATTACTACATAATATGGATTATGAAGACACTTCCTGTGTCCTTGTGAACTAAATGGCTTTAAAAAAGTGCTAAAGTGTGTTTTTTGACATTTAAAAATGCCAGTAGTTTTCTGTGAGGAGTTGATTTGCTAAGAGGATAGAATATAGTTTGTACATAGAGCTGGGTAGATTACTTACAAATTGTAAACAGTTCCAAATTACACAACAAAAATGGTAGTTTGTAATGTAATCCGTTACATTACACATTTTAGGTAATATAATCAGATTACTTTTTTAATACTTTTAGATTAGTTTAGACTTAAGAGTAAGAAAATATATTCCATTTGTTGTTATTAACAAAATTAAGTGCATTAAACATTATCATGTCAAGGTTTCCCAAACCTTGTTTGTGAAGGAACTGCAGGGGGTTTTATGAGTGTAATGAAAAAACTAATCATTTATTAAATTATAAAAATGTTAAATTAGAATAAATAATTTTAAAATTAATTAAAATTAACTAAATAAAAATATAAATATTAAATTAAAAAATATATTTTATTTGTTTACCTGTCTGTCATGTAACCTTAACCAATGCCAGAGAACCAATGAACATGCAAATATGATACTTAATTATTAAAATATTTATTTTCAAATTTCAGGGCAAAGTAAATATATAGGTAAAAGAGGATCAGATGACAAAAAACGTTTGTGAATTTGTGCATTTTAACATGTTTGAAAGACAAAAGCCCAGCTCTGTTTGTATAATATAAAAGCCATTAATTCTATAGAGACTCCCTGTAAGCCACATATACAAGTGTGTGTATGTGAGTGGGTATGTATGGTTCTGGTATTCTATACGTTATGGGGACCAGATGTCCCCATAAAATTAGTAATACCAATAAATTTTGACCCTGTGAGGACATTTTTTCGTCCCCATGTGGAAAGAAGTTTATAAATCATACAAAATGTTTTTTTAAAAAAATCTAAAAATGTTTTGTTTGAGGGGTAGAGTTAAAGACAAGGAATAGAAAATACAGTTTGTACAGTGTAAAAATCATTATGCCTCATTATCAATATTCCCATAAAACATGGAAACCCAATGTGTATGTATGGTCCAAAGAGATTGCAGGGTGAATTATTACTTGACAGTAACGTCTAGTGCATAATATGATTTGAAATGTGTGTATATGTGTAGTAGAAGTGTTACATTATGTACATTTTAAAAGATTGTTATCTGATCATTACATGCATGTGAAAGTGTACGTGTGAGAGTGTTTTTGCATACTAGTCTCAGATTGTATGCACACTTGTAGACTGCCTGTCTGTCTGTCTG
>NC_133366.1:19683692-19686192 GCF_049309525.1 Garra rufa
GGACCAAATGTCCCCACAAGGATAGTAATACCAGTAGATTTTGACCTTGTGGGGACATTTCTTAGGTCCCCGTGAGGAAACAGGCTTATAAATCATGCACAATGAGTTTTTTTGAGTAAGTAAAAGTGTGCACAATCTCCTGTGAGGGCTAGGTTTAGGTGTAGGGTAGGTGTAGGGCGAAAGAAAGTACGGTTTGTACAGTATAAAAACCATTACGCCTATGGAATGTCCCCATAAAACATGTAAACCCAACGTGTGTGTGTGTGTGTGTGTGTGTGTGTGTGTGTGTGTGTGTGTGTGTGTGTGTGTTTAGGTTGTGCATAAACGTTATGGAGGGCAAATGTCTGTTTGAGGACTGTAAAACCTGAAATCACCTACAGGTAAAAACCGAACAACACTTGTCGTGTGAGAAACGGCTTATTGTATATACTAAATAATGAAATTATATAGAAACTATGAGCGCAAGTAATCAAAAATAGCATTAGCTCAATATAAAACAACAGTCAATGGAAAGTCCCCACCATGATAGAAAAACAAACATGTGTATGCATATGTGTGTTTGGGTGGGGTGGAGTGGACCATCTAAAAGGTATTATTGTCCAGGTGTGTATGTTTGTCAGAAGAAAGGTGTGTGGGAGTGTGTAGCACATGGTGCTGAAGAAGATGTGCATTTTAAATGCGGGGAGAGAGTGTGTGAAGTCCGTTGATGTGTGTGATATGTGTACGTGAGAGACAGGGGAAGTGTGTTTGAGACTCAGTGAAGGGGAGGGGTGTGTGTGTGTGCGCGCGCGTGTGTGTGTGTGTGTGTGTGTGTGTGTGTGTGTGTGTGTGTGTGTGTGTGTGTGTGTGTGTGTGTGTGTGTGTGTGTGTGTGTGTGTGTGTGTGTGTGTGTGTGTGTGTGTGTGTGTGTGTGTGCACGTGTGTTACTGAGGGGAGGAGGGAATGAGAGTGTGTAAGTCTGTGTGTGTGTGTGTGTGTGTGTGTGTGTGTGTGTGTGTGTGTGTGTGTGTGTATGTGTGTGAGAGAGAAAAGAGAACAGCAGTGTTTGGGTCAGTGAGTGTTTATGTGTAATCAGAGAGTTGTGTGTAAAGTATAAAGCCAGTGGATAACTGAAAGTGTATGTGTGTGTATCTGTTGATTGTGTTTGGAATTGAGAATTTGTGTTTATGAGAAAGCGAAATACATATATTTATAGAGAGACAGACAGAGGGCAGATATAGAAACGGAGAGTTTTTAATATGAAATGCACATTGTGTGCGAAGCCTTCAAAGAGAGTGAGACAGCTTCACTGAAGCTGTTTGAAAGAAAAACCTGAACGGAGGGGGTTTCAATTAACTCTGATTCAAAAGACATTTTTATTGTTGCTCTTTCATAGTTTAGGGGACTTAAACTATTTCTCAGGTATGTTTAATCGAGACATATAAATCTTTGTCTCGTGTCTTTCCTATAACAATCCAAAAGAGAAAAAACGCAGATGGAAATTTACAAAACAATTGCTGACATACAGTAAGAGCACAGAGCTACAAAATTGATGTGATAGCTCAGACCTGTTAATCTGAACTTGGAAGAATTTCCTGAAACATGTTTGAAATCATATGTGACCCTGGACCACAAAACATAAGTCATAAGTAGCACGCGTTTATTTGTAGCGATAGCCCACAATACATTGATTTTTCTTTTATGCCAAAAATCATTAGGATATTAGTTAAAGATTATGTTCCATGAACATATCTTGAAAATGTGCTACTGTAAATATATCAAAACTTAATTTTTGATTAGTAATATGCATTGCTAAGAACTTCATTTGGACAACTTTACTTTTTTTCTAGGGAAACAATGTGTGAAATACAAAAACACGTTCTATGTGTGAACACCCTCTTAATCTGTCTGTCCGAGTATACAAGATACAATGTGTAATCGAATATTTGATACAATTTGGTAGAATACCTTGCTCTTGTTGCATGCCACTTCTTTCTTTAGGAGCACAAGGACAAAGCAGAAGCAAACTGTCCTAGTAAAAAAGTAATATTTAAAATGCATTTATTTTACACTACATAAAGTCTATTAACATATTTACTGACATATCACTAGAGACTTACTGATATAAAAATTGTAATTAAACTTTGTTTGGTGTACTACTTGTGCACAATGCACATTTTTTAATATTAAGCCTAAAATGTCACTGTTGATGAGGATATGATCTTTAAATTTGCATTTAAAGACCAATATTATTTCAAGTGTACCTAAAGTATGTCTTTATTTGGACTTTTTTTCTGTGGAACCCCCAAAAATTTAATGAAAGTCAATGGGGTCCAATATTGTGTAGACCTAGCATTCTTGAAAAGATCTTATTTTGTGCTCCACAGGATAGAACTGACATGAAATTATGACAGAATTAAAATTTTTAGTTGAACTATCCCTTTAACAAACATACATGTTTGACAGTGTCGAGCTCCAATCACACTCCGATTTCGCAAAAACTGGTACGATTTCCTTTGGC
>NC_133366.1:19688692-19761206 GCF_049309525.1 Garra rufa
CTGGGGGGGATGGTGTGTGTGTGTGTCTGTTTGTGCACTTGCGGACTTATAAAGAAGAGAGGTGTGTGTTTATGTGTACTCGTGCACATGTGTGTCTTTCTGCTTGCACATGTGCATTTCTGATTTGACTTGTTTGCGTGTTGTTTTGAGTGGAATGGGATTTCGTGTGTGTGTACGTGAGGGAAAGAGGAAAAAAGAGAGATAAACAAGAGTCGAGATACACAAATGAACGAAAGGGAAACAGATTTTGGCTGGTGGAACGAGGAGGGATTAAAAGCATGTCCGTTTTGCAGTGTATTGACTTGGAGAATGAGTTACACAAGTGTGAGTAATCAGATTTACTGACAGGCTGGACAAGAGTATGTCCTCACAAAAAAGTGACTGTTGTTTAAATGGATCTTGGTGGAACTTGTGGAACATGTTCTCATGGTGGACTTTGGAGACACACCGGTAAACCACCGAATTACCAAAAACGAGAGCAAATGAGCGTGTGTGTGTGTGTTAGGGTTCGACAATAAGCATGGCGCCATGACTCAAGGCTAGTGTTAAAGAGTCTTGGGCCCGTTGACTGAAATGTCACTTGCCTCATTGGACACATCACTTATGTGTTCTTAAAATTCAGCCAAGCTGTCAATCTGTGACGTGTGCAATTTGAGATTTGTAAAAGTTCCCCACACAGATTTCGCTCATGTTCAAGTTGTGCTCTATTTTTTTTTTATATAATAGACAATAGACAATGGATCTTTTTTGCATGCAAAAGTTCTCTTAAATTTTGCTAATGTGATTGTACATTTAGACCCTTTATTGAAGTGATTCTCAATAAGAGAACTGAGGGGGCCACTAGGGGGACTCAGGAGCCTTCCAAGGGGCCCTAATATTTTTTTAGGTAATTAAATTAATTAGAAAAAAGAATGTACAACATTAAACTGACATTATGCTCTACCAGTCAAAAGTTTTTGAACAGTAAGATATTTAATGTTTTTTTAAAGTCTCTTCTGCTCACCAAGCCTGCCTTTATTTGTTCCAAAGTACAGCAAAAGCAGTAAAACTTCGAAATATTTTTAATATTACTCATTACTCCAGTCACATGATCTTTCAGAAATCATTCTAATATTCTGATTTGCTGCTCAAAAAACATTTATTATTATTATTATGTTGAAAACAGCTGAGTAGATTTTTTCAGGTTTCTTTGATGAATAGAAAGTTCAGAAGAACAGCATTTATCTGAAATCCAAATCTTTTGTAACATTATTAATGTCTTTATCATAATTTTAGAACAATTTAAAACATCCTTGCTAAATAAATGTATTAATTTCTATAATTTCTTTCCCAAAAAAAAAAAACTATTATACCGATTCTAAGCTTTTGAATGGTATAGTGTATAATGTTACAAAAGTTTTTTTTATTTGAGATAAATGCTGATCTTTAGCTCTTTCTATTTATCAAAGAATCCTGAAAAAAAATGTACTCAGCTGTTTTAAATATTGATAATATTAATAATGATAATAATAATAAAAATGGTTTCTTAAACAGCAAATCAGCATGTTAGAATGATTTCTGAAGGATCATGTGACACTTAAGATTGGAGTAATGAAAATGTAGCTTTGATCACAGGAATAAATTACATTTTAAAATATATTCAAATAGAAAACAGTTATTTTAAATGGTTCAAAATTGTACTGTTTTGCTGTACTTTGGATCAAATAACCGAAGGCTTGGTGAGCAGAAGAGACTTCTAAAAAACATTAAAAATTTTACTGTTCAAAAAGTTTTGACTGGTAGTGTATATTTAAAAAAAATGTTTTCCAGAAAACAAAGTACCAGTGGTACATATCAGCTTAAATAGAAGGGTCTTTGAATGTTGTCTCGGACAAAGGGGAGCCTTGGAAAAAGTTGAGAACCACTGCTCTGTTGGTTTAGTGTCTTCCATTCTGCAAATTCACAGGTTAGAGTTCACCAGACTTGAACTTTGGCACACTGATGACAAATATGAAGAGAAAATTACTTCGAAAGAACTTGTGCATTTAATTTCACATTTGTACATGTACGAATGAAAGTAAATGGAGCATAAAGTCTAGTATTACTGTGGCTTTAATTTGAATTGGTTAAAAATGGTAAATAAAAAGTATACAGTAATACATGTAATGCTGAACAATCAACACCAAGGCACACATCACTAACTCACTGAACAGTTTGTACTTCTATACATAACCTTATTTCATTTAAATCTGTTTAATACTCCCAAATACTATTTATGTGACAGTTCTTTATGAAGCTGACCTGAAATGGTGGATGGAGGAATGAACATATGAATCCGCCTGCCTGCATGCACACAAAGACGCAAACATATGCTCTTGGGTCCAGATGGAGGGTCGGCCAGATCAATATCCAGTCGGCAAGACTGAGTCTTATCACAGCTCAATGAATACGTCAGCCGCGCGCACACACACTGAACACATCTGTAACCAAGAGACTGCACATCTCTACACTTGTCTAATTAAGCATTCACAGATGCATCTGTGGAAAGCGGAGCTTTGGCTTTCATACACAGCTCTATTAATGGCAGTTCGCACACACTCTTATGTGGTCAGTTACTCTCTGTTGAAGCTTTAATGATTATAGATTTGAGAGTAAAACTGGCTCTAGATCAGCGTTATGTTAGAATCTGTACATATGGATTCCATCCAACAGATTGTTCCTGTTGAAGAAGAGTGAATGCACAGTGGATTAATTAGTGGTGTTTGCTAAGATGAGCATTATAATGTATTTCTGACGTACTTGACACATCATGATTCAGATCAGTTGACAGGCTTCGTTTAGTTAAGCTAGAAAATTAATTGTATAGGTAATGCTATTTTTAGTACCATAGGTGCTTAATTAAACGTTTTCCTGCCACAAGTTTTTCATTTATAGAAGTAAGCAAAATTGAACAAGGTTTGTGCTGTGATTTCCATTGATCCACTGACTTGTCCAGGTTATTGATTTGTCTGTGTGATTTATATTTTGTTGCTGATTAAGTTGGTCAGGCTGTTCATTTAATGTGGTGTGTGTCTGTGTGTTTTGTAGACGTGGATGTGGAAGGAAAAGGAAAGGGACACCGGTAAAGGTGTGCGACAGAGTCTTTGCTACAGAGGATGAGGAGGAGAGCATGTCTGAGAACAGCTATGGACCAGAGAAAGGTAAAGTGTCTGTTTTTTTTAGCCTTTTTGTTACTTTCATTGATACGTAAGAATAAAGAAAACAGAAAATGGTTCTCCAAAAAACGGAGAAACTGGTTTGGGAGGTGTCAGAAGCCAGTTTGAAGTGGTGTTGACACTGACAGCAGTTAGCAGCAACAAAGTGACCAGATGTGACCAGAAGTTCATTTTCAATAAGAGTAGGCCATTTGAAGCAGTCTGAGCAACTGATAAGTATTTATGCCTATTCTACGATGCAGAAGCTAGCAAAAGGAGTGCAGTAGAGTCTTTAGAATTGAGAATTCCAGTTGAATTCCATTTCAGAGCCTTTTTGAATTTTGAATTAAAGCACAAAGTCATAAAGAATTGTATTTCACATTTAATTTAGATGTACATTAAGTAATATATTTTATATTGAAATATAATTATATTAAATAATATATTTTATTCCTATATATATGTGACCCTGGACCACAAAACCAGTCTTAAGTCATTGGGGTATATTTGTAGCAATAGCCAAAAATACATTGTATGGGTCAAAATTATAGATTTTTCTTATATGCCAAAAATCATTAGGAAATAATGTAGTAAAGATCAATATATCAACTATACTATAAATATATCAAAATGTAAGTTCATTGTTAAGAACTTAATTTGGAGAACTTTAAAGGTGATTTTCTTTGATGTTTTTGCACCCTCAGATTCCAGATCTTCAAATAGATGTATCTCAGCCAAATATTGTCCTATCCTAACAAACCATATATCAATAGAAAGCTTATTTATTGACCAACTTTCATGTGATGCATCTCAGTTTTGTAAAATTTAACCTTATGACTGGTTTTGTGGTGTAGGGTCACATATATATATATATATATATATATATATATATATATATATATATATATAATTCAGGATTTTTTTTTTAAGATTTTAAACATTTATATATACATATATAAATCATATAAATAAATAAACACACACTGCCATTTAAAAGTTTGGCATCAGTAAGATTTTAATTTTTTTTTTTTTTAAAGAAATTTCTTATGCTCATCAAGGCTGCATTTATTTGTTCAATAACTTATAAAAACAGTAATATTGTGAAAAATTATTTCAATGTAAAATAACAGTTTTATATGTGAATATATTTTAAAATATAATTTATTCCTGTGATGCAAAGCTGAATATTCAGCATCATTACTCCAGTCTTCAGTGTCACATGAAAGAAAATTAATACTTTTATTCACCAAGGATTTGTTAAATTGATAAAAAAAGTACTAGCAAAGACTTATATTGTTAGAAAAGATTTCTATTTTGAATAAATGCTGCTCTTTTTAACTTTCTATTCATCAAAGAATCCTGTAAAGAGAATCACAGATTCCAAAACGACTCAATTATAAATATTAAGCAGCACAACTGTTTCCAGCATTGATAATAAATCAGCATATAAGAATGATTTCTAAAGGATCATGTGACACTAAAGACCAGAGTAAAAAAAATATATTTTGAAATATAATAAAACAGAAATTCAGTATTTTAATCTGTAATAACATTTCACAATATTACATTTTTTTTTCTGTATTTTTGCTCAAGTAAATGCAGCCTTGATGAGCATGAGAGACTTCTTAAAAAAAACAAACATTAAAAATAGCACTGATCCCAAACTTATAAACAGCAGTGTATATAATCAATCCTTAATATATACATAATTATTTATATAAGATGAAACAACATTTAATTTCCCAGAATGCTATAATTTAGTTGGAGGTCACATGGGGAACGCCTGCTTGCCAACATCCAATGATTAAATCATTGAAAGTGTGAATGTACTAGAACTCATCATATCATGACTTAACATGTTGGAGCACATTATACGTGTGTATGTTTCAGAGATAGTGTGAGTGCGTAAATAACAATGTGAAACTCTATTATATTTGTTTCAGGTGATGGTCATGAGGACAAACAGAGAGTGCCTGCTGCTGACGGACCGTACTATGAAACACAATCTGCTCAGCTCTGGTGAGTGAGTGACTGAGTGACTGAGTGTGTGTGTGTGTGTGTGTGTGGTCTGAGTAGAGATACTGCATGTGTGTGTCTGTGTGCGTGCTAGGAGGAGATAGCAAGTAATTGTGTTTGTTGTGTGGTTGAGAGATACTGTTGTGTGTATATGGAGGTGGGGGATTACTGGAATGCAAGCTGTGTGTGTGTGTGTGTGTGTGTGTGTGTGTGTGTGTGTGTGTGTGTGTGTGTGTTTATTGCAATGTGTTTATTATCGTTGGGCCAGTGAGAGAATTTGTGTGTGTGTGTTTATCATAGTGTGTTGCTGGGCTTATGGTACGTGTGTGTGTGTGTGTGTGTGTGTGTGTGTGTGTGTGTGTGTGTGTGTGTGTGTGTGTGTGTGTGTGTGTTGGTATCTGTTTATTGCTGTGTTTAGTCATAGTGCTGACAGAAATATTTGTTTATATATATATCTATATATGTATCAATGACGCATGTGGGGGGCAACAGTGTGTTCCGTAATTATAAATTAATATTTATTTATGACGTTCGCCCTGTTTGGGAATGTATGCCAGGCTTTTATGGGCTTCAGAGCTGATGGTTTGTCTTCAGATAAATATTTCAGCAAGTATATGTTAGAATACACAAAGTAGCAGCAACTGACTATAAACAACCTGTTTGTGATTCAACTATTTATCTAAATCCAATACTATGAGTTCACACCAGACGGGACGTTCAGATTTGTCATTTGAGAAGATGATGAGTTATTAATGTTAATAAGGTGTACTGTCATGCATTAGTCTGCCACTCCATGGTTTAGAAAACAGGGTCTGCAAGATTTCCCAGCTGTAATGTGGTTATCTCTATCAGTTTTGTTTGTTTTATTGCTGTCTGATGTAGTTTTCTCTCATGCAGTGTGAGTGAGGAGGGCTCTAGTGGAGGGAGGGGGGCCATCTCGTACCCCCCACCACCAAACTGCCGCATTCGTGAAGTGCACTGTGGAAATCAAGTGCGACTGATTGTCATAGCGATCCGCGACATTGCTAAGGGAGAGGAGATCACTGTGGATTACAGTTTGACCGAGTGGGGAGAAAACGCTCTGGTAAGTGTAACCATGACAATGGCTAGCACATCTCCATGCTTTGAGCTCCTTTTGCACTTGTGTTACTAATATGTGTTCACACTTGTAGTTCAGTTCATTTGGTTCATTTGGTCCAGGCCAAAAAGGAAATTTATACATTTGGTCCTGGTCTGCTTAGTGTTCACACCGACATTTTTGACAGTGAGCCTAAAGATACTGAACCTAAAGGCATAGTGATACGTTCACAACCTGATTGGTTGGGTTGAGTGACGGAACTCACCAATGGAATATTTTGTGACGGAACTCACACAAAAGGAAAAAGTGCGTTCGACTTGAGGCGAGACACTGCAGGTGAATAGGGTAAAAAAATGAACTAAACGTTATCACCTTACTTACCCAGTTGATTGATTACATTTATAATTGCAAACATTTTTTGTATTACAAGTTTTCTGAAATGTTATGTTTTAGTATGCAAATGAGGCATTTTTATTTAAATATGTGCTCATTTGCAAACATTTCTAGTACAAAAATCTAAACAATGGATGAAGTTCAAAATTCTTGTTTGATTTTTTGACATATTAGAGTCAAAAGTTTTTACAGAGGGGATTTTGGGTATCTCATTTTATCATTCCATAGTTCAGAAAATACAACAGGACACATCTTATTTTACAGTTTTTTGGTAAATAAAATGTATAAAATCAAGCAAATGATATATGAACAAATCTTTTTGTAAAGGAATAAAAATTTAAAGTTTGGTGTGTGTAAGTGCTACTGAAGTGGAGATGTGTGGCGCAGTATAGAAGAAAAAACTCATTTTGAGAAAATGGCCTTTAAAAATATGTATTGTAGTTGAAATCAGTTGACACAAATTGATAAAGTGCTATAAAATAAACACTCAATGGTGTCTTTTGGATGTTTTCTTTCTACTAATCTGAAAAAACACTTTATGAAAAACCAAAAAGCATGATCTCAAACTTGACAGGTGCATCAAAAAACTGTTGCCTACAGTATCTTCCCTTAAAGTACCCATTTACTGATTTTCACTACCTGCAAACTGGCAAAGAGCTCATAAAAGGCACTTTACCTTCTCATTGCTCTATGTTTGCCCTCTGCTTGTTTTGTTTTGGATGCATCGCTTGTTATATCTCATTCGAACAGCACCAGAGTTCGTTTAGAAACGGACCGAGAACTTTTTAGTGGTCTCGGTCCGCACCAGGGTTCGGATGGCTCGCACGTTCACACTTACTCAAACAAACCGCACTAACAGAGCAATCGTACCAGAGTTTGTTTTAATCGAACCAAACATGACAAGTGTGAACACCCTTATTCATGTGTATGTGTGTTGGAGGGATTTTATTGTCCCTCTCTTGTGTCACATTATTGACTTTTTTTTGTAATGATGTTGCATCCCTCTCTCAGGGTTTCCATGGCACTGTGCCTCCTAGTAGCTTTGATTGCAGCTCGGACCATGAGAGCAATATTAAGAAGGTAAATATACATTACAATTTTACGAATACACTTATAGACACACCCAGTTACCAAGCAACAGTAATTTTCAGGCTTCTTGGTGAATATCCTGTCCTACTGATTGCTGCGCTTCTGGCCATCAGTGTAGACGTACCATAAACATTAGGACCATAGCACACTAATATCTCCTGGATTTTCTTGCAGTTTCATCCAGTAATCTCAGACATAATTTTTTACTAAATTCAACTTGAGTGTTCCTCCTCTAATTCATCAACCCATTTCACTTATTAAAACACTTTTTTTTAGACATTATGACATTGACAGTCTTTTAACTGATTGTTCAACCATTGTTTTAAGGTGTGCAAGACTTCCGGTTTTATTAGCCACTATAGGGAAATAATGAGAAAAATAACAATGTGGAGTAAATGGTAAAACTGTTTGCACTACAAACCAGTGTGTTCATAATTAGGATTAAACATTGAAATATTATGGTAGGACACACCAGTTTGAAATATAAAGCAGGAAAACAAGCTGTTTTGTACAGCTACAAATAGCTTGACGCAGATGAGACTGGAAGCCAGACCCATAAAATGTATGAATGGCTGCGTCTGGTCTTATGGAAAAAACAGTAAAAGCAATTAATTATCAAGAAACATCATCGTTTGAATAAATATAGACGCTTATGAAGACCTTCAGCCTTCACATTCTGGTCAAAAAACCTCTTCAAAACGAGTGTTGGTGGTGTTTAGTCATTTACTGGTGAATACAATTAGGTTCTGTCCTACATTTTTCACTCTCAGTCATTACACTCTATATATCAGTGATGTGCAGTGGTGTTCTAAAAATGAGGAGGAATAGTCCTCAAAGTATTTTAGGGGTTTATGCGTGTAGGGCTGAAATCCTACTGTAATTGTTAGAATGGCCAAGGATCAGCAATTTACATAAAAGTGATCAGACCAAACCGTAAGTCATAGAGACTAAAAACTTGGTGGGATGGTAGTACTCAGACCGCCTACAACGTCACCAAGGCTCGCCCCAATCAATCAGCCTGACGGAAAGGGATCAAAATCAGAAATCGCTCCTATCTCCTAAACCGCCAATCACAGACTCAAGTGTCTTATGTCGTTGGGTAATTTAGGTATTAACAATTTTGGGGTATTTTGGATTTTTTTTTAAAACCTAACTTGCAAACTAGTCCTAGGTTTTTTTGCCCGATACAAAACATGTTATCAAAAAAAAAGTTAAACTTTCGACTCCAAACATTCAAAAGGGGCAGGGCCATACAGTTTACACATGATATTTGTATCATACATAAAACTCCTCATTCCAGAAAACTTTGCCTCTAGAACCACTGCTGTCAATCAAACTTTTTGTTAAATGATTGAAAAAATGTAAAAAAAAAAAAAAATATCTGGAAAGAAAACACTCTGGTCAAAAAACCTCTTCAAAACGAGTGTTGGTGGTGTTTAGTCATTTACTGGTGAATACAATTAGGTTCTGTCCTACATTTTTCACTCTCAGTCATTACACTCTATATATCAGTGATGTGCAGTGGTGTTCTAAAAATGAGGAGGAAAAGTACAATTCACTGCAATCTCTAGGTCAATAATTATTTAAATGTACCCTTTGGGAAGCTATAACAGGGCCATTTAAAAAAGGGACCTGTCCAAATTTACCCAAAATCTTGTAAAGCCTAAAGGAAAAAATCCTGAAATCTAGTGAGCACATGCGACAGGTGATTCTAAACAAGCATGCAAAGTTTTAAGAAGATTGGACCAAAGCTGGCGCTATAACAGTCATAACCATTAAAAAACATAATATTTATATGGCAAATTACCTGGATTTTGCCAAAATGCTTTTTTAAATCATTGATTTAGGTGATTACGATAGAGACATTGCCTCCTCTCACGTGACTTTACCCCATTAATTCTCATTTACCCCCCACTACACCCACCACACGCTTTAGGGAATCTGCTAAAACTCAATGGGCTCAGGGGAGGTAGGAGAGACACGGACTCCCACTGTAACTTTACCTGCTGATGTTTCTGTTGAACAATGTTTCTTTAGAAAAACGAGCGGATTATACACTTTTTAATATTATGTTTTGTAATATTGGCATTGTTGTTGGCATTGTATAGAAGTAAAATAACTGTAAAGCTTAAACGTAATGGTTTCCAGATTATTCACTTATTAACACATCTGTGCTTTCTTTTCTTAGGAGGAAGAGTCTGGCCCAGTTCCCCTTTCTGCATCAGAATACCTCACCCCTTCCTGGTCTCTCTCACCTTCCTCCTCTCCTCTGTCTCACTCTGAGCCCAGCGATTCAGACCTGGACTCAGATGATGCCAATGGAGAGACACGCATGCGAACACCTCACCGCCGCAAGAGGCACAAAGCCCTGTCCTCTTCTGCTGCACATGCAAAGAGAAAAGCACTTCAGCGACCACCCAGCCATCCTCCCACTTTTCCACACTCCCTCCCGTCCTCCCCAGTGCAGCCTGCTGCTCCCTCCAGGCCTGTGTTTAAGTGCCCGCCGCCTGCAGGAGTTCCTGCTAATAGTGTCAATGTGTCAGTGGGTCGTGGGCAGAGCACCATGGCACAGAAACAGCGCTGTGTTTACTGTGGCCGTCACTTCCGATCTCTCCCACGCCATCTGGATAAACACCACGCCCACCAGCCAGGCGTGCGCTCTGCCCTGGAGCAAGCACGCACCTCTGGCGACCCTCCTTGTGTACAATCAAGTCTCCCGTCATCGAGCAAACAGTCCCATTGCCCCCAAATGGCTCCTGTGCCAGGCGTGGTGGTGGGAATGCCACAGTCACCTCGCTCTTCTTCATTGTCACCAGTCAGAAGGAGCCCTGCCCTCTCTAGCCCTACTCGCAAAAGTCCTGCCCCAGCCCCGGCAACTCCGCCCAGAAGAGGAGGTGTTCCCGTGTCTGTCCTAAAGAGGAGCCCACCTACTCCTGCTACTCCTCCGAGGAAAGGAGGACGAAAAATGAAAAAGGATAAAGAGGAGGTGGACATTTTTGAGAAGACGAAAGAAGAGGAATTGCCCACTCCAGTGTTTGTACATCATGTTAAGGAGACAGAACCTTTGAAAGAAGAACGAGAGGACAATGGAGGAGGAGAAGAAGAAAGTGGAGCGGAGGATAAAACCGACCTATTAAGGTTAGACTTTTTTAACTGATCGCACAATGTTACAAACAGTTTCACTAGGGCCCTATGAATGTAATTTTTCTAGACTATTTTAATGGTCAAATTAAGAAATATAAATCAAAAGAATGTCTAATTAATTGAAATCATGAAATGTACATACGTTAATAGCAATTTATTAAAGCAAAAATATTTTTAGGGCCTTTGAAATGTTTTATTTTTCTCAAATTCAGTTTTCTCAAATTCCTTTAATTTTCTGGATTTTATTTGAATGTTTTCATTAAATTTAATAATAAAAAACAACTCTAATTAATTGGTTTTATTTAAAAAAAAAGTTTGATTATTATTGTGTTTTTTTATTTACACTAACAGTCAAAAGTTTTGGACAGTAAAATGTAATGCTTTTTAAAGAAGTCTCTTCTTCCCACCAAGCCTGCATTTATTTGATCCAAAGTACAGCAAACACAGTACAATTTTGAAATATTTTGACTATTTAAAATAACTGTTTTTCTCTTTGAATATATTAAAAAGTGTAATTTTTTTGCGATTTCAAAGCTGAATTTTTAGCATCATTACTCCAGTCATATGATCCTTCAGTTATCATTCTAATATTCTGATTTGCTGCACAAATCTGAACTGATTTGTTATTGTTGTTATTATTATGTTGAAAACAGCTGAGTAGAATTTTTTCAGGTTTCTTTGATGAATAGAAAGTTCAGAAGAACAGCATTTATCTGAAATAGAAATATTTTGTAACATTATAAATGTATTTATCATCACTTCTGATCAATTTAAAGCATCCTTGCTAAATAAAAGTATTAATTTCTATGATTTAAAAAAAATAATATATATATATATATATTTAAATAGAAAGCAGTTTTAAATAGTAAAAATATTTCACAATATTACTGCTTTTGCTTTTTGCTGTTCAAAACTTTTGACTGGTAGTGTATATATTGATTTATTTATTAGTTTTTTCAGAACTGTGTTGTGTATTAACATTTTTCTTGTAAACATTCCTTAAAAATAATGTTTTAGAATAGTTTTATTATTAGTAGTAGTAGTAGTACTTTCATATAGTATTTCATCAAGTAATATATTTCTTGTCAAAGTTAAACCTAACTTTTATTTTGACAGGTTGCTGTAAAGACCTTTAAGTTTCTGTTTGTATATGATATGACGATAGCTCAAAACTATTTTTGATTTATTCCTCCAAAATGCAGCAAATTCCACAACGTTCCACGTTATACTATAAATTCTATTTTCATGACTGGATTCTGTGATTCAGTCTGCGTTTTCCGCATCATGAATATCATAGGACCCTATTTCACTGTTAAAATGTATCTCTTTAAATTCACTTACCTGTCCGTTTCTCTTTTCTCAGTTCGCGTCGTCCCCACATGCTCCCACTTCTTTCCTCCCTTTCCTCCCTGGTGTTGTACCTGCGGCGGCTGCAGCACTCTGCCTTCATTTCTCTCTCCCGCTCACCGCAGTCAGCCGAGGCCTGGCGTCTTCTCTGTCACTCCAGCTTAGCCCTTCTCATCCTTTACAATCGCCGCCGTGAATGTGAAGTCTCCAAACTCACCATCTCCGAGTACCAAGCCCGAGTCACACCCCAGTTCCCCGTCCCTGTGCAACCCAGCGCCTCGCCAGCTCTAACCCCACTGGAGGCCTCGCTCTCACCCTTCGAGCGGATGGTCCTCCCTCATCTCCCTCGCGTAGGAGTCCAAGGAAAACGTGGTCGCGTACAGCCGCTCATCCTCCCGCCACACTCTGAAGCCTGTCTGGAGATGCTTTTGCAGACTCGTGCCGGTGTGGGAATCGATCCAGAGAACCCCTACGTGTTTGCCCGGCCGTATCATTCGCCAGCCACTCCTTTGCGAGGAACAGACTTACTACGTAGTTTGGCTCGGTCTAGTGGGTCACGGCACCCGCGGGCACTGACGCAGACACGCGTTCGCAGGCAGGTGGCGATACTTACGCAGCTGCTGTTGTTAAGTGAGGGTGAGGAGGAAGGCCAGCACGGTGCTGCCATACAGCGTTTGGAAAGCTTCTTGCAGAAGGAGTATCACGTGACGCAAAGCTGTGCAACCATCGGCCAGGACCCTGGGCTGATGGGTCTGATCGGTCGGGTGGTACTATGTGGAGAGAGAGATGGCGTCTTGTTCCGTGGAATGAGTTTACATCACATCTGTCTGGAGTTAGATGGTGAGTGAGTTGTTGTGTCAAACACATGGCATAAAGAATATTGGGCACATCAGTCATACTTACCCTTGCCTTTCAGTGTTGTCAGGAAACTCTGCCGACTCACTGTCAGAGGAGTCAGATGTTGAGCAGAGTAAAGAGAAACCAGAAGCACCTTCTCCTGCAACCACCATTATGATGAAGAAAACCACAAGCAACAGTAAATCGCCCCGGCACAAAAAGATGAACAGCGGCTCCCCGCTCTCAGCAGGACGCAAAAAGGCATCAGGACAGCCCAAGCCTGGTGAGTCTGATTGTATGTCATTTATACATCTCACTTCCAGGGAATGAGGACAATCTATGTTTACATGTGCAATGCATGGACTAGTTAAACCAGGGTTATTTAATTACGTTATAAAACAGATTTTGAGGGCTGATAAGTGCAACCAGTGTTAAAACAGGAAAGAACATTAATCTAAATTCGTAGATTTATTGACTCATATAACATGTTGTTCTTTTGTGTCTTTGCCATTTTAAATGCATCTTCCTTTTCTAATGAGAAGTATTTCTGTAATGAGAAGGATAGTAAACATTGCTGTTCTGTAGCCATGGTGACCAATCTGTTAAATAGGACAGACTTTAAATGTTACTTTTTATGACATTCAAATTAGCATTAAAAGTTTTAGATCAGGTAATCTAATAGCAAATGCATTTGTTGTATTTACCTGCTAATATGGAAACAAATAGCAATAATGTATTACTTGGATGTATTGAATGACTCAGAATATTAGCATACCTGGTTATGTTTATGCTTTTGTCATGTAAACATCTATGAACATGTTTTAATGCGTGACAGTGAAAGCAGTGGTTTTTATTGCAAATATTGGTTAATTAATTGATCAATATTTTTTGGAAGATTGTTTCTTCCACTGAAAAATAAAAAAGGTTATTGCAAGTTTTTATCTCAGATTTTTTTTCTTACAATTGCAACTTTGCATCTCACAATTGTGACTTTTTTTTCAGAATTGCATAACATAAACGTGCAATTCTGACTATCTTACAACTGTGATATAAACTCACAATTGCTCTTAGAAAACTCAACTTTTTTTCTCACAAATATGAGTTTCTCGCAATTGTGACTTTTTATCTCAGAATTGCGTACTACAAACTCGCAATTCTGACTTTTTCTCACAAATGTGTTTATATTTCGCAATTCTGACTTTTTTTAATTGTGAGATATAAACTCAGAATTGCAAGTTATAAAATCATAATAGCGCAATATAAACCCGCAATTACGAAAAATTAAAGAATTGAAGAAGAGTTCATATCTCGCAATTCTGACTTTTTTCTCACAAATGTAAGTTTATATCTTGCAATTCTGATTTTTTTTTTCAGAATTGTGAGATACAAATTCACATTTGCAAGAAAAAAAGTCAGAATTGCTAGATACAAACTCACATTTGCAAGAAAAAAAGTCAGAATTGTGAGATACAATCTCACATTTATGAGAAAAAAAGTATTCACAATTGACCATATGCACGGATTACTTCCTTGTTTAGTCAAGCCAGCTAAGTCATTTCCGGTCAACTGTACTGTGCCGTAATATGAGCGTACTTTGCTCGTTTTCTCTACATAATCCATTCACAATCGAAGAAAAGTGTTGTTTGTCTAAGAGGACCAAACGTCCATGTATACCGTTTCAAGAATGACAAATGCCAGTTTAAAAAAATGCGCGAGTAAATCGGCTAAATATGCGCGAGTCATTGCTCTGATTGACAGTAATAACCGGACCAAACATCTGACAACCTGATGTCAAAAAAAGAGCTTAAATGATTCAGACTAAACTCAGAGTAACAAAACTTCAGCAGTAAGAAGTATGTGTTGGTTAAATATAGGCTATTTAATAGGTTTTACAGTTCAAATAAAACTTAAAAGAGTAATTAAATTTTTATAAAATATTTCAAATTCCTATCGATTCATATTGAGTGCATTATTTAATTATTATACCATCAATATTTAAGATATTTGTAGTGAACTATATATTAGTATTTAAATAATTCACCCTTATAGGCTGTTTGTGTGTGAGCTTAATGATTTTCTGCACTTGCTATACTATATACTTAAGGACGGTAAAAGTACTACAATTTATTATACTAGTAATTTTATAATAAATCGAAAAGCAAGACGTCTTGAAAAATATAGGGAGTTTAAAAGGCAGCTGCATAATAAATAATCCTCTGCTGCCATCTATTGGTTATATGGGGAAATTCCATATTATTTTAGCCAAAAAATAGACGTTGTTTTCAGTGAAAAGTCATTTTTTCCGATGCCGTTTTTATGAATGAAAAGTGAGTCCTTGAAGTACATTTTATTTCACAACTGTAGAGTTAGAAAATAATAAAGGCTTTAAAATATTGTAATGCAAATGTGAGTTTGTATCTTGCAATTCTGACTTTCTCACTATTTTTTTCTCGCAAATGTGAGTTTGTATTTTGCAATTTCTCGCAATTGTTTTTCCTCTTAATTGCAAATTATAAAGTCCAGTTCTGAAAGGAAAAAAAGACTAATATATATTCTCAGAATTGCGAGTTTACATCTTACAGTCAAAAAGGTCACCATTGTGAGATATAAACTTTCAATTCTGAGAAAAAAAGTCAGAATTGTGAGTTTGTATCTCACAATTCTTACTTTATTTATCAGAATTGCAAGTTTATATCATGCAATACTGGCTTTACAACTTGCAACTGCGAGGTGGAATCTCACAACAAAGAAAAAAGTCAGAATTGTAATATAAAAAGTCGTAATTTTTTTTTTTTTACATTTTTTTATTTAGGGGCAGAAACAGGCTTTCCTACAATTCTATACAGTTTCCGATAAAGGTCATATATGTAGATGTTTACACTACAAAAGTATACAATTAACAAAACTTTGGTAAAATATTGCGATGTTGATGTTTATTGCCAACCTGCAAAAATACTGTCATAAAGCCAGAGCTACAGGCCTGAGACCTTCAGCACACTGCTAACTCATTGACCTGATTGTATGCGTTTATGCCTGGGGGAGAGTGAAAGCAGGAAAGCCTGAGTGTAGTGTTTGCACAGGAATAATGATTAACATGCGTTCTCCTCTCTGTCTCAGGTAAACGTGGTGTGCTGAAGCGGCCTTGGTCTGAGGCGGAGCGGGCAGCTGTTGAGTCCCACCTGGTGCAAAACATTATGGAGCTGCGAGTGCCGGCTAAAGCGGACTGCGAGCGCTGCCTGGAGCTCTGCCCCCTGCTGGTCACTAACCGCAGAGACTGGAGGGCTGTGAAATTCTACTGCCACAACCGTATACAGCTGCTCAAGAAAACCCAGCAGAGACAGAGTCCGCCCGCCCTGTCCGTCTGCTAAGGCTGTGAATCAGCACGCTGCTGGGAAGGGTCATCTAATAACAGCAGATGTGTAAGGAAGGGAATGTGAGGGAAATTTTTTACATGGTACAGTCACAGTAAACACAGTACAAATGCTCTAATTAATGTGATGTCATGTGTGATTTGTGTCCGGTGTGTAAAACGGAAAATGGTACCAATCTGGAAAGTGGACGGAAATGCACACTTGTTGTGTCCTTTTCTGAAATCCTTTTCCGACCATGACGAAAGAACACTAATTTTTCTGTCTGCAGATGACCAGTAAGTTTTTCTGTTGCTGGCTTGAAAGTCGATGAACATTTTTGACCGGCTGAAAGTCTGAATGGCTTTGCTCTCCCTTTGGCCATGACTGTATAAACAGGCGGACTGAGCAACTTGTGCCTTGATGGGAGTCAAACCTCAGTTTTATTCACATTTGTGAACATTTTTCTGCTACATACACTACCAGTCAAAAGTTTTTTAATGTTTTTTTAAAGAAGACTCTTCTGCTCACCAAGCCTGCATTGATTTAATCCCTAATACAGCAAAACAGTAAATTTTTTAATATTTTTGCTATTTAAAATAAGTGTTCTCTATTTGAATATATTTTAAAATGCAATTTATTTCTGTGATTTCAATGCTGAATTTTACCATCATTACTCCAGTTATATGATCCTTAAATCATTCTAATATTTCAAATTTGCTGCTCAAAAAAATCTATTATTACTATTATGTTAAAAACAGCTGAGTAAGTTTCTTTGATGAACAGAAAGTTCAGAAGAACAGCAGTTGTCTGAAATTGAAATCTTTTGTAACATTATAAATGTCTTTATCATCACTTTTGATTATTTTAAAGCATCCTTGCTAAATAAAAGGATTATTGTTTTATAATTTCTTTCCCCCCCAAAAATAAAACATATAAACTGACTCCAAGCTTTTGAATGGTATAGTGTATAATGTTACAAAAGCTTTTTTTTATTTCAGATAAATGCTAATTTTTTTATCTTTCTGTTCATCAAAGAATCCTGAGAAAAATACTCAACTGGTTTAAATATTGATGATAATAATAAAAATGTTTCTTAAACAGCAAATCAGCATATTAGAATGATCTCTAAAGGATCATGTGACACTGAAGACTGCAGAAATGATGCTGAAAGTGTAGCTTTTATCACAGGAATGAATTACATTTTAAAATATATTCAAATAGAAAACAGTTATTTTAAATAGTAAAAATTCACAATATTATCAGATAAATGTAGGCTTGGTGAGCAGAAGAGACTAATTTAAAAAACCTACGGTTCAAAAACTTTTGACTGGTAGTGTACATATTTCATAATTTTTCATGAAATGAAGGAATAAACATAAGAAATGGGATTTTGAAAAGTTGTTTGCTCATAAAAATGTTTTAAACATTTTTGAATGTTTAATTAAAAAAAAAACAACCTCAATTGCTACATTTCATTTAAACTGTTAGCAATTCCCATTTTCTGGGAATTCCATAAATCCCATTGCATAACTTAGCTTTGATATGTTTTCCCACTTTCTATTTTCCTATTTGAAGCCTTATTTGATTTTAAATAAATAGTTCTGTCCTCATGTATTTATCTTGTCAAACCAGTATGACTTTCCTTGCTCAGTAGAACACAAATTAAGAAATCTGAATGATTTTTGAATGCACCTGTCTTTCTTCCTGATGCAATTTAAAAAAAAAAAAAAATTAATATGGCTTCAGAACACAGTTCACAGATTTATATGATGACCTTTAAGACATTTTTTGATGTTGATATTAATCATATGCATGAACAAAGATTACCAGAACATTCTTCAGAATTCCTCCTCCTGTGTTCCATGGAAGAAAGTCATACAGGTTTAAAAGAACATGTGACCGAGAATTTATTTTTGGGTTATTTTCATACATTTCAATGTATAGCTTGTTCACCTTTAAATAATAATCATCTATCTGCCCTGTAACTCTAGAAATGGACATGAATGAGTGAGCAGTTCACTTGTTTGCTTTGTATTCATCCATCAAATCCATATCAAAACTTAAACTGTGTATTGGAAACACATGATAACCACACATAACACCTCAGTTTTTACTTTTTATATATCTAAGCTTCTTTGCTGTTTTGTTATCCTTTGTCCTTTCAAACATTGTGATGTATATATGTACACAAACACACATATATTGGCATTACTATTAACAGTGGTATTGTTATTATTAAATCTTTCTGTGATTGTTTTTTTCCATTTCCGCTTCATGTACATATTGAATGTAAATATTTTGCCGAAAAAAAGAGCACGATGTAAATACATCGTAGGCAAGACAAGCTTGTTTTTGTGTTGTCTGTGTGTTTTTTCTAAGTTGTCTGAAATTGTGATAATAATAAAAAAATGTTTGTTTGTAATTCTAGACTTGGTCTTATTTGTTCTGCCCTTATCCACCTTATTCATTAATGTGGAAGTAAGCTTATGGGCGAGACTTCCAGTACAAGAAGAATAACAATGTGCAGTAAACGATAAAACTCTTTGCACTACAAACCAGTGCGTTCATAATTAAGATAAATACATTAAAATAATATGGTAAAACACACCAATTTGCAATATAAAGCAGCAAAACGAGCTGTTTTGTACAGCTAAAAATAGCTGGAAGCAGATGACACCAGAAGCCAGAACCATAAAATTTACACATGGCACAAAAATAAGGAGGACAGAAAATGCAGAAGAGCAGCACATATTCTCACAATTCTGTCCAAAGATTTCATAAACAGAACAATTTTTTCATTGTTTTTGTAAGCGCAGTACATAATCTTCCTCCCATATTGATCACTGTGTCATTGAACTCTACACAGGTTTGATTGGATAGTGAGTGGCACACAGTTATTTGTTTTGCTCCAGTCAAAAAGGTTTGTTTGCATTAAAATGTTGGAAATCAAGTCCCTGCTGTCTCTAGTAGTTGGTTATCTTTTAAAATAATTGGATTTATTATTAGCTTACCAATTTCATTTTCATTGTTGAATAGGTACTGTGAATAGGCACAATTTGTTGTGCAAGCAGTAAAAGCATTAAGAACAATATTAAGGATAGATGACTTATATTTTAGCTGGAAGCAATGGTTCAAAGTTAAAAACCTCTTTAAAAGGTTAATTCACTTTAAGAATAAAAATGTCCTGATAATTTACTCACATGTCATCCAAGATGTTCATGTCTGTCTTTTTTCAGGCGAAATGAAATTACGTTTTTTTGAGGAAAACATTTCAGGATTTTCTCCATATAGTGGACTTCAATGGGAGCCAATGGTTGAAGGTCCAAATTGCAGTTTCAATGCAGCTTCAAAGGGCTCTACACGATCCCAGCCGAGAAATAAAGCCCCGTTCACACTACAAGCGACATGCAGCGACAAAGCAACGCGATCTCGTTCATTTCAATGGAGAGCTGCCGTTGGCGACGCGACAAAGTTCAGAATCCTTCAACTTTACGCAAATGAAGAGCGACTTTCTGGAGCAACAGCCAATGGGAATGAAGACGGTTGAGCTCATGTAATCGTTCTCCTCTCAGCCTTAAACATACGCAATGGAAAAAAAGTAACGTTAGGCTCTGCTTCTCATTCATTTTTGTTTGTATGTACGGATTTAATTTATATTTATATTATATTTAGTCTTTTGCCTTCAAAATGTTTGTATTTAGCGGCAGGAAACCTGCTAGTTAGAAGGCCCACTAGAAACCTCATCGCCAGCCTCAGGCCATATGCAGCAACAAAAGTGTGAAGGCTAGTGTGAACGCAGCTTCTAACTAAATAATCTGTAGTTTTGTAAAAAAAAAAAAAAAAAAAAAAATAGATCAATAAAATGCTCCTCTTGCACTGGCTCGACTCATGCATTACATAAATAGGAATGCGTGACATAGACGGAAGTACGACCAAATCGAACTGTCCGGTTCGCGAACGAATCGTTCTATTTAACCGGATCTTCTTAGTGAACCGGTTGAACCAGTTCACCAAATCGAACTGAATCGTTTGAAACGTTCTCGAGTCATGAATCGGTTGCAGCGGTTGTCGGATCACCAGTACACTGAACGAGTACGCGCCATACATAAACGAGAACCGGTTTCTTTCGGACGCGTCCGATTTGAGAATCGATGAGCTGATACTGTGTGCATGCGTGTAATTTTTCAAGCGTATGAAATGAAGCACGTTAGTCAAGTTGGTCTATTTTGTTAAACGTTTTGTTAAAAGTTTACTTAAGGATTCTGTTAGGTTATTGGCTAAAATGGTTTTTATGATCTTGGTCAGGGAAGTGCATCATAATAAATGAGATGTTTGATTAAGAGAAAACATGTGATGATTTATTAAATAGCTGCACTGTAATAAAAGATAATGATGACATGCACAAATTGTGTTTGTATTAAATAAACAATGTTTTAATGAAACAATACACAACTATAATTTGAACCATGTTCAAACAAAAATTATTATTATAATAAAAAAAATTATTTAACTTTTAAACATGGTGGTATAATGATAAAAATGACGTAATCAAACTACTGCACGAGCAAACCAAGCGGCACGTTTGAGTCGCTCTCTGTGTGAGTTCTCGAATCTCGTTCTCGGCTCAAGAATCGGTTGCAGCGGTTGTCGGATCACCAGTACACTGAACGAGAGTTTCTTTCGGAACGAGAACCGGTTTCTTTCGGACGCGTCCGATTCGAGAATCGATGAGCTGATACTGTGCGCATGCGTGACTCGTGCATCTGCCAAACATAAACAAGCTCCTGCTATGACTGACTCTGTCTGAACCGAACTAGTTCTTTTTTTACCACTATCTCTGTGCTAATGCTATGAGTGCGGTTAAAGACTTGAATGAAGGGATCTGGCGAAACGTATGTTTATAACAAATAAATCTTTATGGACTGTGCATGTGCATAGTAAGCTGATCGTGTTGCTGATTAGAATTAATTTATCTTATAATTTATTAAATCAAGACTTGTAAAACTTACTCATATGATCACTGCATGTGACTGTATATGGGTACTTAGATGCAAAACTTTATTGTCAAAAACTTGTTAGACCAAAGTTGTTTAAGTTATTAGCTACTGACTTTATTTGAAAGTTGAAGCCCGGGCGGGACGATAGTAATGACGTCATTACGTTATAGCGTAAAAGAACTTCTTTGAAACGAACTGTCCGAAAGAACCGGTTCGCGGAAAAGAACCGAACTTCCCATCACTAAAGCGAACATGCAAAGAAAGTCAAACTCCTTTGTAAAAAAAAACTTACTTTTCTGAAGCGGAATACAGAGTCAAAATGTGACTACACAGAATGTGTGAAGACTAAGACGTGTGTTCATCGCAGAGCCAGTGAAAGACGAGCTTTTGTGGTTAAAAATATACAGTTTTATTTTTTTTAGAAAATGACCCAGCGTTTCGACCCTTATTCCTCGGCTGGGATCGTGTAGAGTCCTTTGAATCTGCATTGAAACTGCAATTTTGACCTTCAACCCGTTGACCACCACTGAAGTCCACTATGTGGAGAAAAACCCTGCAATGTTTTCCTCAAAAACCTTGATTTCCTTACGACTGAAGAAAGAAAGACACAAACATCTTGGATGACGTGGGTGAGTAAATTACCAAGAAACTTTCATAATGGAAGTGAACTAATCCTTTAATGACAGATTTATTAGTCTTTTGCTTCACAAGATTGATGAACTAGATGTTTGTAATAGCGAATGTTAGATTTTATTTCAATGACTTGAGGACACGCAGTAGATACAACAACATCATCCTTCTGTCATTACAAATATTTTTTGGTGCAAGTCAACGCAAACCAAATAAACTGATACAGTAATGATTCAATAATATAGCAGCTGAATGTCGAACTAAATGACTGATGTATTGCAATGCAGTGCTTTTGTGCATAATTAAATATAATTTAAGCTTTCAAGCTGATGACTGTTCCCATTTTAATTTTACACTATATTACAGTGTAATATTGAGGTGATCTACAGAGAATGATTTTACACCAGCCTTTACAGATCAAACACGATTACAATCATCAAGATCACAAATTATAATAAATAAGACAAATATGACAAGAAATAAATATACAAATCATAATGGCTAAAATCCAGTAGTATAACAAAAGAACTAAGAAACAAAAAAGAAAATTGTATTTTGTCTTTGATGAAAATGAAACCCACAAAATACATCAGATGTAGTTACAAAGGTGTTTAAAATAGTCAAAATACATAATGATGTCTCTATGAAATTATTTCATAACAAAAAAATGCAAAAAAACCTTGCTGGTATATTGTCATTATAATGGCGTCACATCTCAAAGAATTTATAAACCTCCAGAAAGACATTGACTGTCGTCAGTTATTGAACCCTTATAACATTTTTTATAGTCACCTGCTGGTTTTATCAGCTTGCCTTGTGGTGAACTTTTCGAGTTTGCTTTTAGCTTAATTGGAATAATGAATAGGTTTCATTTAGACATTCAAAGGGTCTTGTTTTTATTCTTTTGCTTCATGGAGTTCTGAATCAGAACACTTGGGGCACTAAATGAATGGAGGTTGCTTTTATGCATTTCTCTCACAGTTTTTAATATTATGAAGGATGACATTCATCCCTGGTCTGATGAGGTTTGAGCAGGAGAACTGGTGTTTAGGGAAGTATTCTCTGTTTCTTCTTCGACCGATCGCTCTGTCTGCTGTTCCGCCGAATAATCCTCAGATCTAGAGATACAGTCAAAACTGCCAAAGGTCTCTGATGCCACAGGCAGACTGTCCTCTAATGCACCTTGACTATCAAAGTCCTCCTCTGAATAAACAACAGCAACATCATTCTCCACAGCCTCTTCTTCCAAACCTTTCAAAGATACTTCTGTGTTCGGAAGTTCAGAAGACTGACATCCACGGCTTGTGAGGTCTTCATTATGTTGTTCTGATCCCCTCTCAGAAGGACACACAGGATTCTCAGAGTCACAACAAGCAAGGATTTTACATTGTGTGGTCTCCACAGGCTGGATATTTTCTGCTGGATTACTGAATTGTGGAGTTTGTGAGACTGAATATGTGCGGTTGAAATAATCGCCCTTTTGGTTCAACTCGACTGCCAGGGCTTGGCAGTCATCTTGGCTGAAATCTGTACTGAGTCCAGTGTCTTCAGTTACCTCTTCTCCAGTAACAATCTCTTCATCTCCTGCTGGAGTTAAAGAGTTAAAGGATTAGTTTACCCAAAAATGAAAATTCTGTTATGAATTATTCACCCTCATGTCGTTCCAAACCCGTACAAATTTCATTCATCTTCAGAACACAAATTAAAAATATTTTTGTCAGCAAATATGTAAAATATCTTAATTTGTGTTCCAAAGACGAATGGAGGTCTTTGGGTTTAGAACAATACAAGTGTGAGTAATTAATGACAAAAAAACATAGCATTTGTCATGAGTCACTAAAGTGTGTAAAGTGTCAGTAAGGTTTCACTAGGTAGTAACTACTACCTATGGAGTCTGATGTCAGATGAACTGACTGTTCCGTGGTGGACTGGACATGCTGAGAGTCACTCAGGACAATAACGGCTTTCCTTCCTGTAAAAAAAGTATATTAGATAGTTATATTGTCAAATTAACAACAAGGGTAACAGAGGAAGAACTGGTTTGAAAAAAATTGCAGAAAGGTATAAAAGGCAAAAAATTATACTGAATAAAAGACATACTCCCTAGTCCGAGAGACACATTGTAGGTGATGCCTCCAGAAAAGGTAAGAAGAAAGCAGAGAAGAAAGAGTGGAAAGCAGAAATAGAAGATTTAAATTGAAAATCATTTACAAATTGAAATAAGCAAGATAAACTATATTATGTTATAAATAAATACCCTTTACACAAATGTAAAAGCAAACATTAAAACACCAAACTACAATCAAATAACCAAAATTCTAAAAAAGCAACTGCATAGTATTGGACATGATGTTTACCTGGCAGACTCCACAACCCAGACACCTCTAATGTTTTTAACTTCCTTTCCAGTTCTGCAACCCGGTTACCCAGGATCCTGTTCAAATATATGCAAACCAACAGCTAAGTTAAAATTTTTAACACTATTCTGTAAAAATAAGTATTGATTATGGCTTGCCTATGGCTTAACTGATATCCCACAATACTAATAAACTGCATCTTAGCAATATTATTATTAACAAAAACAATTAAAATTTATTTTGTTGATTTAAATAAAGTCGTAATAAATTAAAATGCCAAAAATAACATAAAAAACTAAAGAATGTTAAAAAGTAAACTAAAACTGAAATATATATATATATATATATATATATATATATATATATATATATATATATATATATATATACACACAGTCAAGCAATTATTCATACCCCTGGCAAATTCTGACTTAAAGTTACTTTTATTCAACCAGCAAGTTTGTTTTTGACCGGAAATGACACAGGCTTCTCCCAAAAGATAATAAGACGATGTACAAGAGGTATCATTGTGGAAAAAAATATTACTCACCTTTTATTTACATTTGAACAAAAAGTGGCATATCCAAAATTATTCATACCCTTTCTTAATAATCAATAGAAAAGCCTCTTTTTTTTTGGCTATTTCAGCAATCAAACGCTTCCTATAATTGCTGAACAGCTTTTTGCATGTCTC
This sequence comes from Garra rufa, assembly GCF_049309525.1. Classification (NCBI taxonomy): domain Eukaryota; kingdom Metazoa; phylum Chordata; class Actinopteri; order Cypriniformes; family Cyprinidae; genus Garra; species Garra rufa. Next base: position 19,713,798 of record NC_133366.1, read on the forward strand.
CACTGGTGTTTTTGCCCATTTATCTTTAGCGATGAGCTCCAACTCTTTCAGGTTGGAGGGTCTCCTTGCCATCACCTGCCTGATGTTGTTGTTGAGAATTTTGCTGTATTGCTCCTTTTTTCATGGTGCCATTTACTGTGATTAGGTTCCCTGGTCCACTGGCTAAAAACAAAACAAAAAAACATTAGGTTCCCACCACCATGTTTGACAGTGGGGATGGTGTTCTTAGGGTTGAAGGCTTCTCCTTTTTTACGCCAAATGAAGGCTACATCATTGTGGCCAAACAATTCATTTTTTGTTTCATCTGACCATAAAACAGAAGACCAGAATTCTTCTTTGTCCAGATGAGCATTTGCAAAGGCCAAGCGGGCTTTTGTGTGCCTTATCTGGAGAAGTGGTGTCCTCCTTGGTCTGTGTCCGTGGAACCCAGCGGTGTGCAGTGTCTGTTGGACTGTCTGCCTTGAGATGTTACCACCAGCAAAGCCCAGATTCTTCAGGATGGCCTTGGTGGTGGTGATCCTGGTGGTGATCCTCCTGGCCAGCACAGATGTCACTTATGGTTTCCAACCACGTCCTCTAAGATTTTTCACAGTGCGGAACGTCTTGTATTTTTTAGTAATACTTTGCACTGTAGCCACTGGAACTTCAAAACATTTAGATATGGTCTTATAGCCCTTTCCTGACTTGTGAGCAGCCACGATACGCAGCCGCAGGTCCTCAGTGAGCTCCTTTGTCTTAGCCATGACTGTCCACAAACCAACAGCAGAGAGCTTCTGTTTTTCACCTGTTGAGTTGATTAAAACAGCTGTGCCCAATGAATCAGGGTAATTAGGATGCTTTAGAACAGCTTGGACTATTTGGAATGGTATAGAACTTTGGATTTTCCCATAAACTGTAACAGTTTGCAAAGGGTATGAATAATTTTGGACATTCCACTTTTTGTTCAAATGTAAATAAAAGCTGAGAAATATTTTTTTCCACAGTGAAGCCTCTTGTACAACGCTTATTATCTTTTGGGAGAAGCCTGTTCCATTTCCAGTCAAAAAAACCTTGCTGGTTGAATGAAAGTAACTTTAAGTCAGAATTTGCCAGGGGTATGAATAATTTCGGGCTTGACTGTACAGAAAATTGGATGACCGTTGTCACAATGTTTCATAACATACTTGTTGGTTTGCCGTTGATGCTGAATGACCATGTTCTTCTCATGAATGGTCTCCAGCAGAGCAGTGGCCAGGGACTTCAGGTCACTAATGGACTGTGAAGTGACCGGGAGACTACAGCCATTCTCTTCTGACAGCAGCAGCTCTTGTACTGGAAACATATTAGCTGTAGCTAAGCTTCTATAGACCAGTTTCGGTGTTTGCAACAGTGATTACATATTTGTGGGCGGAGCCTATCTGGTGGCAGAAAAAGACAGTTTTCAAGTAGCAGTCTATGGAAGCTATGGAATAAAAGAATAAAAAAGATAAATTTGAGTTAATATTTCAAAATTCTGGCTTTATTCTGGCAATTCCGAGATTATCTTACAATTCTGATCACAACTTGTAATTCTGTCAGTTTATATTCCACACTTATGGCCTCAGAATTGACAAACTCACTATTGTTGAGTTAAATTGAGTTATGAAGTTAAAAAACAAGCATTTATGAGAAAATTATTCAGAATTGTGAGGTACAATAGGTAAATGTTATGTAAAGTGTAATAGGTTTAAATAGTATTTCATGCTGTAACTGTAGGGCTAATACAATATGTCCCATATAAACTGCATGTGAATATTACGTAGACATATTGTTTAAATCAAATTTATGCTTTAAAAGTAATCATTGCAGGTTTCATCCATAGTCTGTCCATTTAAATGTCTCCGTTTAGTATGAAATGGCGTCTTTGACGACAGTATTATATAAAAATTGCATTCTGATTCTGATATCCAAAGGCACAACAATATATTTCCAAGGAAACAGGAAACTTTGAAACTTGTTACCAGTGTTTTTCTGCCACCACAATGCACACGCAGCTGCAAGTGACGTAACTGTGAAGTTTACTCCAAATTGGTCTATTATTCTTTTAAAGAATTGCAAATATATTAAAGAAAAATGCTGGTAAAGAACACAATAGTAACTGTCTGGATTCTATAGAAATCTTGTGTGATACCTTGTTTAGCAGAGAGGACGCCCGTCAGAGCACTGCTGTTGGACTTGCCATAGACTTTGCAGTTCTTCTTGCTTTCCAAAGCACTCTGAAATTAAACACATAAGGATATGCTCGTCATCAGAATACAGAATGAATTTATACAAAACTAAAGTGAATGAATCTTTTGTGTGCATACAAATGTGGTTGTATATGTAATAAATACCTTGTACTTCATGACGTTTGATTTGAGGAGGCTGACTTCCTCCTGAAGCTGCATCAGCCGCTCATGCAGATATCTTAAAAAAAAAAAAATATATATATATATATATATATATATATTATATATATATAGTAGACTTCAACATTATATAGAAAAGTAATTCACAACATGACTAGCTAAAATAGCACTATTGATAATATTTAGACGCTTACAAAGCCAACTTGATATGTTTAAGGATTACTTCCAAGATGACAACTTCCTGATAATTTACTCACCCCATGTTATCAAAGATGTTCATGTCTTTCTTTTTTCAATCATAAAGAAATTATGTTTATTGAGAAAAACTTTCCAAGTGGACTTCAATGGGGATCAGCGGGTTGAAGGTTCAAATAGCAGTTTTAATGCAGCCTCAAAGGGCTCTACACGATCCCAGCCGAGGAATAAGTGTCTTGTCTAGCGAAACAATCTGTTTTCTTTAAAATTACATAGTTTTTAACCACAAATGCTCATCTTTGTTTGCACGATTAGCTTTTGGTCTGTGTACTTCGGGTAAAAAAGGTAAGGTAGGACTAAAAACTCCATCTCCTTTTCTCCTCCAACTTCAAAATCACCAAACATTGTTGTTTTAGCTTTTTTTTTTTTTTTTGTAAAGGGTGTTTAACTTTCTTTGCACATTCACTTTGTAAACACTGAAACTTGCGTGTACGTTATGCGTGTGTGATTCCATGATGCATGGAGCTAGTGCAAGATGAGCATTTGTTGTTAAAAAAGTATAGAAATTTGTGTTTTTCTTAGAAAATGACCTATCATTTCACTAGACAAGACCCTAATTCCTAGGCTGGGGTAGTCTCAGCCTCAGGCGTCACGCCCACGGAACGTTGGCTAAACGTCTGATGCATATGGTATACATAACTGGAAACACTTCAGGAATGTCGAAGTCGTCATCTGATTAGTTGAATTTGATCGGATTTCCGGAACACGCGAGTGTCGCGTTTATTTTCGGTCCGCCGGGAAACAATGTGCAGACTGGTTTACTCGGCCTTTTGCTAAAAGGTGCTTATGCAGACGCCGTTGTTGTTAAACACATTTGCGACGTTCGCGAACAAATTTCTGACTTATTGCTTGTTCTCCCCCTTCTTCGTTAACTTTCAATTAGGGCTGCAACTAACGATTATTTTAATAATCGATTAATCTGTCGATTATTTTTTCGATTAATCGATGAATCGGATAAAAAAAAAACAAGGGATTTACAACCCTTCATTCAAAAACAGAACTAAAATCTTTAGAAAGTGCACGAACATGTTGCTCCTTGAACTGTTATAATAATAATAATAAAATAAAAATGGACTAACACAAAAAACATACACATGTATGCTTTACATCTGCCAAATATATTGACTAAATAAACTAAAATTACTATCCGTCAAGACAGCGGCTTGCTGTGGTGTACATGCTGCATTTCCCATCAAGAAGCCTCTCAAATTAAATTCCTCAGTGCGCATTGAAAAAGTCATTTGACTTTGCACGCTGGAACGGGATAACTTGACTAACTTTCTGCTACATTCATTCTGCCATGGCGGTGTTTAGTGTCCTGCCATCAGCAGCGACCAGCTGGAAGAGTTCCGCATTCAAATGCACGCAAAACTGGCCTCAAAGCCCCAGCAAAAGTAATTACCATGAATGTGTCAAGGCAAAAATTAAGAAAATATTCGAATTACTTATTAATAAACTAGTATTTTCTGATTCAGTGTTGCAAAGATGAAATTGACGATCCTGCCATCTGCTCATTAATGCCTAATGCATCTTTATGGATTAGCTAATGAAAGAGTTTTGTTTTCGATTTTAATTATTTTGTTTTATAGTAAAATAATAATTTAAAGCTTTCTATAGATATTGTGTTTGTGAGGCAATTACCTGGGTTTCAGTTAATTATTGTGAAGCGCTCCTGTTTAAACCAAAGATATCAAGCGTATTCTGTTTGTTTTCTTTAAGAGCACATTTTGTTGATACTGTTAGTACACACAAACTAAGGTAGACCCTTTACAGTTCCGGCCCGGGTGGTAAATTACTCTTACCTTTATGAGCAAAAAAGAAATTCCACATTGCACTGGCGTCTCCATGCGCTGCAAAGCGCGCTTCTCTCCGCACAAACTTTGGATTTATATTGATTGAATGATTAAACTAATATTGTGATATGTTTTAAGTTTTTTATATCAATGGATTTTAATTTAAATCGCGATGAATTAAGCAGGCTTTTGATCTGTCTGCCGCTGTTTGCTAGGTATAACTTTAAAAAACAAAAACTTGAATTTAACAAACAAAAAGTGTTCCAAATATATCTCTAAATTAACTTTATAAACTAAAGGAACGAAAATAAATGTAATCACTTTGCTATTAAAATCAGCAGCTGTGTAATGAGGAAGAGAAAGAGAAAAAAAGACAGTCGGACTGGAAATTCAGTCGGCCAAAAATTGATGAGCTGTCTGACATTTTTACAAGGAATGTTTGTTTAATAACCTATATAATATTCTTAGGCTACTTTCTTAATTAAATATATTATTTCTTTGATTTATTTTAGCGTTTTTAGGCTGCTTGTTAGCTGACTGAAGTGTAGGCTATATATAAAAAAACAACGTGCCACCATCACAGCCCTATTCAAAACTGAGACGATTTCACCTCAGCAGAGCTCCTCTTTCTCCTTACGGTTGTGGTATGTTTTCGACACATTATACAGACAGACAGTGTTACAAAAACTATAGAAGTAGTTTTCTCCATCTCCACTATCCAACGACCCGTACACCAGCTGTTTTGCGATCGAGCATTGGCTGCTGTGAAAGTACGCTAGCCAAAGTAGGCTTAAATATCAAACATGTTTGATATAAATCGGGGCAGCATATATATATAATGTAGAAACGGTGCTTTATGCTCAAATGTTCCAGTTTTGCGCATAAGTTAAATTCGCATTTTTGGATGGAAACACAGCTTATGAGGTGCCGAACTCTGCTGGCATCAGTGCGGGAGAGAGACCGAATGTGTCCACTCCGCTCTGCGCTCAATTTTTTTTTAAATATATATAATAACAACCAAATGTCTCTGCGTCGCGCGACACAACGAATCGATTATGAAATTCGTTGCCAACGCTTTTAGTAATTGATTTTTATCGATTTTATCGATTCGTTGTTGCAGCCCTACTTTCAATGCTGGTTATTTCAATGACTGACTTGTTGCATGCCAGTCTGTTGTTGTGGGGGCATTTCTACGCCCCGAAACGTGACGCAGGACGAAACGAACTGTGATTGGTTGTTTGACATGTCGGTCAAACGGCCTTATAGGCGGGCCTTGGCCAATTAAAGCTGCAATGAATTCCAGACCTTCAGCCGTCAGTCTACGCGAGACTAAGGCTGGGGTAAGGTAGAGCCCTTTGAAGCTGCATTGAACTGCAATTTGGACCTTCAACCGTTGGCCACCATTGAAGTCCACTATATTGAGAAAAATCATGTAATGTTTTCCTTAAAAACCATAATTTCTTTTTGACTTAAGAAAGAAAGACATGAACATGTTGGATGACATGGAGGTGAGTAAATAATCAGGAAATTTTCATTCTGGAAGTGAGCTTCTCCTTTAAAACAGTCATATCAATGCCTGTAATGTCCCCACCAGACCAGCAGAGGTCAGTCACACCACAAACCTGATCATGTTCCTAGAGATACATTTCATTTCTTATAAAAATATCCATTAACTATTTAAATAACCTACCTGCAAATTATGGATTATAAAGTCATGCTACTTCTGTTACAGTGAAAATATACTGACTGTCGTAGAAAACCAACTTGGACTAGTTCATGGATTATTTTATTATTCTTAGTTCATGTAAACTAAAGTAGTTAACTAATATTAACTAATGAACCTTATTGTAAAGTGTTACCAAATAAATGATATACAATTTATGTAACAGTTATTTTGGAGTCAGAATGTGTAGGTGTGTAGATCCTGAACAAGGCAACACTGACCTGTTCTCCATACACAGAGCATCTATATCCAGGATGCGGTTCTCGTGGCTTCCCAAGATGTGGTTAATTTCCAGGTTTAGTCTGTGAGCTTTCTCCTGATAGACATTACGCTCTGCTCTCACATCCTGTAATTCATCCGTGGCTGCCTTTAAGCTTTGTTCCAGTGCTTCATTCTGCAACACCGTGAAGATGTAGAACAGATGTTGCTTTATTAATAAACTATTGTAGAGTTTTTTTTTTAAATCTATGACGCCAGTATCCACAAAAACTGTGAGACCTGACACACTGTGATATTCTTGAGAAGTTAAATGTGTGAAATGCCAAGAGCAACGCACCTGTTCTCGAGCTCTTTCTAACTGCTGAACAAGATCTTCCCTCTCATGGGCTGGAAAGTGACGAGTCCCCACCTCTTCGTCCCCTAGACGCTGCTTTGCGATGGTCATCCTCAGCAGCTGTGAGATGGAAAGGTTGTAGATACACCACAACACACTCTTAAAAATAAAGGTTTCAAAAGGGTGTGTTTGCAGTGACGCCATAGAAGAACCATTTTTGGTTCCCTAAAGAACCTTTCAGTGAACAGTTCTTAAAAGAACCATTTTGAAGAATGTTAACCTTTTTCGACTATGAAGAACCTTTTCTGCATTTGAAAGGTTCCATGGATGTTCAAGGTTTTTTATGGAACCATCAATGCCAATAGTGTGTATATAAAGAGTGTATATGAACTGTGATCAACGTGTTTGATTATACATTTCACCTTGCAAACATCTGGATGGGATTGAGTGACACAAAGTAATGATTTCGTGAAAAGTGGAGCCCATACCTTATTATCACCCTGCACCTCCGCTAAACGTTGCTTCAGTTCTTTCATCTCCTCATTCAGCTGTTTGTTATATTCTCGTGAGTCTCTCAGTAACTGGGCCAGATTTACCTGTGGCAAAATAAACACATCAGTTCCTACAACATATTAAACTATTTAATTTAGATTACAAACAACATGTTACATTTTGATAAGCGCAGACATACTTGGTTTCTTTTTTCAGGAGGCAGAGAAGGGTCACCATCCTATTAATGAAAAGAAAATCCATTTAATTGTATTGAAATACACTTTATTATAACAACAACACCTCATACTTCTGCATGCGTTTTTTGCGTTTAATTAATTTAGAAGAGAACGGAGTAGAGATACATACTATAAGCTCTCTGTACTTTTTCTTGAGCCCTTGGTGGCGTTCACGGAGCTGGTTTGCCATCAGTTTAAACTGATCCCTTTCCTGCTGGCAGGTGTCCAGTTCTTTCGATAAGATCAGCAGTGCCTCCTTCTTACTCTCCAGCTTTCTCTTGCATACCAGGAACTAGGCACACAAAGAAAACAACAGGGTTGTTAATGCTTCAATTCAATGCATTAGTCACCACCGCCAGAAAAAGCAACGATCAAAGTGGGTTCTTGCATTGTTTTTTAGCAAAAAAAGACCAAAGGACAAAATCTTTTAAGATAATGTTTGCATTTTTACCATGTAAGTGAAAATATAGGTACTTCAAAATATTGGCTTTTTCTCTACAATGCTCATATTTTTCTGTTTTCAAACATTTCACAGAAACCAGAAGTGTAAATAGAATCAAATAATAGTTGTTCATTCATTTATTTTGGTGATTCCAGAATCCAGATGTTCTAGGATCTGTATGTTTTTTAGTAAAACATAAGCTGAATGTCTTACATGTTGATTTGAGCGGTTTTGGCCTTTTACTGAGTTTAGATAATTTAGTACTTATTATTATTAATAGTACTTACTAATATTACTGAACAAGTCATCAAGCAGCCCTCTTGGAAGTTTACTAATGGCCACGGGCCCCTGTTGAGAACCACTAATATAAAGGACTATGTCTTACTTTTAAATTAAAAGAAATATCAAAGAGGTCAAAAACATTTTTTTGAGGAAAACATTCCAGGATTTTTCTCCATATAGTGGACTTCAATGGCATCCAACAGGTTGAAGGTCCAAACTGCAGTTTCATTGCAGCTTCAAACGGCTCTACACGATCACAACCAAGAAATAAGGGTCTTATCTAGCAAAACGTTTGGTCATTTTCTAAAAAAATAAAAATGTATTTACTTTTAAAGAGCAGGTCATATGGGTTTTCAAAAAATATATTTTTTGCAGTTTGTATCGTAGCTATCCTTCAATGTAAACAATCTGCTGCTGTTAATCAAAAAAGTACATTATACATAAAAATATTGTCTCTCAAAAGAAAGAGTCGACTCAGAATCGCTTTAAGGAGTCATCATATTTTCGAATCTTTTGCCTGTTACCGATCTACATCACTGGGTAACACGTATTGTCTCCGCTTCGCGTCGTGACTGCATCACCACCTCAGGTGTGCATTATTTTCGCAGAATTCTACGGCCCGAAGTCAATTATTCCGCTTATACTACAGTTACCACACCTCAAGACATCGATCAGATGATATATTTCAAGACATTCGTCTGGTTTTTATCCTTAAAACGCTATTGTGAGTAGGATTAATTTCTTACGCAGCTCATCCAACAGCTTCGTTGCTAGTTCCAAAACGTCATTTTAGACCTAGTAACGATGCTTGAGCCGTTGATAGCAAACTAATGCAGTTAGTAATGAAGTTTAGACAGACCGACAGACAAGCAGACGGACGGCAAGAGAGGGGGGAGAGAGTTTAAGATCGTAAATTACCTCTCTCAAGTCTGTGTGTCTCTCAAAGGTGACTGGCAGCATCGTCTCTACTGACAGTTAAACTTTAAATTCATTTTCTTCAAGACCACGCCGTTGTTACCTCGCGTGAGAACTGTCATGTCGTTTTTAAGTTGTTTATCGTCAGAGATGCGCTAACAACATTAGCGCGAGTGCTAACTGTATGTGTGTGCTTTCCGTACATAATAAAACGTAATATTGTGGAAAAAACATGGACATAATCTGTTGTTTTTATCCTGTTGTTTACCGTATGTATTAGTTTGGCCAGTGTCACTGTAGCTTTTGGTTATTTTGCTGTTTTGGGCTGTAAGGACCTTTGAAATAACTGAAATAGTGTAGCAAAGTGATATAGACATGTACTGCGGTCAAAAGCTGCCTGGAACTACGTTCGTCGTGCGTTTCCCTGAAAATAATGCACACCTCTAGAACGTTCGTCAGCCAATCAGATTCAAGCATTCAACGGCCCTGTAGTATAAGTAAGGGATAATCAATGGTTTGCCGTGCATTAAAGGATTTTAAATGCACGACGTGGAGGCTAATAACCGCCCGACGCGAAGCGGAGGAGTCCGGGGGACTCCAACACAATATTAGGACATTATTTAAAAAAACCATATGACCTGCTCTTTAACCACAAATGCTCGTCAACTTCCAAGTTGTCGTTTTACGTTTTTTTGTAAAGGCCGTTTGACTTGCTTTGCATTTTCTCTTTGTGAACACTGGAATGGTACTTCTACCTGCGTCACGCTTATGTGATTACGTAATGTGTGAGTTCGAGCTAGTGCAAATTATAATTTTCTTTTTTCTTTGTTTTTTAGAAAATGACAGATCATTTCGCTAGATAAGACCCTTATTCCTTGGCTGGGATCGTGTAGAGCCCTTTGAAGCTGCGTTGAAACTGCAATTTGGACCTTATCCCGTTGGCCACCGTTGAAGTCCACTATATGAAGAAAAATCCTGGAATGCTTTCCTCAAAAACCTTCATTTCTTTTTGACTGAAGAAAGAAAGAAAGACATGGACATCTTGGATGACATAGGGGTGCGTAAATTATCAGGAAATCTTTATTCTGGGAGTGAACTAATCCTTGAAAGTTCACAATTTGATCATATATAGGTACATTTATTCAAAAGATTATGTAAACACATGCAAAGTCCACAGGGGCCTGTTATTTAGTTTCTCTAAACAAAAACATACAGAAGACTATTGATATTTTCATACTGTTAAAGAGAAGTCTCTTCTAAATTCTTCACAGAATTGATTAATGTATTCCATATGTCACTCTGTAGTATTACACAATTGTATTTAAAAATCATTACTTTCATTATATTTAGCAAGATTTGTATATTTTAAATAACAGGTGCAAGCTGAATTTAGCGCTGGTCATAGATCTTTCCGTAAAAGGATGAAGATTAAAGTTAATCCCTCCGCTGATCGTGTCGTGTCAGACCTTCCGCAGTTTATTTATCATTAAACCAGGCATTTAAAGATGTAATTAGAACCATATTACCTATACTATTCGATAAAAACAAGCGGTCTCGAGAAAATAACAACACGGTTACAGTTACCGTTAGGATTTTATGATCTGTAAATCAGCAAAAGAAACTGATCGTATTTAGAAAATCATTCTCCTTAATTTTACACACATCACTTTGCTAAATTCATTGAAAACCACCAGTCACTGTATGGTTAATTTCAGCATCCTCTATAGTGCAGTGCTGATAGTATGATTCATAGAGTGCAGATGAGCGTGAGGCATCAATATGTCTGCGTTTCCTACCTCGTTCACCAGACCCTGCCAATCACTTTCGCTTCTTCTGGAAGGATTCATTTTCGGTCGGAGAATATTCCTCTAAAAAACCCGTCAATTAAAAAAAAACTGTCACGTCGTAAGCATCTATTGCGACGAGGATGACACGATTACATGTTTCAGGTTTCATCAACATAACGTACATCATTTCCGGCTGGGATGATGACCAACCGCAGCGTGTCGCTTTAAACAGGGACGCGAAGTGACAGTGCTTGCAAAAGCCAAAGAAAACAACAGATGTGTAATGAAGCTTTATACGTTATGTTATGTGAGTATAATAACCCTATGGTCTCAAATAAACTATAAATTGTTGTTGCAAATTAATTTGTTTTGCTTGTTTTGTTTACATATATAAACTTTTATCGAATTTCATATCACACATTCAAATTTCACATCATTTCACATAATTTTAATGTTGTACTCGATTATAATAATGTGTAAACAACACTATTGCAGCAAAACAAATGAAGTGCAATGAACACATTTATATCAAGTATTGTAGCTATTAATATTGGACAATATTTGGCCAAGATACAACTATTTGAAAATCTAGAATCTGAGGGTGCAAAAACATCTTTTGAGAAAATCACCTTCAAAGTTGTCCAAATGAAGTTCTTAGCAATGCATATTACTAATCAAAAATTAAGGTTTTGATATATTTATGGTAGGAACAAAAAATCTTCAAAGAACATTATCTAATATCTAATCAATGTATTTTTGGCTATAGCTCCAATTATACCAGTGCTACTTAAGGTTTTGTGGTCCAGGGTCACATATAGCCTAGACTTATGTAGGGTATCTTTAAACTATAGTTTGAAGATGCTTTGAAGCTGCTAAACCATTTATGCAGAGGGCTTCAGTAAGTGCATATACAGTTGAAGTCAAAAGTTTACATACACTTATGTTAATTATTTTACCAAAATAAGAGGGATCATACAAAATGCGTATTATTTTTTTATTTAGAACTGACCTGAATGAGATATTTCACATAAAAGACGTTTACATATAGTCCACAGCTCTTTTTTTTCAATGATAGTTGATCATGAGTCCCTTGTTTGTCCTGACCAGGCAAACTACCCACTGTTTTTCAGAAAAATCCTTCAGGTCCCACAAATTCTTTGTTTTTTTCAGCATGTTTGTGTATTTGAACCATTCCAACAAGGACTGTATGGTTGTGAGATATATTTTTTTACTCTCAGGACAATTAAGGGTCTCATATGCAACTGTTACAGAAGGTTCAAATGCTCACTGATGCTTCAGAAGGAAACACAATGCATTAAGAGCTGGGGATGAAAACATTTTGAATTTGAAGATCAGGGTAAATTTAACTTATTTTGTCTTCTGGGAAACATGTAAGTATCTTCTGTAGCTTCTGAAGGACAGTACTAAATGAAAATTATGTAAATGTACACATCTTCATTTTGTTCAAAAGTTTACACCCCTGGCTCTTAATGCATTGTGTTTCCTCCTGAAGCATTAGTGAGTGTTTGAACCTTCTGTAATAGTTGCATATGAGTCAGTGTGAAAAGATGGATCTCAAAAGTCATTGTTGGAAATACACAAAAATGTTGAAAAACCAAAGAATTTGTGAGACCTAAAGTTTTTTTTTTTTAAGAACAGCGGGCAGTTTACCTATTCAGAACAAATAAGGGACTCATGAACAACTATCACTAAACAAAAAAAAAAAAAAAAAAAAACAGCTGTGGATCATTCAGGTAACAACACAGTAATAAGAATCAAGTGTATGTAAACTTTTGAACAGGGTATTTTTTTTTTAATTCAACTGTTATTTTCTCTTGTGGACTTTTTTTGTAAATGTCTTTTATGTGAAATATCTTATTCAGGTCAGAACTAAATAAAAAAATAACTGAATCAACTGAATGTGAATAAGAACAAACATGAATGCACAGATAAATAGAAGATGCTGTTTTATTTATAATCAAGAATATATTTTCAAATTTACATCCAGTATATTGCTCGGCCAGCTACAGTAATAAACGATCCTCCTCTGTTAAAAAATAAAACATTTCTAAGGCATTCATCAAAGGCATTAACAATGAGGGTCTCTACTGAATAACATCACTAGTCAGCACCAATAACATGCTTGCATAAAGTCAAACAAGCTTTTTAGGATAAATTAGCTTGAAGCTGACAAGTCCACAGTCTCTTGGATTGAAGCCGGAGCACCTTTGGTGAATCTGATATATCACAAAGAAATGATTTAAAAGGGCCCTGATATAATCAAACAGTCTGAATCAATTAAGCAGCAGAGCATTATTTATTGAAACGATTATAGAAAATGTTGCATAAATAGCTTTTGCAAGACAGAAGATAGACATGTGCACTGGGCTTTAGCCTTTTTGTTGACAAAACATTACATTCATAAATATTATGGTTATATGTGTATACATATATTGAAGAATAGAGGTGTGTTTTCAGTGAATAACAGCATATGCCTCATTTGCTATAATCAACTGAAATATGTTCGAAAACCTTGGTTTTGCCTTTGAAGCTGGTGGCCAGCACGAAATCACGCTGGTCTGTGGACAGTGCTGTGAATGAGCGTGGCCACTGAACATACACATCCCTGAACTTCATAAAAATCTGGCTTTCCTCATCCCACCTGAAGATCTGGGAGAAAGAATAATCACTGCTCAGAATCAAATAGTGCTGGTCTTTGAACTTGATGGGTTGTAATACTGTGGCGCCACGTGAAGGGAAGCCCTGTACTTCCTCAAAGTGTTTGCCAGTCCACTTCAAGACTTTTGAGTCACCGATGTAGCAGGCAAGCGCAAGGTAAGGAACATCATGAATCCTAAAGGCCTTCACATTCACAATGTCATCCATATTTGCTATCTCATCATGGAGAACAAACTTCTGGGTGCTCTTGTTCCATTGGTAGATAACAGGAACCTGGGAACGGCTCACAAGTATGAGGACGGATTTACCATCTAAGTCCAAAAATTCTGCGTCGGTATCACGAAACCACTCGTGCAGGAACTGGTATGGGTAGAAACCAGTTTCATTCCATTTAAACAGAGTTGTCATTCCAGCTTTAGAGCTGTCCACGATAAGGAAGAACCAGTCGTTTCCAATCTGGAAGACTTCGATGTCATTGGGCTTGGACACATTAAGCATTTCAACTGCTTGAAACTTGGTGAACTTATTTTGTGCTTGGTCATATCTGTAGACAAGTGAGCCGTCGAAAAGTTGTGAGACAATGACAAACGCTTGCTCGTTGATCAGAACGGACCGGCATCCAACAACAGACCGTCCTGAAATATAATATATTACAAAAATGAAATCATACTCATCGTAATCATATATACTCTTTCATTTTTATGCCATTTGACAAATGATTATGGACTCAAACCTGTGATGTTATCAAAAGGCCTGAATTTAGTCTCAATATGATCCCATTCCATGATTATGCAGCTGTCTGAATTTGGAACCGCCATAGCCACATATATATCATCTTTGTGAAAGAAGATGTCTGCCGACATTGATTGGGTATTCACTATTTGATGCTCAACAAATTCTGAACAGGAAAAGGAACAGACATATGAAAGCACATTTATTTATTGTCACTAAGCAAGTGTGAATAAATCACATTTTATTCACACCTTTTCACTGAATTAATTAAGACAAATTCAACATAACATCTGAGATATCTAAGCAACAGAAATGTTGTTACCTGTGGAGACACACTTGCTGTGTTTTTCTGGGACTTCTTTTAATAGGACCCCTTTCATGCCAGATGGACTGGCACAGTAAACATCAGAGATTGTGGCATTGGATCGCTTCAACCACAGCATCAGCCACATGGACTCACAGTCACAATGGAACAGATTCCCTCGCAGATCTCTGTTTATTAAACATGAAATTATCAAAATACTCTAAAATACTTTGTAAATAAACCTTATCATATATACATTATGTGACCGCAGTATTATTGTTTCCCAGCTATTTAGCAAAAGAATGAACTGAAAAACTCACAGTTCAATCAAAGAACGTAGATCAGCAAAAAGACCCCTGGGCAGTGATTTTAAATTGTTATTTGCTAATGATCTGTAAAAACAGAGAGGAAATGAATCAATACAAAATAGACAAAAGACTTTATGCAAATGTAATATACGGTATGTACATATTCTCGCATGAAGTGAAAACATGAAATCTATTAGAAATGAGAACAATTCCAACAAAAATATATATCTGGCCCGTACAAATACAGTGCCTTGCGAAGTATTCATACCCCTAAAAAAATTCATGTTTGATGTTGCTGCCTTATGTTACACTGCTTTAAATTACTTTTTTTGCCCACATCAGTACACTACGCACATCATAATAAAAAGCAAAAACAGAATTGTCACAACTTCATAAATGTATTAAAAGAACTGAAATAAGTACATTGCATAAGTATTCATTCCCTTAACTCTGCATGAGGCTGCTTTAACCACACTTTATTTTTGGGATGGTACTCTGCATGTGATTAACAGTGCCTGGTTTTCTTTAAACATAATGCTTGGGATTGAGGTTTATCAGACCAGAGAATCTTGTTTTTTCAGTGTGAGGGGCCTTTAGGTGGTTTTTATTTGCAAATTTCCAAGTGTGTTTTCATCTGTCTTTATTGAGAAGAGAATTGAGTCTTGCCATACTATAAAGCCCAGATCAGTGGAGTGTTGCAGTGATGTTTGTCCTTCTGTAGGTTTCTCCTATCTCCAAATATGATCATGGAGCTCAACTAGAGTGACCATCAGCTTCCTGGTCACCACTATAACCAAACCCGTTAATTGCTCAATTTGGCCAGGAGGCCAGCTTTAGGAAGAATCCTGGTTGTTTCAAACTTCTTCCATTAAGGATAACAGAGACTACATGCTTCTGTGAACCTTCATTGAAGCAGAATTTCTTCTGAACTTCCCCAGATGTGCGGCTTGAATTCTGTGTCTGAGCTCTATCACTGCAAAAAATGCTTTTCTTACTTAGATTTTTTGACTTGTTTCCAGCCAAAATATCTAAAAATTCTTGAATCAGGAAGGATTTTCTAGACAAGTAAAAAAAATGTCTTGTTTTTAGTTAAAACAAGTCAAAATTAAGTGATTTTTGGTTAAAACAAGCAAAATAATCTGCCAGTGGGGTAAGAAAAATAATCTAGCTGTCTGCTTGAAATAAGATTTTTTTTCTTACCCCATTGGCAGATTATTTTGCTTGTTTTAAGCAAAAACTCACTTAATTTTGACTTGTTTTTACTAAAAACAAGAAAACGCTAGTTACGAATGTAACTGTGGTTCTATGACTAAGTGGAAGACCGCAGTGCTAAAGCACTAGTGGAATACTCCTCGCGCTCGCGCTTGACCGAGAACCGAATAATAAAGTTGTCACCTCGTGACCAGTGACGTGCCTTGAACTATAATAACCCCTTAGCACGTCACCTCGATCTCTTAGATCATTCTCGCAATACCGAGTGACCAGAGACTCTGGCGGTCTTCCACTTAGTCATAGAACCACAGTTACATTCGTAACTAGCGTTCTATTTCCTTTCGCTCCAGACCGCCAGAGGCAGTGCTAAAGCACTAGTGGAAGACGAATACCTACGCAGTCACAAGGGATCCCCCTGCGAAGCATCTGGGCAGGCAGAAAGCACTGCAGCACACACTGCCGGCAAGGGAGTCACATTCAATCTGTAAAAACGTGAAAATGTACATGATGAAGCCCAGGTTGCTGCCGCACAAATTTCAGAGAGCAATACCCCTTTAAACGCTGCCCAAGATGTTGCCAAGGCACGTGTAGAGTGACAATGAATAGATGCGGGAGCAGACTTTCCTGCAGACTCGTACGCATGAAAAATAACCTGAGTCACCCAGTGTGCCAGTCTCTGTTTAGACAGTGCAGCGCCTTTGCGCATATCACTTAAGCAAACAAACAATTGGTCTGTCTTACGCCAGGCTGCTGTCCTATCAATATAAGCCCTCAAGGACCTAACTGGACATAGTTCCAACCGTACGTCATCTTGATCTGATGGTAGTGCAGCCAACACGATAGGTGTGTTCCTAAAATGTGGAGACAAAACCTTGGGCAAAAACGCCGGATTAGGCCACAATGAGACACTACTAAATTCAGCATTCCAGCGCAAACAGTGAACACTCACAGACAATGCATGGAGTTCACTTACACGCTTTGCAGTTGTAATTGCCAAAAGAAATGCAGTCTTGAATGACAGCCACTTAATATCAGATTCCAAAATCGGCTCAAATGGGGGCTGGCACAAGGAACCAAGCACCATACTTAAATCCCATGTCGGACTCCGGACTGCCCATGGAGGACAAAGACGGTTAGCTCCTTTCAAGAAAGCAACAATCAGCTGATCAGATCCAAGTGAAGAAGCACCGTACTCAGAGCGATGAGCTGATAAGGCCGCCACATACACCTTAAGTGTAGATGCAGAACGTCCAAGTTCCAAAAGATGTTGCAAGAAATCCAAAATGCATCCCACTGAACACTGTAATGGATCAATATCACGGTTAGAACACCAATCACCGAATACCTTCCATTTACATGAATACAGCTTGCGTGTAGACGCAGCACGCGCATTCAAAACAGTGTCCCTGGCCCTCTGTGAACACTCCAAGAAAGGCCTGGTGGGCCCAGAGGCCACACCCACAGTTTCAGCCGATCCGGATGTGGGTGCCAAACTCTGCCTTCCAACTGACTCAATAGATCCGGTCTGTTCGGCAGACGACAAGGAGGCCCTATTAACACTGAAAGAAGGGTCTGAAACCACGGCCTCGCAGGCCAATGAGGAGCCACTAACAGCAGATGGTGCCTGCATTCGCGCACCCGACACAGAGTCTTCCAAATCAGTGGTAATGGGGGAAAAGCATATAGAATCACGTCCGGCCAGTCGTGGGCCAATGCATCCAGGCCCAGAGAGCCTGGTTCGTCCCTCAGGGAAAACCAATGGGGACAGTGGGACGTGCGACTGTCTGCAAACACATCCACCGCAGCGGTCCCATATGTTCTCCATATCATCTGCACAACGTCTGAATGTAGACTCCAATCTCCCTGTGACACCCTGCCACGAGAGAGAGCATCTGCAGCATGATTGAGTCGTCCTGGTAGATATGCTGCCCGGATGGAAAGCAGATTGATCTGCGCCCAAACAAGTAGATTGTGAGCTACACGAAGCACACTCTGTGACCTCGTTCCTCCCTGATGATTGATATAAAAAACGGCCACTCTGTTGTCCGTGCGGACCAAGACATGCTTTCCCCTGAGAACAGTCTGAAAATGCAAAAGGGTAAGGAATACCGCTGTCAGTTCCAAAACATTTATGTGCGCTGTGCGCAGAGCCCCTGTCCAGGTGCCGTTCACTCCCCTCTTGCGCCAGACACCTCCCCAGCCGAGAAGACTGGCATCTGTCCTTACAACTTCCCAGCATGCAGGTGGAGGTCCCAATGGAACCCCTTTGAGGAGAAACTGCTGCTGTGACCAAGGTGTTAGGGCTTGCATGCAGCGACGTGTGACTCTGATCTTTGTGTGTTTGTCTCGTATCGGACACAAGCGTTTTTGGATGAGCCAGCACTGGAATGGCCTGAGCCACAACAACCCGAGTGGCACTACTGTTGTTGCTGCTGTGAGCTTCCCCAAGAGTCTTAAGAGAGTCACATAGCGCTGAGTGTGACCCACCCGAAGCCTTCTTATAGCTCTTAGAATTGACCCTATTCTCTCTGAAGTCGGGCAAGCCAACATTGTGACAGAGTTTAGGGCAAGGCCTATGTAACTGGTTGACTGCGTCGGAACAAGCTTGCATTTGTCCCAGTTCACAGTGATCCCCAAAGCTGTGATGTGTTCCAGCAGGTGACGAGCTTGATCCATTACTTGCTGGGGTGATGCCGCACAAACAAGCCAGTCGTCCAGGTACGGTAACACCCTCATGCCAGTCCTCTGGAGTGGCTCCAATGCTGCCTGGACAAACTTCGAAAAAACTCTTGGCGCCAAAGCCAGGCCAAACGGAAGAACCCTGAACTGAAATATTTGACCCCCTATGGCAAATCGAAGGAACCGCCTGTGCTCTGGTGCAATCGGAATATGAAAATAGGCGTCCTTTAAGTCTATTGTCACGAACCAATCTTGTGGCATGATGGCCTGTAGCACATCTGTTGTGCGTAACATTCTGAATGGTAGAAACTTGAGAAAACGATTTAAGTTTCTTAAATCCAAGATAGGGCGAAACCCGCCGTCTTTCTTTGTGACCAGAAAGTAAATGGAAAAAAATCCCCCGGGATGAACTTGGGGATTGACTTGTTCTATGGCACCTTTGCGCAACAACACCTGAACTTCGTGTGCAAGTGCCTGTGCCTGACGTGGATCGTGAACTATTGTCGGTCTCACGCCGGTATGAACAGGGGGTCGACAGCGAAACTGTATACGGTACCCTCTTGAAAGGGTAGCCAAGAGCCACTGATTTGCTGTTATTGATCTCCAATGATTCAATTGACTTTCCGTGAAACAGCCCGCTGTCGACCTATGTGCGTCAACGCTCACGCAAATGCTTTTCTGTAGAGGTGGGGGGACGACGTTGGGGACCTGGGGGTCGAACGTGAGACTGACGTCCACGTGGTTGAAACCCACCACGTCTGGGAGGTGGAGGAAGTGGTGGAGTAGTCTGAGAGTTCCGATGATGGAAATGTTGAGAAGATCTATAACTCTGTCTTACACCAGCACTGTGAAAACGGGCACCAGAGGCAGCTAGAGGAGGCCTGGGGCCTGAGGCTGTCCCCACATGACGGGAGCGAGTTTCAGACACTGACACACGCCGGTCCAAGGCTTCCTGTGCAGCTGGTCCAAAAATACGACCAGGTACCAATGGTAATCTCCGTAAATTGTTCCTACACACCTCTGGCAAAGAGGACTGGGCCAACCAAACTTGTCGTCGAGCTTGTACAAGAGTACCCAAGGCTGTTCCACAGTGATTGGCAATAACACCCATAGTCTGCAATGTGAGCTCAGTTAAGTCTGTCACCAATGGGTCAGATGAAGTTTCTCTCAGAGAGGAGTGTAGAGCCACAAGCATGTGTGCCAAAGAATTAGAAACACGGCCAAGGCTCGCTGTGGCATTGTATGCACGAGACAGTAATTCATCAGTGCGCCTACACTCTACATTGGGGCAACGGACATTCTCACGAAGCGCCTCATCAGGAGATACAATAAGCGCTGCCACACTAGATTCTATAGGTGGCATGCTACTAAGCCCTACTGTCTCTGGGTCTTGCATTACAGCCAGTATGCGGGCTAACTGATCGGGGCGTGTAGCCTTCGTTGAATTTTGTAATGCAGACACCAATACAGATGTAAAATCATTGCACTGAGGCATCGTAAATGACGTTCTCTGTGCACGACGCAGAAACATATTATCTGAACCCACTGCTGGTTGAGGGGGGTCTAGATTGATGCGGGCAAGCATAGCTTTTAATGTTCCTTCCAGGGATGCAACAACTGAAGATGACCCACCTGACTTCTCAGATATGGTCTCACTGTCAGAATGCTGCAATGGATCTGCAGGCAGATTCTCCTCAGCACCTGCAGTAACATCTGGAATGTTTTCAAAAAGTGAGTCAGTGGCAGCCACGGACATCACCTCCAAATCCTGTCCTGTATGCATTGTTGGTGGCGATGTCATACATAACTCAGTCTGAACCTCCTCTCGTGCGTCCGTTTTAGGCTGAGTTTTAGCCAGAAGCGGCAATAACAACTCAACTGCAGAAAACAGCTGATCAACTTTGCGTGCTAAATCAGAAGATCTGGTTTTCTTAGCCTTCTTTTCAATTTGAGATGTTTGCTTACGCTTACGATCAGCGGTGGTGATATTGGATAAAAGAAACAAATTATCCGATGCCGATTCTAGACCCGCCAGACGAGCGTGACGCACGGCGAGCGGCATAATGGAGCATTCCGGGCACGGGTCAGTCAGTGCCTCTCTAAGATGATCCATACCGAGACAAACAGGACATTGGCGATGTCCATCCATAATATCCATTACATTTGGGCACGTAGAACATTGAAGTGTATCCATGTTAAATCAATACTCACCCTAAAGTCGATAAATGCGGTACACGTTAGTGTATGTAGCGATCAGGTGCGTATACGCTCTCAGCCAAGGCAGCCAGGGCTTCCGAGTGTATGTCGTCACAGAGGCATTCAAACTTGCTGGCAACCAGCAGATTGAAGCCTCTTGCGTGATGTAATCCGTCTCTCACGATCGCTGTGCGCCGCGAGATGCGTGTAAGTCCAACAACTGTATATTGAAGTGATGTAATCAAGACGAAACAGCTCGCGATATATCCTGAAGATCTCTTCAGCAGCAAGCTGCACAAATTATCGTCACGTTCGATTCAACAAGCGAGAATGAGAAAGAGATCGAGGTGACGTGCTAAGGGGTTATTATAGTTCAAGGCACGTCACTGGTCACGAGGTGACAACTTTATTATTCGGTTCTCGGTCAAGCGCGAGCGCGAGGAGTATTCCACTAGTGCTTTAGCACTGCCTCTGGCGGTCTGGAGCGAAAGGAAATAGAATTATTTTTACTTGTCTAGAAAATCCTTCCTTATTCAAGAATTTGTAGATATTTTGGCTGGAAACCAGACAACAAATCTAAGTAAGAAAAGCATTTTTTGCAGTGATACAGGCAGTTTTTTTTTTTTTTTTTACCTCAGGGCTTGATTTTTGCTCTGATATGCATATCAGCTGTTAGATTTTTTATTAGATGTGTGTGCCTTTTCAAATCATACCCATTCAATTGAATTTGCCACAGGTTAACTCCACTTAAAGTGTAGTAACATGTACAAGCAATATGAATGCTCCTCAGCTAAATTTAAACTGTCCCAGATAAGGTTATGAATACATGGAAATACAACAAAAACATATAAATATACAAATTGTTTGTTGCACAAATCAGTCCAATATATATTGTTAACATATATGGTTGCTGCATATAATACTTTATAAAAATAAAAATCATTCATATAGAATGATTAACATATGTACAACACATGTATGTTTGTGAAAATTATATATCGCTTTATAGGTAACATACATGGCAATATCACTTGATATATGGCAATATATTACATGTCCATTTGGGCATTTATAGTATATACTTATTTATCTACAATAAACCACAATTTTTAGGCACTTTACAGTACCTTCAAATAAAACTCAAGACAACAGCAATGTATCACATTTACATAATATTTGAAATAAAATATTAAACAAAAAAAATCTTACCTACTCAATTAAATGATGACAGAAATAAGTTGTCATATACTTACAGATGTGTAACATCCCGAAGTCCTCTGAAAGCATATTTGTTTATCTCTTCGATCTTGTTACCCTCAATAAATCTGTTCGGAGAAGAAAATGAGACAAAATGTACATAAAGTACTTCAGCCAATCACACTGCAGGAATATTGATAAAGTGGTCCAGGCATCCAACAAATATGTCAGTCACATATAGGCCTACTGCATTAGTTTAAATGCAGAAAAGCATAAATACTTACAAATACTCAAGATGAGGAAGCCCTGAGAATGCATCCTCCTTGATTTCAGAAAATGAATTAGAACTAAGGAGACTAAGAAGAGAAAAGATGCCAGAAAATACTAAAACATAAATATGACCAGCATAACAAAGAATGCACTGTATTCAACGCGTTAGTGTTTTCTATAATGCAGGTAAACAGTTAAATTGATTAAAAGTGATGCAGCAGTCACTTACAGTAACTGCAGTGAGGGCATGAGCGAGAACATAGCTTCCTTGATTTCAGGGAAACTGCAATTGACAATACTCCTAAAAAAATAATAATAATAAATTAATAAATATAGCCTAACACTTCTCTTTTATTCACTGCATGGTTTCGTATTAAAGACTGCGATGCAATATTCAATTTCGAAAACACAAATACATGCTATAACCCACAATGTTTGATAAAATATTTTCGCGAAAAATTATTGTTACGTGAACATAATATCACACTTACAGAGAGTTGATGTCACTCGGTATAGTCCGTGGAATGAGAGACGAACCGACGCAAATAATTGAATCTGTCGTACAAGTGCATCCTGAAGGACATTTGAATATTCGCTTTGATATAGACAGTTGAAATGAACAAACGAACAGTAAAGTTATCAAAAGACACTTTCGGATGGAAGATAGTTTATCGTTTGTAAGATCCATGGCTACGTAGCGGAGTCCAAAGCAAACGCTCCCCTGTCCCGCACGGCACAGTGAAATGCAGCATGAAGGGCTGACTTCAGAATCAGCAGCTCTGATGCAGTCAGTGCTTTAGACTGTCCCATTAGAGGAGGCATCACGAGTCCAAAAAAATAAAGAGTAGGCATGTAACTATCAGATCGTAACTCTAATGTTTATTTGTTTTTGTACTTACCTTTAAAATGTGCTAATTCTATTGTTTTATCACATCTCTTCCTGTTTTCCTCTTTGCTACAGGCTATAATCAACTAAATTGTTGTAATTCTTAACCTGTTTATGTTTAGCAAGTATGAAAATGCACAAATTAGACTAGCAATGAAAACAAATTGGAATAGCTATGTGGTTATGACGCAGCAGTTCTTTGAACGTATGGCTTCTGTGTCTTGTGTATCAAGCTTCTTTGACAAGCCACTGACTGATGTACTTAACATTTACTGTAAATTTACATTAATATAAGATCAAGCTGTATTTATGTTGTCTATTTTTCTACAGAATATAATAGATGATGCTGCATGCGTTACAATTTCTTTGGCAACTAGTAATGAACATCAATATATGACTGCAAATAATGGACTCTACAGTATAGATAGCATTAATCATTTAAAGGAAGATCTGATTTCAGCATGTAAGTGCTTCCTATATGTGACTGGGGGAGGTGCTTAATAGATGACGGTGAAATGGCCTTCACTCCTATTTAAGTATACATCAGTGGTTTTCAACACGTCCTGCAGACTAAACTCCCAATGCATCATCAGAAAACAAATTCCTAGGCACCCATATTCGCAGCACTTTAAAAAGGCAAATCAATACAGACCACCTCAACAGAAAGGCTCATCAAAAACTCTACACCGTCAGACAATTAAGGAAAGCCATAAACCAGTCAGCAGTTTAGTCTGCCGTTGTGAAGATCATTCTAACAGTGTCTATTAGTATAGCATAGAACATAGAACAGAGTTCTTTTGGCACATAGGTACTGCTTTTAGCACATGTAATGCACCAATAATAACATAAAAAGATTACAATGGATCCATCTTACTCAACGCATTTTCCTTTAAAGGGGTCATGACATGAGAAACAAATTTTCCCTGATATTTTCACATAGAAGAGGTCTTTGTATGCTTAATATATCCTGCCAGTTTTATAACTTATGTCCTCATTATCAATAAAAAGCATTTATGTAGCCTAAAAACCCTTAGAAAATGGCTCATTTGGATCCAAGGTACAAGGTGGTGCCACCCCAGCGCAGTTATTTTCATAAACACTGCCTCCAGTGCAAAACATCGACGAATAGTCATCTTCTCACCATAGGCCCTGCCCACTGGCATTGAGTCGTTTAACAGCTGACACTTGTTTACGCTGAATGCAAGTGTCGTGTCGCATCAAAAGCAAATAGAAATTACAATAACTGCCGCTTGTCTACACTGGATACAGTATACACATGCACGTTCGCTTTCTGACAGTCCGCGTGTTTGTGTGTGTCGTGTTGATGCGTTTGGTTTAAACAGCTTGTTTGCGTCTTTTTACAGATATCAGAAGGATCCCAGCGATAGCTTATTTTTAATGGCATCCCAGATCGTGTTTGAGAATTGATTGGAGCACAGTGAAGCACAGTGTTATGGAGAGTTCACAAAGAAACTTTCGCTGAAAGATAAAGTGGTACTAGCTCTGACTGCAGCTGCATCACAAACTGTAAGTAAATTATTTCATAATGTTTTGTCTGGAAATGACTGTTTTATTTAGATCATGTTGTCAAAACACTTGCATACAATAGCAAGGGGGCACTGATACTGTTTCCTATGCAATGACATTAGCCAATCATAACAGTGGCCGATTACTGAGATGCCTTAAAGGACCCGAACCTTAAAAAGGGAACCTTGGGTATAAGACTTGTATGGTCTTAATATGATGTAAATTATGTCTCTTACTGAAATATGTAGTAGAAAACCCATGAAAGACTTACCTTATTTGAAAAAATCCACAGTATCTTATACATATTTTAGACTATGGGGGTGCCATTATTTCAATAATGTGAAATGTCAGCACTTGATGAACTACTGGCACTACCACAACACAACTCGGAAAATAAAATACTGAAGCGATGCCAAATTGTGGAGCTCTTGGTTGTAATTTTTAGTCGAAGGTCAACAAGAGAAGTGATGTAAGTCTTCACTGTTTTGTGATAAGAAGAGGAGTAAATTGTAAGATGCCTGTGGATGAATAAGACTTTCTAAAGACCTGCGTCTTTGTTCTCTCCACTTTAGCCCAGCAGAGACAAATGATAGATGCCATCCAGAAAGCATGTAAACATGCCAATGCTTGTAATGATGCCGCAGCAACTGAAGGAGTTTCTCAGCGCAGATTTCACTTGAAATAGTTGTATATTGCATATTCTGAATTGTTTTGCTGTAAAAAATAACAGACGCAACCATTTCACGTCATAATGGCACCCCCCCCCCCATATTCCAAAATATGTATAAAATAATATGGATTTTGTAAAATAACATTATTCATGCTTTTTTCTACTAATATTTCAGTAAGAGACAACATAAGAATGTTAAGCCATACATTATACCAATTGTACTGTACATCTCATGCAGTGGTGCATACTTATTGTAAGCAATAATTGCATATAGTAAACAATAATTAATAGAATTTATTCTATTCCGTTTTATTCTATCGCTTTCTAGTCCACTATTATATGGAGTTCTATTCTATGCCATTCTATAAATAAATAATAAATAAAATTATTTTTAAAAAATACACGACTTTATATCCATTTTCCAAAGGCTTCCTCAGCTCATTGTTGCCCACCATCTCCAAACACCTCAACAAGAAAATTCCAGAACGGATCTTCATTGTGGAAGAGAGAGGGCAAAGGCGCGTGGCTGATGACGCAGACACTCTTTTTGCCGAGTATCATGGGAAAATAACATAGCAGGCTAGCACGCGCAGGAAGAGAGGAGAAGAACCGACACCTTCGCGTAACGAAACTATTCCCGTGCGTTATATTTCCAATTTCCCTCCTCGTACAAGTGTAAACCGGCGACCAAAACCATCTTTGACTGCCCGACGTATCGCGAAGTGTTCCCGGTTGTTGTTGTTTGTTTCATTTGTCGGCTTGTTGGATATTTAGCGCGTGTCGCTGTCGAGCGAGTTCGCGGAAGAGGTGGGTAGTTAAATTTACCTTTCACAACCCACTATAGGCATTCTCCACTGGTTTGATACACCAAATATATTTCGTATTTATATAAAATGAGTCGTTGTTTTACCCTAGCTGAAAATAGTGAAAAAGTCAGTCAATTACCGGCGATTTAAATAGGCATGCAGCGTTTGAAGCCGGTTAAGTTTAGAGGGGACCGTCTTTTCTGTCCGCTAGCCTTTATCGTGTCTCTCACATCTTATACGTATCTGTATATCTACTCTTTGTGTTTACAATAGGTCAGCACCATTCCTGCTTCACATACTAAACCCCATCGAGATTACATTCAGAAGATAAGCAGAAACTTTTCATCAAGCGAGGTTACAGTCGACGGCGGTGTAAATATGAGTTACAAGCCGATCGCCCCCGCACCCACCGGCTCCAACCACACTCCGCCAGGTGAGTTTCATTGTGCTCTCTGTTCATTCATGCTTTTTTACATTCACATTTCTCCATTTGAGGTATTTTGGGCCATCATCTTTTGAAACGCACCGTTTTAATCCTGGGGAAAGGGGTCAATGAACCTACTGTAAAAGAGGTCAGAGACACGGATAAAGGGGGAGGAGTTAAAGGAGCCATAGCCATCTGTCTCGCTCATTACATTAATGTGGTATATTGTGCTGCTAACCGCACCCTGTCGCCTTTATGTTTAAAAGCTAACTGTTTTCTTACCCATTTGTGAGTGTGCCTTCACATCACATCAGTGCATCTAATACTGGCTGTATTTTACCTTACTTCCTTTCATACACACACTGGGTGGCGAGATATCATTGGTCGAGTTTGGCCTTTTGACATTTCCTTGATTTGTGATTGGTCTTCCTCTTGCTCTCTGCTTTTAGGATCTTGTGGCTCATCTCCATCATTGGCCTCCTCTTCTAACTTTAGACCAGCATTTAGTGACTTTGGTCCACCGTCAATGGGCTTTGTACAAGTAAGTTAAAGTTTTGATAATTTTGGGCGTTTAGATAAGTTTGCAGACTTGAAATTATGATAAGTTTCCAGTGGGTCTGTTTTATTTGAAATAAATACATTACTTGTTAAATGGTTTTAAAAGAAGTTTAAGCTCACCAATGATGCATATATTTAATCAAAATACAATATATACATTAGAATATAACAGTTTGAATGTTAATTAAAAAATGTAACTTATTCCTTTAATGGCAAAGATGAATTTTCAGCAGCCATTAATCCAGTCTTCAGTGTGACAAGATTCTTTGCAAATCATTCTAATATGTGACCCTGGACCACAAAACCAGTCATAAGGGTCATTTTTTTTTTAAATTGAGATTTAATATCTGAAAGCTGAATAAATAAACTTTCCATTGAGGGTAGGCGATATTTGGCTGAGATACATCTATTTGAAAATCTTGAATCTGAGGGTGCAAAAAAATCTAAATATTGTGAAAATTGCCTTTAAAGTTGTCCAAATGAAGTTCTTAGCAATGCATATTACGAATCAAAAATTGAGTTTTGATATATTTACAGTAGGAAATTTACAAAATATCTTCATGGAACATGATCTTTACTTATTATGCTAATGATTTTTGGCATAGAAGAAACATTATTTAGGCATTTTTGCCTTATTTGATGGGACAGTAGTTAGGCAGGAAGCAAAGCGGGAGAGAAAGAGAGAGAGTGTGGATGGGATCAGGAAAGGTCCGCAAGCTGGGACTCGAACACGGGAATTAGCCAGAGTTCTTTCACTTAATTTGTCCAATTGACAACAGACTCAAGCGTGTGGACTGTCAGAAAGCGTACACGCATCTGTATACGGTATCCAGTGTAGACAACATAGCGGCAGTGATTGTAATTTCTTTACACTCGCATTTAGCTTGATCAAGTGTCAGTCATTAAGTGACTAAACGTCAGTGCGCAGGGCCTTTGGTGAGAAAAAAAACTATTCATTGATGCCTTGCTGTGGAGGCAGTGTTTATGCATATGTTTGTGCCTGGGTGATGATGTCATCTTGCAACTCAGATCCAAACCAGACGTTTTTGGAGCTTGATTAAATAAATGCTTTGTTTATAATGAAGAGGACATTTAAAGCTATGAAACTTGCAGGATGTGTGAATGGTACAAAAACCTCTTATATGCCAAAATATCACAGCAAATTTGATTTCTCATGTCATGACCCCTTTAAAATATATTCAAGTAGTAAACTGTTATTTTAAATGATATTTCAAAATATAACAGTTTTTGATCAAATAAATGCAGCCTTGGTGAGCATAAGAGACTTCTTACAAAACATTTTGACTGGTAGTATGTCTGTATAGATATATTCCTTTATGTATACCTCAACTTTTCCCTTGTTTTCTATAGCCTGTTAAAGTATCTCAGGGATCTACCTATAGTGAGCTGCTCTCCGTCATTGAGGAGATGAGCCGTGAAATTCGTCCTACCTATGCTGGCAGCAAAAGTGCGATGGAGAGGCTGAAGAGAGGTACTCCAAACTCTTTGGAATATAGTGCATGCAGCACATTTGTAACAGACTGTGACGTTTAGCCCCCTTGAGAAATGTGAGCCTAAGGGCAGTTGTGATAGAGATTCTGCATTTTTTCAGATCTCTGTGAGATCAGACCTCCAATATTTCTTTAGTCAGCACAAAGACTTTCTTACTTCAATAGTTTGTGTTGCTTGCCACTGAAGTAAAACTAATATAAAGTGAAGTGTTCATAATATTTATAATTCCAGTAGCCATTAATTACAGTGCAGCTAAGACACTTATTTGTACTATAGTTAATTAAATTATATTGCTGGTTAATTATTGAAGTTGCACTGCAGTTGTAACTTCAAATGCCTGACGTCTAATACTTATTTTAGTGTCTATTTTTAGTATACGAACAGTTGAGGTCAAAAGTTTCCTTACACCTTGCAGAATCTGCAAAATGTTAATTATTTTACCAAAATAAGAGGGATCGTACAAAATGTGCTAATTTTTTTTATTTATTTTTTTACCTGAAAAAGATATTTCACATAAAAGACGTTCACATATAGTCCACAAGAGTAAATAATAGTAAAATTTATAAAAATTACCCCGTTTAAAAGTTTACATAAACTTTAATACTGTGATCTGAGTGATCCACAGCTGTTTTTATTTTTCTAGTGAGTCCCGCATTTTTTTTTTTCTTTTTTTTTTTTTAGAAAAATCTAATATTCTGTTTTTTCAGCATTTTTGTGTATTTGAACCCTTTCCAACAATGACTATGATTTTAAGATCCATCTTTTCACACTGAGGGCAACTGAGAGACTCATATGCAACTATTACAGAAGGTTCAAACGCTCACTGATGCTTCAGAAGAAACAATGCATTAAGTGTTAGGGGTGAAAACTTTTTCACTTTGAAGATCAGGGTAAATTTAACTTGTCTTCTGACATGTAAATATCTTATGTAGCTTCTAAAGGGCAGTACTTAATGAAAAAACTAGGATATTTAGGCAAAACAACATAGTTACACATCTTCATTCTGTTCAGAGTCCCTCAGTGTGAAAAGATGGATCTTAAAATCATACAGTCATTGTTGGAAACGGTTCAAATTAGTGGTGGGCATAAATTAATTTTTTAATCTAAATTAATCTCACTGTAATCTTGGAATCTGGATTAAAATGGCTAATCTGAATTCTGCCGAAGGCATTCAGAATATGTGTGCTACTATGTATATGTGACTAAAAGTAAGTCTTTGAGAACGGGTTTCTCAAGCCAGGTGGCGCATTAGACCAGGGGCTCATCTCCTGTCTCCAAAATGCATCACAAACTGCTTGACAATTGCATTTACAACACAATTAACTATACAAATGTGTGTAACCAACTATTCCTACACTGCATGTTCTTCTGCGTAAAAGGCTGCGCGACGTGCGCGTTGCAGCTAAATACACAGACGTTCACGGGCATGGACATCGGCGTGCATAGTCTTCGGTTAAACTGCGTTGCTTTTAGAAGCGTCAATTCAGTTGTTTGATATAGTTTAATGTCTTTATTTCGTGATTATCAAAGTAAATTATAACTCACGCACGTGCCCCAGTAAAAAGGGTCTAGCAACGACCCTGCCCTGAAGCAAACCCGGTGGCTTCATAGCTGCATCCATGTTAGCACGTCTCGTTTGATGTGGTAATTTCACAGTTGGCATACACACAGGTTCGAACTCGTTTTCGCCCCATACAGTGCAATTCGGCTAGGTATACAGGGTTTCCGCGGGGTCTTAAAGAGTCTTAAAAAGTCTAAAATTTAAAAATCAAAATTTTAGGCCTTAAAAAGTCTTAAATTCGCTGTTCTAGGTCTTAAATAATTATACACAGGTCTTATTTTTCCGATGTCCATGTAACGCTACCTCTAATGCTCATTTAAATTCTCTTTCTGTTGTTTCCGTGATGTTGTAGTTCTTTATTTCACTATTCCAAATATAATTTGCTGAATTTAAACTACAAATGAGACCAGCATGCAATAGCCAATCAGCTTTCTGTTATTGGCGCGAGTCTCTCTCGGATTGTACCGCAGAAGTCAAATGGATTTAACTTTTTAGCTATGAGGAAGTGCAAGTTTAGCGAAACTGGGCTTGGAAAAACTGAATATAGGGCTTGGCTAAAGCCAGTTGCTAACAACTGTAGATTTTTTTCTCCCTCTGTGGAAGTTTCTGCGTCTTCAGACAGAATCGCAGTATTTATATAACATTTATAATATATATATATATTTATAAATCAATAAATGTATTTAAAACATTAATCTCACTTTTAATTTTGCAGTGTAAATTATGTAATCTCACTGCTAACAGCCATTTAGAATTTATTGATAAATTCATAAAATAAATTTCAAAGGTACGCATACATTTCAAAAGTAAAAAAAAAAAAATCGCTTCAGAATTTTTTTTTTTAAATCAGATATTTCTAGTGGTACTTTTATGGGGATATTTTGTGTGGAATAGTATCTGCTGATATGGAAAGTTCACTGTATATCGTAGTAATAAATTTAATTTATGACAGCCATGAAATTTTGTTTACTTTTTACATTAAACACATTAAATATCACATATGCATGTAATATAATATCTATTTCCATTACAGGTTTAGGTCTTAAATTTCATATAAGGTGGTATTAAAAAGGTCTTAAAAAGTCTTAAATTTCACTTGTTCATATCTGCAGAAACCCTGGGTATACATCCGCACTAAAATATCAAGGTAAAAAGTCATCATAGCTTGCGTAGTATAGACCCAGCTCCCAACCCAACTTTGAGAATAGATTAATGGTAGGGATGCACCGATACGAATCGGCCGATCATGCTTGCGCGTTTTGTCAGTAAAGCCGGTTCTATAATCAGCGGTAAATGCCATCAGGTGCGTGATTTCATGCTGAGCCGTATATACTACACACAGCCGTTGTTTACTGACGAGCTGCGCAAATCAATGTTCATTATCAGTGTGAATGTGCGCAGCTCGTCAGTGAACAACGGCTGTGTGTAGTATATACGGCTCAGCATGAAATCACGCACCTGATGGCATTTACCGCTGATTACAGAACCAGCTTTACTGACAAAACGCGCAAGTGATCGGCCGATACGGATCGGTGCATCCCTAATTAATGGCGATATTCGCCCGATAAGAGTCACGTTAACGCAGCACGTTAACGCCGATAACGGCCCACCACTAGTTCAAATACACAAATGCTGATAATCCAAATAATTTGTGGATTTTTCTGAAGAACAGCAGGCAGTTTAACTGTTCAGGACAAACAAGGAACTCTTGAACAGCTATCACTAAACAAACAAAAAAAAAAAACACAGCTGTGGATCATTTAGGTAACAACACAGTATCAAGAATCAAGTGTATGTAAATTTTTGAACGGGGTCATTTTTATAAATTCAACTGCTATCTTCTCTTGTGGACTTTATGTAAATGTCTCATGTGAAATATCTTATTCAGGTCAGTACTAAATAAAAAATAACATGCATTTTGTATATTAACATTTTGCAGATTCTGCAAGGTGTATGTAAACTTTATACCTCAACTGTACAAAGACCTGTCTTACAATCAGTGCTACCTGGTTCATTAGTAAATGGCCTGTCAATCAACAAAACTATCTACAGTAGTCATGGTCTTATTATTTGGATAATTGTCTGCTTGTTTGAAATATGCTGACATGTGTTTCTGTCCTTCATCAGGTATCATCCACGCACGTGCTCTTGTCAGGGAGTGTCTAGCGGAGACAGAGCGAAGTGCTCGCACATAACATCCACACACACACACACGCACTCACCCTCCCTCTGGTACTTGTCTCCCCATTGTTCTGTTTCTCATAAACATGCTCCTTCTCTTTGCCAAGCTATTTACAACACCATGTCTTTCTATCTTTCTTATTGACCTTTGTTCATCATGCATAGCAATCTCCCCGATGTACACCTCATGTAGTGTTAATGCGATTAGCGTAGAAATTTTTTAAGCGCAATTTTTGCAATTCTGTATTTAAATAAAAAACAATTTGTCAGATTTCCAAATAACTTTATATGGCATCAATCACAACAAATGCAGCAAGTTGCAACAACACCTATTTATAAAGTATTTTGAAAATAGTGATTTATTTGTAGTACGATATAGATATAACTGACAATTCCAGTAATTAACAACACAATGTGAATGAGTATATGTTTTCAGTTTCAATGATGGGGAAGTGGATACTTTTGCATGGGCCATCACAGTGTTAACAATGTGTCTTTCACTTACATATTTCATAGACCTTCTAATTACCTTATTCTTTCAACATTAAAAATGAAGTATACATATAAAGACAATGAGAGTAATAGCAATAAAATTAATAAACATGATAAATACAAAGGAATAACATAAAAATTAAGGAAAGGGAGATATACTTAAAGCAATCCTACTACGCATTTTAATATCGTCAGATTGTCTTGTCAGGTTTGGTTCATTCAGACTGCCCTTGTGTGAATTTATATCAGCTATATCCAAAGACTGAATATACAAAGTAACAAGGCAGTAAGCTGTTATTTACCCATTTCTGGTTCAAAACAGATGCAGATCCCATTAGCAACACTTTTCAGTAAATGATGGGTTATTCCAGGGATAAATAGATGGATCTGAGTGCATTCAAAGATATGCACTCTACTGGTATACCAATCCGCTAATAAAACAAGATGAGGAGGTGATAAACAATATGATGGACTCGTGAGGGATCAATTTAACAGAGTGCACGTGCTTCAACTTGACAGTGGCCTAAGTGCATCCTCATCAATGTAAAATTGGAAGTTCATCTTTTTTCAGCCCTAAAAATAGAAGAAAATAGCATAAGTACGTAACAGAGCAGTTTTGTTAAATTCACTTATTTAGATTCTGCTCTTTGACATGGAAGACCGATACAAACCGTGGAAGCTGTAGCAGAAGCTTTGCTGCTGTAGTTGAAAAGGTTTTTGTAGCGTCCCTTCTCCTCTTTCTGTTTTTCCCGAATGCGATCCTCCAATGCCCTCAACTCTTTTGCAGCTGAGGTTTCAAGTGATGGGTCTAATTCAATCACTTTGGCAAAGTCAGCTCTTGCCTCTGCTTCATTCCATACTGCTGCATGAGCTTTCGCTCGTTTGAAATATGCCTTCACGTTATCTGTGAAAGACAATACAATTGATAAATGTTACTCATGGTAGGAAAACTGTTTAGTATTTTTAGTTAAACTTATTTCAGTGCAGATTTTTATTTACCTAAAATGAATGAACAAAGTGGGTTGTAATAAAGAGTTTAGGCTTAGAGGTATGTAAGTGTTTTGATATTTACCTTCGTACTTGTTGATAATAGTAGTACAGTGGTCCAAAACCTCATAGTACTGGCCCAAAAGATGCTTGCACTGGCAATAGTTGAGGAGGAGAGGAGTGATCATGATATCTAGTTTGATCCAATGGTCATCACCCGGACGCTCCTATAAACAGAGAATATGTGTAAAGTAAAATCCCTGATGTTAAGGAATATAACAATACATTTTTGGCTAGGCCTGCACAAAAATGGTTAAACTGATGGAGGTGATCTCCTTAACTCCAACATACGCTTTGGGAGATGAAGTAAAATGCATCTATTTAAGAAAAAAGCTCTTATTAGGGGATCTAAACTTTTCAGATCTGGCAACCCCAAGCATGAACTTTGCACTGATTTCTACCTGAACTTTAAACTGGTGTATAAGAAATCAAACAATGTGAAAATATTTTGATATTAAAGATAATAACAAGTTGCCCAACTGCACTGTGAAAATAAATGTTTAATAGTAAGTATATTAATTACGTACTTAAAGGCATAGTTTGATGGAAATTCTGTAATTAATTACTTACTCTTATGTAATTTCAAACCCTTAAAGGGATAGTTCACCCAAAAATGAAAAGTTGATGTTTATCTGCTTACCCCCAGGGCATCCAAGATGTAGGTGACTTTGTTTCTTCAGCAGAACCCAAACAAGGATTTTTAACGAAAAACCGGTGCAGTCTGCCAGCCAAATAATGGAAGTGGAAGGGCACCAGACCTTTAAAAGTAAACAAAAACATGCACAGACAAATCCAAATTACACCCTGCGACTCGTGACGATACATTGATGTCCTAAGACACGAAACAATCAATTTTTGGGAGAAACTGAACAGTATTTATATAATTTTTTACCTTTGATACACAGCCACGTCCATCTGTCCTGAGCATAAGCTGTTATACGAGCCATTATACCCACAATCTCTGTGCACTGTGTAAACAATAGCTATGTTTCCATCCGAAAATGCGAATTTAACTTATGGGCAAAACTGTAAAATCGCATAAAACACCGTTTCCATCCAACAAGAGAAAGAGAACAAAATCGTCACTTCCCGATAAACTTGCAGTAAATATCACAAAAAAAAAAAAAAAAAACTAGAAGTCATGAAAATAATAATTTTTAGATTTCCCCACCGGTTAATTGACATGTGACAACACAGGCAGTACCGGTATCACCGAGGGAAAAGGTTGAGGGATAGTTTTCTCTCGTTTCCACGCTTTTCTTCGCTTTTAAAAGCTTGTAAATGTCCGTAAGCATTTTACTTTTACTTTCGATTTAGCGGCAGTACGGCGTCAATTGATTGAATGGACAACACCAAAACAGTATGACAAACTCACTTAGTCTAGAATTATTAATTTATTAACAAAAATAAATAAATGTTAAATAACTTCCACAAAGTTTAATTATAAAAAAATAGACCTACTGAAAATTAGCAAACACTGTAGAACCAAATAAATAAGAAACGAATGTTCTTCCAATGAGCTTACAAAACCACCTTAGATAAACGAAAACAGTCAACAGGCCTTTTTAAAATCCAAAATACTTTTAAAACTAAATCTTTCGGCAACGTCTTGCCTTTCTCACCTCACTCCTCATGTGAAAATAATAAATAACTCGTGCTCATGACAGATGGACGTGGCTGTGTATCAAAGGTAAAAGATGATATAAATACTGTTCAGTTTCTAGCAAAAATCGATCGTTTCGTGTCTTAGGACATTAATGTATCGTCACGAGTCGCAGGGTGTAATTTGGATTTGTCTGTGCATGTTTTTGTTTACTTTTAAAGGTCTGGTGCCCATCCACTCCCATTATTTGGCTGGCAGACTGCACCGGTTTTCTCTAAAAATCTTTGTTTTTGTTCTGCTGAGGAATGCCCTGGGGGTAAGCAGATAAACATCACATTTTCATTTTTGGGTGAACTATCCCTTTAAGACCTTTGTTCATCTTTGGAAAATCGAGAGCTACCACACATGAATGTGCGTCCAAGACTGACATGGAATAGAAAAAATATTTTTTTTTTTTAAGGTTGTTGTCACATGGGCTATTTTAACAATGTCCTTACAACCTTTCTGGGCCTTGAATGTTGTTGTACCATTGCAGTCTATGCAGAGTCAAAAAAAGCTCTCGGATTTCATCAAAAATATATTAGTTTGTGTTCCGAAGATGAATGGGAATGAAGGAATGACAGTGAGTAATTAATTAGAGAAATTTCATGGTTGGGTGAACTATTCTTTTAACAGTTGTTAAATCAAAGTACTTATGTCTTAAATTCTTCACTTGCAAGTGGTACTACGGAGCTTTTATTTTGGCAGACAACTCCAGGGAGGCTTCTAAGTTTCTAAGACAGCAGGTATAAAAACACGTCATTACAAACTAGTGAAACGCTGTAAACAGCTATCCATATTAAATTTATGCAGCTGTAAAAATAATGTGAACCTGGCATGTGTAGCATTTCCAAACTCTCAGCATATGCACAGATGGGGTTTACTGCATTTACCGAGAACTCTGGAGGATCATGCACATTAACCCAATGGCATGCTATAAGTGTAAAACATTTTTTGGTTCATTTTGAAACTGTGGCAGGACAGATTAGAGAGTTAGAGAGCTGCCGCAGTCTAGGCAATTAATTACAACCACTCATTGCTCAGTGGCTATTAAGGCTAACCTTCATTTGTAAGTTCTTCAGACAAGCTATGGCATTGTAGTACTTCTCAGCAGCTGCTGTAATATCTCCACTCTTGTACAGCGCATTTCCCTCCTCATGGATATGTGGTATGGCCTGCAATTTCTCCTCATCTGACATTGCCCATATTTCCTTTTGGAAGCATCCAGGGTGCAAGATCTGGAAAAGATGAGAATCATAATCCATCAATTAGCATCATAACAAAGATCAAGCGGGAATTACCAACAGCTACTTTGTAATTGATGTACACTACCAGTCAAAAGTTTCTGAACAGTAAGATTTTTTTTTTTTTAAGTCGCTTCTGCTGACCAAGCTTGCATTTATTTCATCCAAAGTACAGTACATTTTGGAATATTTTTACTATGTCTATTGACTTTTTAATGGTATAATGTTACAAAATCTTTTCATTTCATATAAATGCTCATATTTTAATCTTTTTGTTCATTAAAGAATCCTGAAAAAATTTACTCAACTCTTTTAAATTTTGATAATAATAATAAAACAGCAAATCAGCATATTAGAATGATTTCTGAAGGGTCATGTGACACTGAAGATTGGAGTAATGATACTGAAAATTGATCACAGGACTAAATTACATTTTATAATGTATTTAAATAGAAATAGTTATTTTAAATAGTACAAATATTTCACAATTTTTGCTGTACTTTGGATGAAATAAATGCAGGCTTGGTGAGCAGAAGATACTTCTTTAAAAAAACATTAAAACAATTACTGTGCAAAAACTTTTGACTGGTAGTGTATAGTTGTTGTTAAATTAGTAGAAATGCACATCATTCAATTACAGGGATAGTTCCCCCAAGATGATCCAAACCTGTATGAATTTCTTTCAGCTGCTGAACACAAAAGACGACATTTTGAAAAAACATTTGTAACCAAACTGTTGACGGTAGCCATTGACTTACATAGCATGGAAAAAAATATTAAGAAAGCAGAATAATGAAATAAATGAAACTCATCCAGGTTTGAAACAAGTAGAGGGTAAGTAAATGATGACAGGTGGGTGAACTATCCCTTTAACACTTTAAACAGGAATTGTGGTTATGATGCTGTTCATATTGTAGCCTCAGCTCTTTGTCCCAAAAAAACTGCACCTTTAAAAATTAGATTATGCTGTTTCTCACCTCTAGCATTTCCAGGGTAAAAACTAGAGGCTGAGGATTGGCCTGCAACTTATCCAGATCAGAGTGACCCATAGAATGATGTGAGTGAACTTGAGCTATTCCACAGCAGTGCCTCTGTCCTTCCAGTGGGTCTTTTCCATGGCTGATGTTGCGCAGGGACAGAGAAACCAGAGGGTAGAGAGCTGTGTGCTATTACAGCAGAAACAAAATCAAATGAGTACTGAGCCAAAATATTATCAGAAAAAAATGAAACAATTATTCTTATTTATTTACATGTGTAGTATTTACATACAGAGGGTTTTCACTTAACGTCATGGTTTGGTCAGTTACCCGGATGTGTGGCCATATTGGCGATACTCGAATGTAAGCGACAGCATGGATTGCACGGTTAATGTACTAGTGAATACATTGTTCTGTTAAATTATGCTGTCTAAACCATGGAAAAAAATGTGTGGAGACTGCTAAATCCTATAGAGAAGGACTTGGTAAGCAGGAATGAGCACAAATTTTGACAACTAAACTTAATAAGTGGTAAAGATACGTATGAGCAGTGTCAACTAAGATATTAGACCAATATTTCACCTACCTGACCGGAAATGATAAGAACAAGCACGAATGTTATCAAGATTCTTGCCCTGGAAATCTTGGTTCAGTTTGGCCAACCACAAACTGTCAGACCTCAGATAGTGTTTTGCACTCTTCTCCTTGATTTGTTATAACTTATGGCAGTCTAAAGTACTTCAAAGGTTTTTTTCTGGTCTGACAGATTAGTACAGCCCAAAACATGACAATAATTGACCATTTTCAGCAAGAATAATCAGCAAAATGTGTGAGTTCTGTCCGTTCAGTGGCACTGTTTACGGTAAGTGCCGCCAATATGGCCAAATGATGACGTGTCGTGAAAACACTCTATATGTGACCCTGGACCACAAAACCAGTCTTAAGTCGCTGGGGTATATTTGTAGCAATAGCCAAAAATGCATTGTATGGGTCCAAATTATTGATTTTTCTTTTATGCCAAAAATCATTAGGAAATTAAGTAAAGATCATGTTCCATAAAGATATTTTATAAAATTCCTACTATAAATATATAAAAATGTCATTTTTGATTAGTAATATGCATTGTTAAAAACTTAATTTGGAGATCTTTAAAGGTGATATTCTCAGTATTTTGATTTTTTTTTGCACCCTCAGATTCCAGATTTTCAAATAGATGTATCTTAGCCAAATACTGTCCTATCCTAACAAACCGTATATCAATAGAAAGCTTATTTATTGAGCTTTCATATGATGTGTACATCTCCGTTTTGTAAAATTTAACCTTATGACTGGTTTTGTGGTCCAGGGTCATATATGTAATATTACAAGTATGTAGATATTAGAAGAGAGGATCATCAACCTTGACATCACAGGTGAACTCGGCAATTTCACCCTCTCTCATAGTGGTAACCACTTGCTCCCACACAGGAAGTTTGAACTTCTTTCCCAGTATGAGCTCCATAGGTTTACTGTGACTGTGACCTCCCATTGTCCTGGAGTCATCCACCAGAGTGCCATCACAAAGGCTAGTGCGGTAATGAAACTTCACCTTTTGAGAGACAAAAATACAAGATAACTAATTTCACTATTTATTATAAAGCATTTAATTTATTCCTCTGACATTTTGTCTAAAGATTATACAAATAAATAAATGCAAAAGATTTATTATATATGCTCCCTTGCCTTCGCCACCACAAGGCACAGAGAGAAAAGATGATTTGTTTAATGTCAGGCTTTACAGGGTTAATATTCTTGATGTTGCTTATAATGATATTGCTGCTATGAAGTACGTAGCTTTCAGCTGTCCCACAGAAGACGAACCTTTTTTCCCTCACCTCTCAGTGCCAAAAATGCAAACAGACTGACATCCTGTTTGTGAGACCGCCTTTAATAGACTATAGCATCGGGTATCCATCCCGTGCTTAGCTAACGGCTAACGTTAAATCTGAATATCTGGCGTCGTCTTGTAAAAACAGGACACAGACCAGTTGGACTTTTTCTATGACTGTTGCGATATGTACATAACACATGACACTGTACTGTACAGAGTTTGGACTATTTTCAGTCTAAATTAAGTCTATATTATGCGTCAAAACTGGCGAATCCAGCTAGCCGTAGAGCTGTGACGTGCGACGCGTTAAATAATAACACATTCGTTCGTTCTCTCGACATTTCATTACTGTTAAATGTACCCTGTATGTTACACTACCTTTGTTCCATCGGGAAACGTTGAAAGTTCTCCTTTTCCAGGAGAGATGACTTTTTTCTGAATGCCATCAGCTCTGAGCTTTATGTCAATTTCCTCCATTCTTCTAGACTAGAAGATGAAAATTAGTGTCGCTGCGTTGAGTCTAGATGGCGCTCCAGCAGCGTTTCAGAATGACAAGGGTTACATTAACAGACTACACACATCACTGGCCTACTGTACTTCTTCTTTTTTTCTATGGGAGGTTGGCATACAACTTTAAGGTGCATTACCTCCTCCTGCTGGGTAGGAGTGTGGGTTTAAGATTATGCAGTCATATACGCGTAATCTCCTGAAATATCTGTCTTTTCCGATATTGCATTAAAAACTAAAACATTTTTCATGTGAATTATTGTTTATTTCTATTTTCTTTGTTTTTTGCCTTTACCAATATTTCTTTAAAGGTCATAAAGCCGTCTTCCTGTTTTCATCCTGTTTTTTTCTACCAGCTCGTTTTTTTTTTAACCTGTATACAAGCTGGATTTTCCAACAGAAAGTTGCTTTTAAACCCATCATCTGAATCCTGTATATTGTCTGAAAGATCTCAGTCAGCACATCAGCTTGGCTTTCCATGACCTGTTTCTAATGTCATTAAAGATGAACTTGAGTCAGAACTTCTTAGTGTCCTTAGTGGTTTATTTTTCTCAACACATTAACGCTTTTAGGATTGGCATGATTTCTTCAGTGTATACTGAAAGACTGTCATAATTTTTTTTTTATTGATGTTAAATGTTTTATGAAATTAAAACAAAATATG
This sequence comes from Garra rufa, assembly GCF_049309525.1. Taxonomy (NCBI): domain Eukaryota; kingdom Metazoa; phylum Chordata; class Actinopteri; order Cypriniformes; family Cyprinidae; genus Garra; species Garra rufa. The sequence continues at coordinate 19,754,787 of NC_133366.1, forward strand.
TTGACATAAAAGATGTTTACATATAGTCCCCAAGAGAAAATAATAGTTGAATTTATAAAAAATTATCCTATTTAAAAGTACATACACTTGATTCTTAATACTGTGTTGTTACCTGAATGATCCACAGCTGTTGTGTATTTGAACCCTTTCCAACAATGACTGTATGATTTTTAAGGTCCATCTTTTCACACTGAGGACAACTGAGGGACTCATATGCAACCATTACAGAAGGTTCAAACGCTCACTGATGTTCCAAAAGAAAAAAAGGATGCATTAAGAGCCAGGGGTGTAAACTTTTGAACCGAATGAAGATGTGTATATTTTTCTTATTTTGCCTAAATATCATATTTTTTCAAGTATTACTGCCCTTCAGAAGCTACACAAAAGATACTTACATATTTCACAGAGGACAAAATAAGTTCAATCTACCCTGATCAACTCTGACTGTTTTTGTACTTAATTGTTATAGTCCGATTTTTTACTGCACTGCCTAGAGAACACTGGCAATCAGGAATCGTTTTGCAAGTCAATGTCTATTGCTTCACACAGCATACATAGATAGGTGCAGATAAATTGAAATAGAAAAGTTTGCTTTTATTACACTACTATATAAGAAATTAAAAATGAAAGAAACATACAGTAACTCTAAACTCAATTGCGTATTTCAGACTGTCATACCCTACAGTCTGAGAAACTCAGCTACTTCAAAATGTATACATGATTTTGAATTTGTGTTTTATTTTATTGTTTTATTTTTGCTAACTGTCATTTATTAATGTATTCAGCTTATAACTGTTGTTAGAGCACTGTAATTTTTGCTACAGTTTTACAGTTCAATAGAAAAGCACACTGACACATGTTGTTTTTAATTTATTTTTTTATTTTTTGTAATGCAATACAGGCTACAAGACATAGGACCATACAAGATACAAGGTACAAGCTTATACAAAAAAAAAATAAATAAATAAAGAAATAAAAAATAATAAACAAATACAATACTAATATGAATACCTTAATATACTAACATTAATGAAAACAAACATGTTATTAAAAGGGTGTAGTCCTATACGTTTACATATATACTTTTTTTAAGTTTGCAAGGATGGAAGCTCTGGGTCTTGATGAGCTATCAGTACATGGCAACACCTGGGCTGGCTGTGACAGGGAGCATGACCACTATTTGCCATATTTATCTATTTTTGTGCCCTGAAATGAAAAGCAAAAATCAGGTTTATTTTTTAGTCATTTTTTGACTTGGAAACTGTCCACCTGCTGTGTTACAACTAATCATCTATATGTACAAGGACTGACTATATTACCAACAAAAAGCTTCCAGATCTATTCAAATATTTTTAGTTCAGTACCTTAAACCATTCATGGTGCAGTATCTTGCCCAAATCGAGTCGATCTGCTGGATCACTCTGCAGACAAGAGCAGATCAACTGGCAGCAATCTGTTCAGAAAGAAAGAAGAGAAAACAGATTATTACTTTTAACCTCATCCCTTTATTAATCTAAACTGTACAACTAGATGACTGGAGGTTAGAAATAATTTGTTGTCATGAGATATTACCTAGTGTCAATCCGGCTATGAACCAACGATTCACATTGATCATAATCAGGTCATCGCTGTCTGGAAATGTCCCGCATACCAGCGAGAACAAGAGCACTCCCAGTGAATACACTGTCGCTGGCTCCCCGTGGTACCTGCCCTCTGATTTAAATTCAGGTGGAATGTACATTCGAGTGCCTGTAAGGAAAAAAGATTTTGTGTTATATGCATTTCCACAGCATTTTGTCTAGGTGCCCATTAGCATGATACCTGAGTGATTCCTATTCTATGGCCTCAATACTTACCCATAAATGTAGTATAGGGTGTGCTTTGAAGGAGGTCGCCGCACCCAAAGTCAATTAGTTTGACTTCTAAGGTGTCCTTGTTGATCAAAAGATTTTCCTGTTTGATGTCCCGGTGCAGCACCCCACGTTGGCAGCTCATGTAAGCGGCTTGTGTCACCTGCCGCATGACAACCCGAGCCAAGTCCTCGTTGATTCTGCCTCCATGGTGCTGCACAAAATCAAACAAGTCCTGGCAGGGAATAGGCCGCTCCAGAATCATGATGTAGTACTCACCCAGATCCTTCCAGTCCAGCAGCTGGATTATCTGGGGAACTCTGGGGCCTTCATTTGCGAGGATTAAAAGAGCGACCTCCATTGGAAGAGGTTCAGGCTGGAAGAAGAACAAGTTTTATGATGGTTAGATGGAGGTGGATTCCCAAATGCTGAATACAGTGACTCAAGGGAAAATATATAGAAAGCACAGTCTACTTACAAAGTGGATGTATTGTGTATCCTCTCTTTTCTTCACAAATTTCACTGCCACCTGATCATTCAAAAAAAAAGAAGAATTTGTGTGAGACGTATTTATAATAAACATATAGAGTTCATATCGTTGCAATTATTAATCCTGTGCAGACATGTAAAGTTTTGTGAATATACATTCACACACACACACACACACACACACACACACACACACACACACACACACACACACACACACACACACACAGCGTATTTGTTCTGTCTGACAGTTTTAAGAGGTTAGCTGCTCTAAACAGTAGACATAAGATACACTAGAAGGACTTGCAAAAAATACAAAAAAGATGCAGATAAGAAATTACTAGCTAAGTAAAAATAGATAAAAAGTGATACCTCCAGGCCATCCGTCAGACGCCTCCCTTCGTAGACGGCTCCAAATCCTCCTTGACCCAGCATATTGCCGACTTCATACAAGGCAAAGATGTCTATAAAAGATAAATAAGAGTATTTGACATTAAAAATCAAGCTGTGACATTTTGACAACTCCTACAGAGTTATATTTAATTAACATAAAACTATGATAAACAATTTTCTTTAATTTTATATAATTTACACATGTGGTTTTATGAGCTCAAATGAATTGAAATTCATTTGGATGTTTTTGTTAAAAGTAAAACAAACCTTTTTTTACATAAAAGCTTCAAATTCATATTCATCAACTATAAGCTGACATAGTATACATTTTCAAAGTGCAAATAAAAGACTGCTTCATACCTGAGCAAGGAGTAAATAAGGACTTGGTGAGGCCTTGAGTTTGTAGACCGTCCGCACTCCAGTCGAACACAGCACAAACTGGACCTTGGAAGGCATCCATGCTCCAGTCGGACTCGATGCGGACTGGAGCTTGGAGTGCGTCAGAACTCCAGTCGGACTCGATGCGGACTGGAGCTTGGAGTGCGTCAGAACTCCAGTCGGACTCGATGCTGGCTGGAGCTTGGAGTGCGTCAGAACTCCAGTCGGACTCGATGCGGACTGGAGCTTGGAGTGCGTCAGAACTCCAGTCGGACTCAATGCGGACTGGAGCTTGTTGGGGGTCAAAACTCCAGTCGGACATGGTGCGGACTGGAGCTTGGAGTGCGTCGACACTCCAGTCAGACACGGCCTGGACTGGAGCTTGGAGTGCGTCAGAACTCCAGTCGGACTCAATGCGGACTGGAGCTTGGCGTGCGTCAAAACTCCAGTCAGACTCAATGCGGACTGGAGCTTGTTGGGGATCAAAACTCCAGTCAGACATGGTGCGGACTGGAGCTTGGAGTGCGTCGACACTCCAGTCAGACACAGCCTGGACTGGAGCTTGGAGTGCGTCAGAACTCCAGTTGGACTCAATGCGGACTGGAGCTTGGCGTGCGTCAAAACTCCAGTCAGACTCAATGCGGACTGGAGCTTGTTGGGCATCAAAACTCCAGTCAGACATGGTGCGGACTGGAGCTTGGAGTGCGTCGACACTCCAGTCAGACACAGCCTGGACTGGAGCTTGGAGTGCGTCAGAACTCCAGTTGGACTCAATGCGGACTGGAGCTTGGCGTGCGTCAAAACTCCAGTCAGACTCAATGCGGACTGGAGCTTGTTGGGCATCAAAACTCCAGTCAGACTTGGTGCAGGCTGGAGTTTGGAGCGCGTCGACAGTCCAGTCAGACACGGCCTGGACTGGAGCTTGTTGGGAATCAGTGCTCCAGTTAGGCTCGGTGCAGACTGGAGCTTGGAGAGTGTCCACACTCCAGTTGGATTTGGCATGGACCGGAGCTTTGAGGGCATCATCTACCCAGTAGGAGTCGCTGCGGTCTGGAACTTGTTGTGCACCAACGCTCCAGTCCGACTCGACGCGGACTAGAGCTTTTTGGGCATCAACACCCCAGTCAGACTCGATCCGGACTGGAACATGTTGGACATCAACACTCCAGTCGGACTCAGTGCGGACTGGAGCTTGTTGGACATCAACCCTCCAGTCAGACTCTGCGCAGACTGGAGGTTTTTGGGCATCAACAATCCAGTCGGACTTGATATTGACTGGAACTTGTTGAGCATCAAAACTCCAGTCAGACTCTGCGCGGTCTGGAGCTTGAAGGGCATCAACACTCCAGTCGGAGTCAGTGAATGCTGGAGCTTGTTGGGCTTCAAAATTCCAGTCGGAGTCAGTGCAGACTGGAGCTTGGAGGGCATCAAGACTCAAGTTGGACTCAGAGTGGACTGAAGCCTGGAGGGTATTAAAACTCCAGTCAGACATAGTGCAGACTGGAGCTTTTAGGGCCTCAAAACTCCAGTCGGAGTCAGTGCAGACTGGAGCTTTTAGAGCTTCAAAACTCCAGTTGGAGTCAGTGTAGACTGGAGCTTGAATGGTATCAAAACTCCAGTTGGACACAGCATAGACTGGAGCTTGGAGGGCTTCATCACTTTGGTTGTTGACAGTGTGGACTGGAGCTTGGAGGGTCTCGACATTCTTGTCGGCCACAGTGCAGGATGGAGTTTGGAGGACTTTTTTACCAGGTCTCATACGACCAAAAAGTACCTTCCAAATGGATTTTTTCTTTTTACATTCCTCCTTTGTTCCTGCTTTTGCTCCATCCACATTAGAGGCACATGGCTGCACTGGAGCTGACTCTGTGCAGGCTGTAGCTTGGAGGAGGCCTTGGACACTGGAAGTCTGGTCTAAAGTGGAATGACATTAACCAAAATAACTATGAATACAAGTTAAATATGACATCCTCTTCTTAGCACCTACTCATATTACTGCATGTACGCTATAAATTATGAAGTGATTCTTTTCTGATCTTCGGCAGGGCTCTACAGTGCAAGCATTTCACTCTCATGTGCAAGTGAAAAATTACTTCAGCGCAAAAGTGCAGGTGACATCTTACCAAAACATCATGTGCCTCACAAATTAAATATTAACAACTTTCAATGACAACTTTCATATGCAATTAAACAAATTTACATTATGTAGCCTACATTAATGGTTAACAGACCTTCAAATAATTTAAATAGTCAGGTATTCAAATGATTAATGCCTTTCAAGTTTGATCATATATTTTCATATATATTCATATTTGACAGGTGATAGACGACTGATCTGTTCATGTTTTTTGTATGAAAATTGTTTTAGTGCATCCTGATCATGGACTGATTCATGTCTTACAGAGAAAACTTTAGCAAATAAATGCATTTCATATTCTCATAACATGGTCCTGTAACTTACTCTCAGTGTTTCTCCTAGCCTGTGGCACAGCTGCATCAGCTCCCTGATCCTTTTTCTCACCCTCAGCTGAGCTAGTCTTCTGGATGTCTTTTTCACTAGCTTGCCTATTGCCAAACAGTGCCTTCCAAACCCTCCTTATATTTTTAAATTTCTTCTTCATTTTCCCTCTTTTCTCCTCATCCACATTAGAAACCTGTTGGTGTTGTGGATGGGTTTCCACTGCATCGCTGGAAGAATGTGGTGCTGTACGTTGCTGGAAATCGTACATTTGTCCACAAATTTCTGCGTTTTTGCAGTGAGATTTTAGCTGTCTCATTTTTACAGCTGTTCTCTACACGGCAGATGTGAAAAGTTGTAGAGACCAAAATTGCAGATGACCAAAAAGCAATTTGTGAGAAATAATTAGTTGTAAGAACTAATGAATGCGTTGAAGATCACCAAAATCGCAAACCACCAAGTAATAGTGCGAATGAACAACTGAAGGCTTTTTCCCCTTACTGTCATTGTGACGTCACTTTTAGAACTATCAATACATTCTAATAATTCCATGGTTATTTTCTCTGTGCGGGCGGGGCCACCGCTTAAGCGCGGAAATGTAGGCACGTGTACTTGACACTGACAGAAAGGATTTTTTTTTAAATATCTGTCATTACATTTTTGATTAATAAAAGACTTGCCATTCATCTGTGCCAGTAAGAACGTTGTCATATTTGTGTTGATTATTTTTCTCCAAGTAAATACTTAATATAATGAACATATCATTAAATGTAATTGAGAATGAATTAAAATGTGCGTTTGGTGGCATTTAAAATACATCTATTCATTCTTTAATACACAAATGAGCAGTTT
>NC_133366.1:19761706-19921726 GCF_049309525.1 Garra rufa
CTGCTGGTGAGTGTAGATTATGCATCGTTACTGTTATTCCTGCAGTTCCCGGATGTGCATGTTGAATATTGCCGAATTTGAACCACTGAATTTGTGGAATCGAATTTGTAAAACAAAGTGGACCAAAAATTGCCTGTTTAATATTGTAGATCGTATTTTTAAACAGACGGAAGAGATCTCTGGAAGGTGAATATGTATTATTGAATTTTGAATTATAAAAATATGTGCGAAATATATAACCATGTTGAATTTCAGCTCCTAAAATACAAGCCCTGAAAATACACAGCATCAAAATGCAAGTACTGTTAATGTAGTGCATTTTTATTCATGTTTTCTTTTTGTATTTGTACTTTTATACTTGTGTGGGTAGTAGTGAGTCAAAAGTTTACATACACGTTGCAGAATCTGCAAAATGTTAATTATTTTACCCAAATAAGAGGGATCATATAAAATGCATGTGTTTTTTAATTTAGTACTGACCTGAATAAGATATTTCACATAAAATGTTTACATATAGTCCACAAAGGAAAATAATAGTTAAATTTATGAAGATTACCCTGTTCAAAAGTTTACATACACTTGATTCTTAATACTGTGTTGTTACCTGGATGATCCACAGCTGTTTTTTTTGTTTGTTTAGTGATAGTTGTTCATGAGTCCTATGTTTGACCTGCCCGCTGTTCTTCAGGTCCCACAAATTCTTTGTTTTTTAAGCATTTTTGTGTATTGAGTTGAACCCTTTCCAACAATGACTGTGTGATTTTGAAATTCATCTTTTCACACTGGGGACAACAGCAGGACTCATATGCAACTATTCCAGAAGGTTCAATTCTTACTGATGCTCCAAAAGGAAAAATTATGCATTAAGAGCCAGGGGTGTAAACTTTTGAACATTTGTGCGCATTTTTCTTTTTTTGCCTAAATATCATATTTGTTAATTTAGTGCTTACCTTCAGAAGCTACATGTTTCCCAAAAGACAAAATAAGTAAAATTTACCCTGATCAGTGAGAGGTTGAACCCTCTGTAATAGTTGCATATGAGTCCCTCAGTTGTCCATAGTGTGAAAAGATGGATCTCAAAATCATACAGTCATTGTAGGAAAGGGTTCACAAATGCCGAAAAACCAAAGAATCTGTGGGATTTGTGGAATGTACGGATGCATAATCTGTTTACAGATCAAATAAGCTTAAGACATTAGAATGAAGAATGAAGACACATTTGAAAAGCCAGTTTATTCATTTTAATGGTTATTTAGTGTAGATGCAATAGGAACCAGGTATTCTGAGCAGTGTAACTCTACAATTACATTTTCAAAGCGCATTACTTATTCTTTTAATAAAGACTCAAAACATGTATTGCATGAATTTGCATATGCTAATTTTGTGGGTTCGCCAGTCCAATAACACAGCATGCCAGTCGCCCTCCAGCGTTGCCATTCAGCAAGCTTTCCACATTCCCACCTCTGCCCAAATCATCCTCTCCCTCATGAATGACAACAGACCGGCCAAGTATTGAGAGTCTCCCGAAGAGAGTTGCACTGGAGTCCAATGATTGGCGAATCTTCCCATTAACAGGAACAAAGTTCCCAAAGTCCCCTGGATGCTGTGGATGGTTCACACCGAGGGGATTGTAATGCCCACCTGTTGATCCGCAGCCTTTGCTTAAGTCTCCGTACTCATGAATGTGCATTGCTCTGGGCTGCTTGCTGTTGACAGGGAGACCATACAGTCTGAAAGTCACGCTCAGCTTTTCCTTTGGGCCAGACTGTTTGAAAAAAACATGACCATACACACGGGGCATTCCAGGTGATAGTTGAGTGTTAGGACGCATTCTACATACAGCATTCGCAGCTTGTGGGGAAACTGGATTTGAAGCGTATGCCAAACCTGAGCGTGACCCACAGAAGTGCACATTGAGCAAAAAAGTTAGAAGAGGTAAAAAGTAGAAGGATTTCATTTCTTCTTTTCCCTGTGGCTAAGATCAGAAAATCATAAAGTCAAGTCAAATGTTACTTTTGAAGCCAATATGCATTTAACATCAACACCCCCATCTTATTAAACTCTTTGCAATGTAAAAAAAATACTATTTACTATATCCTCTGAGTTTATTGAGACATATGGTCAAACCAAAAATTTTTAGACACCAGATATAATTTAGATATTTGTTTTACTAGTGGGTGCAGGACGCTATAGTTCATTTATGTAACTGAGGATAGCAAAATAAACTAAACTGAGACATACATATGGTTAATTGGAATCCACTGCGTACCTTTCTATCATCTGACATTAACAAGAACAAACGAGTTCTTGTCATATTTTATTATTACCACTTTATAAACTATAGCGAATAAACTGTGATAATGTGAGAAATGTTGAAGGTGTCTGAATAAATTTTGGTGTGACTGTATATCCACAAGTGTTGATAAAAACTTAAAAATATCCCAAACAATGCCATAAACGTCGATACAGTTCCATATAGTTAGCTTACATTTTATAATTAGCCTATTTACACTGGCATGCTAGTAAATTATATACGTACCTCGCGTTATGTCACCTTTTTTTAAAAACTACTTTATAATAACAAACGTGTTACTCGGTCGGTGTTCCTTCGCGTGTGACACATTTGAGTTTGTTATTTTACACTTGCATAACTCGTGGGCGGAAACTTTTCATATTTAGTAAATTATAGTGCTTGCACTAGCTCTACGCTCAAATTTCATGCCTGCCCACAGTCTTGTGTTTTATGAAATTACAGTCCGTAAACATACGAAGACAAAGAATAATATAAGGTATTTTCCCTATTTTTTATCCTCCATAAATGTTTTAGGAGAAAAAGATAGCAACAAAAACAAAAACTATTAAAATTAACGACAAAAAAATCGTCAACCTAACGGTTTTTAAACGAATTCATTGTTTTTTATGAACAAGAATAAACGAGTAATGTGGTACTTAAGATATCGTCAAGTTTTTTGTTCATTTGACTTGTTTAGGCATTTCCGTTAGCTCGCGGTGTGTCATCGTGACGTATGTGATTCATTTACATATTCAGTCTTCACTTCAGGACCAAGTGTTTTAATATATTGCAATACACGTTCTTCGCAATATATCGAATGTCTTTGTAGTGGTATATCACACTCTCCTTTAAAAACCCATTAAGATAAATGCAAAGCAATACAATCACAGTGTCACCGTCATTCAAACGGATCGCTGCCTTCAGCGGTATATATAGCCTGTGCATGCATTGTTCTAAATGCGCATGCCTGAAAACTTGAATGCTAAGCTACGTACTGGGAACTTCGTTTCGCCATCATTGCTTAGGGGAAAGTCCCCGGACATTAGGCAGAGATGTCCTGCATACAGCGCAGATAGGTGGATTGCGTAGCGTATCAATGCGCTAAGACGTCCTGTGTGACAGAGCACAACGCTTGCAATCCAGGCTTGTCAATGAAATAGTGACTCAAGTGAAGTACAGACGTACTTCTACAGAACGGGGCTCATTCTCAGCATGCGCATAGTTTTGTGTGTTAGTCTTAGCGATATCTCTAATAATGGAATTGTGAAACAATGGAGGAATTGACTTTTCACATGTAGGTGTCACTTATCTCAACCTGTGTCTAAAGTTAACTTGAATATGTTTCCCCTAGAGCAGATTTTATTCTAACCATAATAAATCTGACAGATTTTATTATTATTATTATTATTATGTATCATTGATGACCAGTGTCTGGCAGTAACTAGTTACTAGAAACTAGTTATCAGAGCTGGATAGATTACAAATTGTAATCCATAACTGATGCCAAATTACATGACAGAAATTGTAGTTAGTAACGTAATTCATTACATTACACATTTTAGGTTATATAATCAGACTAGTTTTTGATTACTTCTAGATTACTTTTGACCTAACTCGTTTATCACATTGATTTAAATAGGATCCTCACATTAAAATACAAAGAGTAAGAAAATATAATTCATTAGTTGTTATTAATGACATGAAGTGTTTTAAACATCATATTATGTCAAGGTTTATCAAACTGGTAAACTGGTTTGTGAAGGAACTACAGGGGGTTTATTTATTTAATAAAAAGCTAATACTAAATTAAATCATAAAAAATGTAAAATAATTTTTTAAGAAGTCAAAATAAAAAAAGCAAAATATTTTATTTGTTTACCTGCATGTCATGTGATCAGAACCAATGTCAGAGAACTAATTCCTTACTAATTTATTAGAACTAATTCATGCAAATGTGATAATGTTTGAAATATTTATTTTTAAATTTCAGAGGTACTTCAAGTAAATATATTAGGTGAAAAAAATATCAAAAGACAACATGAAAACTTCCTGAATGTATATAAGCAGTAGGCTATTTTAGAAAGGACAATTTAAAAGATGAAAAAGAGGATTAGGGACAATCAATACATTTTGAATAATTTATTGCTATTGTATAAATATAATCACCCAGATAGCACACATACGTCTGCAAGATGTCTGTTAAAGATCTCTTGATCTGGAAAGCATCTGCTGTGTACAAACGTCTATAAGATGTCGGTCTTAGAAACATTCTAATTCATTAACATCTTAAAGACATCTAATAGACGTCTATTTGACATCTGATAGGAAACGTCCAATATACGTATTTCAGATGAGCAAACTACATCTTGCAGATGTAAATGCAGAGGTCAAATAGACATCTCCGAGATCTAATACGTGTGCTATCAGGGCATGTAATCCATGTAGCCTGACAAGTATTTTTAAATCTAATTTAATCTAAATACAAGTACTTAATTTTTGGAATCTGATTAGGTAATTCAGATTACATGCAATTAATACTACTCAGCTCTGATAGTTATAATAATATTACTTTTTGCAGTAACGATTAGTGTAACCAATTATTAATAAGATTTCAGTATTATAATAATAATATTACAATTACCATCCATAAAATAGCAATTACAACTTATGTGGGGTGTGAAAGAAAAGTAATGTAACAATTTCTGTTTCTAGAAAGTAATAAATAATATTATTACTTTTGAAAAGAGTTATGAGTAATATATTACATTAGTGATCCTGGACCACAAAACCAGTCAGGTCAGTTTTTTCAAAAAGCTGAATAAAGCCGAATAAGTAAGCTTTCCATTGGTGTATGGTTTGTTAGGATAGAACAATATTTGCCCCGAGATAAAAATATTTGAACAATATCTGAGGATGCAAAAAAATCCAAAGAGTAAGAAAATTGCCTTTAAAGTTGTCCAAATAAAGTTCTTAGCAATGCATATTACTAATAAAAAATTAAGTTCTGATATATTAATTTCTAAAATATCTTCATGGAACACGATCTGTACTTAATATCCTAATGATTTTTGGCATAAAAGAAAAATCGATTTTTTTTCGAGCCATACAGTGTATTTTTGGCTATTGCGACAAATATACCCGTGCTACTTATGACTGTTTTTTTGTGGTCCAGGGTCACATTTTTTAAGCAACTACCCCAACACTGTTGATGAAAATATTTGTTAATTAATTAAAATAACTTGGCTGTTAACTACCATATTACATCGACATCATTATTAATTAGATATCAGATAACTATAGGCTATAATGAGGCGTAAAATAAAATGTTAGGAAATATAAAACAAAGATACACATTTTAAAATTTGAATTAATTTATTATCGTTTGTTTAAATTGTCTCCCTGACTGCCCTTCTGTTTTTATCTGTATTCTATTTGTATTATACCGCTGTTTCTAGTGTTTACAGCTGTTGAGTTGTATTATATTTACATTTATTTATATGTCTTTGTTTAAATATTGTATTTCTATACTGTTGCTCTATTTCAGCTTTTGAAAACTCGAAGTATTCTTAAAATCTTAGTGGAACTTTGAAGTTTCGGGACACTTTTGTAACTACCAGGGACAATTTCGCCCCTAATAACCCCTGCTAATTCATTACTCTGTTACATTTACGATTTTTCCATTACGTTATCAAATATACTTTGCCAACACGGTGTTCCAGTCCAATGCTGTGGTCTCCCGGTTCGATCCCGCTTTTAATGATTATGAATCGAACCTCCGGTTCCATATGAACTCTGGACGCGCCCAGCTGATCCCTCGATCCGCCCACATCGCAGCAACGCCTCCCCCCATTTGCTAAACCGTCTGAAAATGCAAAACGCGGCATTTTATGGGTTGATCCTACGCATGCGCACATCTCATAGTTTTGTTTGAAGGAGTTCTCGTAGCCAGAGAAGACTGGACTGAATTTGTCCGGAAAGAGTGGCTCTCCACAAGGTTGCCAACTAACATCATATTTTAAAGGAACCTATGAGTGAAAAGCGCCTCTTTTTAAGCCGCAGTTCTTCTCGAAAAGGCGCATAGCTGCTTGATGCATTACTATCATCATGTTAGGGCATTATCCAAACGTGGAAAAATCGCAGCTTGTCAACTACGTGGAGGATTATTTGGAATGTGTCGAATCGCTGCCTTTGGATATACAGAGGAATGTTTCATTGTTACGAGAGATCGACACCAAGTATCAAGGTAAGCGAAACATTTGTGAAAGGTGCCAGTACGATATGATGTATATTTACGTTCGTTTACATCGTGTGCACTTCACCCCGTAGACCGGGTTCGTTTCGTTTTCTCACAATAACTCAGAACACATTTTTACTAAACATTTACCAGTGCTTCCAATGCTGTCCACGCCCGTTGTGTTTTACTTGTATTTGGTCTTTAGCATATTCAGCTGTGTTTGTTCCAGCAACACTATCCTACCAGCAGTGATCAGCCATTTTGACTAGTGCATACTCTGTACTGTTGTTTGGCTGTGCTCTTTTAACGCATCGCTTTAGTTGCCATAGTATCGACGTAATGGTGCTTTCAGTCGGCGTGTGTTTTGTTCGCATGTAGCTAAAACATCCACAGCTCGATGTCGACGCCTTCGAGTTGGACTTAACAAAGGTTACCGTTCAAAATGATTTATATGCAACGGAAACGATTCATTCACGTCGATAGTTCCTCATATTTTTATAATCCCTACCGAGGAGCATGTACGCTCGGGCAGGTAACGTTAGGCTGCTCGTATGTTTTTGTTACAAAGCGGCAGGGGTAGCACTAGAGCAACCCGGGCATGCATTGCGAACAGCAAACAATCGCCTGTAGTATGTTAAAGGGTGGCTTTGTAAAATGTTTAGGGCGTTCTCAAGCTGCCTCGCTTCATTTTCTAATATGTTCATTGAAAGTGTCTCCACCTCACTTTCTCTGTTTTCTCTGCCGCTCAAGAGGTCCTCAAGGAGGTGGATGACATCTATGAAAAGTACAAAAAGGAGACTGACAGTGGGCAGCGCAAGCGATTGCAGATTCAGTTGCAGCGGGCGCTCATCAGCAGTCAGGAGCTGGGAGATGAGAAAATCCATGTGGTCACACAGATGATGGAGGTGGTGGAGAACCGCTCGCGTCAGATCGAGGCCCACTCGCCTTGTTTCTTGGAGCCGGGAGAAGCGGAGCGACCGGCGGAGAAGGTGAGGCATGACCCTGCAAGCACCTCTGCGAACGTTATGCCTGAACGCTCTTCGGCGAGGCGACCCAGACGTCAGCGCAACAGCGAGAGCCGTGACACTTGTGCCAATGGAGCCCTGGAAGACCTGGGCGAAGAGCCTCCGCAGCAGCCCCGTGAGAAAAAGTCCAAGTCGGCCAAGAAGAAGAAGCGCTCCAAGGCCAAGCAGGAGCGTGAAGCGTCGCCGGTGGAGTTCACCATTGATCCCAACGAGCCCACCTACTGCCTCTGTGAACAGGTGTCCTATGGGGAGATGATTGGCTGCGACAATGAGCAATGTCCTATTGAGTGGTTCCATTTTTCCTGTGTCGGACTGACCTACAAGCCCAAGGGTAAATGGTATTGCCCCAAATGCAGGGGCGACAGTGAAAAGACTATGGAAAAAAGTGCAGATAGGGCCAAGAAGGATAGGCGGTCCAGGTAGTGCCTTACAGAAGACGTGCTAGATTGTTTAAGTGTGGGGAATGGCGATTTTTGTGTTTAACTTATGTTAAAAGGTTCTCCTCATGCACTTAGCTGAAATGTTTCCAAACTGGTGCTGTTGTTGCTTTTGCATTAGGATGGGAAAACGACCAACAGACGTAATTAACCCTGGAAACACAGATGTTTAAGATACTGCCACTAATGTCCATAAGACAACAAAGAGTTCTTTTCTAAGCTTTTTTTTTTTCCTCTTAACTGTTGATTTTGGTATGCTGCGAGAGTTTATATATGTTGGAGGTCAACCGGTCCGGGTTAATACGTGTTAATAAAAAAAAAAAAAAAAGAGGAGATTAAAATGCACAGGGTTTGATGAACATTGTCAACACCTTTTATTTGCATTTCTTGTTCTTTCGTTCCACATTTTAGAAAATATATATGAAAATACACCTCTGAAATGTCTTCCAGTGAGAGAACAAATTCATTTTCTTTGTTACTGTTTTGGAGTGATGTTTTTTTTTGTTAAAAATTCTCTTTTTTTAAGTTTCATCTATTTAAATAAATCAGTGCTTGTTATGTCTCTAATCTGCTTGTTGTGTCACATGGATAATATAAAAACCTTTTTGGATATATTTGACCCTGGACCACAAAACCAGTCATAAGGGTAACTTAATTTAAGTTGAGACTTGTATATCATGAAATAATAAGCTTTCTATTGATGTATGGTTTGTTAGGATAGGACAGTATTTGGCCTAGATACACTGTAAAAAAATTGCTGTAGTTCTGCAGCTGGTTGCCAGTAACTTACTGTAGATTTTTAATTTATGTTATTTACTGGCAACAGTTTGTTCAAAGTTAAATGAACATTTAACATTAACAAGTCTTTGTCTTTACAGAATAAAACTATAAAATAACAACCTACTGCAAAGCATTCTGGGAACCAGAAACCTTCATCAACCTTTTTCTGTTTTTTCCTTCAGATTTTGGTTCCCAGAATGCTTTGTATGAGACTGTTATTTTAGTTTTATTCTGTAAAGATAAAGACTTGTTAATGTTTAATGTTCAATTAACTTTGAACAAACTGTTGCCAGTAAATAGCATAAATTTAAATTTACAGTAAGTTACTGGCAACCAGCTGCCAGTAATACTGTAATTTCTACAGATTTTGTTTACAGTGTACTACTATGTAAAAATGGGAAAATTGGGATCTGAGGGTGCAAAAAAATCTAAATGCTGAGAAAATCACCTTTGAAATTGTACAAATTAAGTTCTTAGCAATGCATATTACTAATCCAAAGTTAAGTTTTGATTTATTTATGGTAGGAAAGTTACATGATCTTTACATAATATCCTAAATCACTCATTTTAACCCATACAATGTGTTTTTGGCTATTACTACAAACATACCCGTGCTACTTAAGACTGGTTTGTGTTCCAAGGGTCACATATAGTCATTATTTTCTGCATTAAAAATGCTCAAAAAGAAAGAAGCTACACTACCAGACACAAGCTTAGACACACTTGACTGAATTTGTGTTTTACTTTTAAAAATCTTTGAATATAAAAGCTTGTTCTTGAAGTATAAATCATGGCTACATATGAAAATCATTACAAAACTCAAAACTTTTTTTTTTTTTTTTAATAAATTAAATAGCGAAAGAAAGCAGCCAACAAGTGTGCTCCTTCAAGTGTCTTAGGAACTGATGTTGGTTGAATGCCCAGAGTGTGTAGAGCTGGAATCCAGGCAATGAGTGATAATGTTAAAGAGGCTAAAAGACACAATTTTTAATTGAACATTTTATTTGTGTTATTTCATTTTTTTTTTTTTGTACTATTCATCTATAAATATTTTATATCATGAGGTGTTGAGAAATATCTGTTTGAAAGGTTGGGACCTGATTCAGTCTATGAAATGGAAAACAGCAAAAAGACTTCACAAAAGGCATATCTTCATTGGCCAGACATATACAGACCAATAGGAATTTTAATAGAAGCACACCCTTGTGTCATGAAACTGTCCAGAAAACACATAGTAGCAAATCACTGACCACATCAAACCATACAACTCTGTTCTTTGACAGTATAAAGTAAGTCTTGCTTGCCAGCAGATGTCACCATAAAGGCATAAGTGGTTCTCAACTGGTTTTGCTTCAGAACTCAGATTGAACTTTTTTGAAGTTCAAAAAAGTGCTTTTAATTATAGCTCAATTTACAGTATACAGTTATGTCTATCGGAGAAAAAAAAAACTCAGAGAGAGTTTAAAGTGCAGCCTTTCTCTTAAAAATTAAGATTCTTTATTGGCATTGATGGTTGCATAAAGAACCTCGAACATCCATGAAATTTTTCAAATGCAGCAAAGTTTCATTGTAGTTGAAAAATGATTTTTAAAATGTTTTTTTGAAGAACTCTTCACTCAAAGGTTCTTTGTGGAAATAGTTTTTTCTGCAGCATTTTGGAACCTTTATTTTTAAGAGTGTGTATAGAGTAATACTATTGTTGGTCACCAGCTCATTTAGGCATTACAAATGTTGAGCATTAGTTGTTAATGTATATTTATTCTAGGTTACACAGTAATCAGGATTACTCTGTAACCAAGGATTTGTTAAGTTAGCATTTTAAATAATCTATGAATTCAGCTGTCGGTTAATAAGTAGCTACTCAGGTATCTAACTTATATTGTCAAACGCAATGCACATAATTCATCATCAATACTGCGGTTACCTGGGTTTTTGTGGGAGCGTGTGAAGAAATAACTTTTTATCTAAACAACTGCAACCCTGGGTCAGGATTTTAAAAGACTCAGTCTTGTTCTTTCTAGTGATACTCGGATCACTAAACAAGAGGAAACACCCTGGGAACTTGGGAACCGAAAGCTGACACCAAAGCTTGGGTGCCCTTGCTCTCTGTATAGAAGTTATTTGATCAAGGCTTTTGAGAAAAGAACCTGACACAAATGCAAACAAGGCCAAATTCTTTTCAGATAACAATCCGCAGTCTCACACTGCCTACTTCAAAATGAAAAAAGGAACTAATGATGATCTAGCAGAAATACTTCCACAGTTTTTTAGTTTCTTTCTTCTTTTTTTATTGCTGAAGAGTGTTAAACTTTTCCTTCAGCCTGAGGCTTTTGGTGTGAAAGGGCTTTTACATTTGCTGAAAATTGAACTTTTTAGATTAAAAATCAAACAGGCAAGCCCTGCCCAGTTCTGAAATGTAATGCAAAAGTAACGTAACACATTACTTTCCATAAAAAGTAACTAATGTGATTAGTTACTTTTTTTAGGAGGTGATGCAACATTGTAATGCATTACTTTTAAAAGTAACTTTTCCCAACACTGTTCACTACACAGTTGTGGTTTGGGAGATTCTTTAACTCAGTGCCTTTTGAGCTTTAAAACTTTTGAAAAAATTAAACATGTATTTATGTTTAATCATTAAAAAATACAAATCATACATGTCAAGCTTAATGGCCTGAAACCTATAAATTTCGACTAACAAAACATTACACAGTTATGGACAAATACATTTAGTAATATATTCTATAGAATTCCATGAATTTATGAATACTTCTGAATATTATTTGATATATATTTCACTAAACAAGTGTACATTTTCATGATTTTGCTGTTTACTGTTATGATACACTATAGGTCTACATGAGTGATTTTCCTGAAGGATAGACATTTAACCATGATATTATTAAACTATTAATTAATAACATAAAAAGGATGGACAGCCATAAGAGTGGACAAAAAATTAGACCAACAAATCAACATGATTCAAGATATAATAGGTAGGCCTATAATATTTTTGTCTTGGATTCAAAGCATTGTGTGGTTAAAGAAAACAGGATACAGAGCAACACTTTACAATAAGGCATAATTTATTTACAGTTTATTACACTATTAATCTTTATTAATATTATGCTAGAAATACAGTTATTCATTGTTTGTTCATACAACAAACAAAACGTGTGATTTTAATAATGCATTAGGAAATGCTGAACATGAACTCAGATTAATACATGCTGTAGAAGTATTGTTCATTCTTAGTTCATGTTAACTAATGTAGTTTATTAATGTTAACTAATGAGCGTTATTGTAATGTGTTCGAATGCAGACACCTCTCAACGCCTCTTTTAAATCCACCCTATCATTACTTCCTGTCGTTAAAAGTGTTCACATGTATTGCACTAATCTGTGAGCGCCAGCTCTCGTTCTGCTTTTCCCATGTTCACCTGTTGCGAGGCTCGTGCACTATACTCGCGATGTTTTGAAGGCCGCCTGTAGGTGGAGTCAGGAAAACATCTGGTGATCCGCGCTCTCTCTGTCGACACGTCCAATCTAATCCGCCGCACCGGACACCAGGCGCAAGGCGTCAGGGACAAGAGCCCGACGCCTCTGAGACGAGTTAACGGTTGCGAGTGTGACATCAGAAAGCGTACGGTCTGTATGAACGCCCCGTAGTGCACAAGACCGACTGGGAGGCAACCACGGAGTGCACCAAATGAAGACATGAATAAGAAGGGATGAAGTCATCTCCTGCGCTTTATGGCCAGCAAACATCACCGATGAATGCAGTGATCGATCAAGCCACCGCTCAAGAGGCCTCGATGGTGGAGGAGTCGGTCTTGCTTGCTTTTGGCCGTATGCGCAGAATGTCGCGGGAGAGGTGTGGAAAGAGGCAGGTTGAGAGCTATTAATACGGACAGACCCATTGATCATTCAGCTCAGCTGCTTTGCCCATCAGTGCAGTGCCTGGTTAATATTGCCCACCGGACCGCTGGCATCGGGCTATGGGCGCACCGTGCGGAACGCGTTTGTGTGATGAATAAATGACATTGGCGTCTCACTCGCGTATCATGCTGGTGGAGCCTCCGCCGTCACGCGCAGCGCTTCGGCTCCTGGACACAAAGTGAAATACGGTGCAATGTGTTCGTTTTGGAAATTCAATAAGGTGCGCAATAAAACACCGTGTGAGTGCCGCGGAGCTTCGGACAGGGTCGCAATCCACGCCGTGGCCTGTGTGTGAAACGCGCCGGAGAATGGAGAAGTTTCTGCAGATAGCGCCCCATTCCCTTGCCATAGTGCTGTCGCGGGTCAGCACGGAGGAAGCTGCCGCGGTCACGGAGAAGCTTCAGCACCACCACACCGGCTATGAGATATTCGCCGACTTCAAAGCGGAGAACATGCAGCACTTCTGGAATAAGAAAGTCACGGACGCCATATCGGAGACCTTCTTCTTGGGCTGGATAGATGAACATGTTCTGCTCATTCAAGGCAAGGAGGATCACTTGGAGGTCCTGAGGGAAGGATGGACACGGAGAGCCCTCAAACCACCGCGGGGCTTCGAGATCAAGTGCATAGGTAAGCCTGGCCAAATGGCATCACACCGGGATCCTTGCTGCTGGACAGCTATGGGGAAAGGAAGCAGCCAAGTTGCTTTTCGAGGAATAATGTGGGCGAACCTTAGTGCCAGTGAATTATTTTAACACAGTGATGTGTGGGTGCAGAGGTTTGAGAGAAAATTGCAAACCTTTTCCGAAGGTAAGGTGCACTTGTACATCATAAATGCAGAAATTAACATGGTAAAAACTGGTTACCTTGCAATTTGAGAAAATGCATTTTACTGTAAAAAAAAAAAAAAAAAAAAATTTTTTAAAGTATGAGATGCCCTATAATTTACAGAGAAAGTTTATATTTAGCAAGGCACATTTTAAAATGATACATTTTATTTATATTTTGAGATGGTATTTTATGTTTTTAATGAGTAAAAAAGTAATAATTCCTTTATAATTTATTGGAATATGACATTCCCAGACTTTTTCAAGTGAACCATCATATGTTTTGTTTTATTGAAGTGTTGTACTTTGGAGAGTTTTGTTTTGAGTTTTGCAGTTTATTTATGTTATGCTATTTGGTCTTTATGTCCGCTAATGTGCTTTGCATTTATGTTGTTATTGGCACAGTTGCTGATGAGGCCACTTTTGATTTCACCATGTGGCATTCCAACAGGTTTTAACAGCCGTAATAGGATTGCATATCAGTATTATTACATTATTTAAAGACACATACAGTTAGGAATTATAAAATATTGCAGCTGCATTTTATTTGGTAAAGGTGAGATGCTACCAGGTTGCTAAAACTAGTTGATACATTGATTATGTATTCTACAATAATTTTCATGTAAACTTCGATCAAATAAATGTGACGACAGGAATTTGCAGTGAGATTTATTAGGCAACTATAAACTTCACAAAGTCCTTAATTGTTGCTTTTGAGTATGAGGTCAAGGGCTCAAGATACATTAAATCCAATGCGTTTCCTGTATCATGTAGAAACACATTTAATAAGGATTTTGTAAAAACAACATGAACAAGATCACTGTTGCTATTACTTTCAAGCCATTCATTCTGAAGGGTTCACCCATTCTTTCCCATAAATCTTGACGTCTGCTTGAAGAAGAAACAGGTTTAAAGTTAAAACATTCCACTAAATTATACATCATACAGAAATGAAGTACACAGAGATGTTCTTTATTTCTGTGGAAAGTTCAGATTTTTTAACTGCCCATAAACATAGAATTGTTTTATAATAATCTTTATAATATAATAAACTTTAACATAATGTTAAAAATGTCTATATATCAATAAATATAAAAAAAAAGGAAAATAAAATGGTCTTTTTTTTCATGGTGTAGCAGTTTGTATTTTCACATTTTATATTTCACCCGTAGTTGTCTTGACTTTTCGTACATGTTCAAGGCAGTGTAAACAAAGGATATTTTCAAGGGTGAGACTATGAAGAAATGGGCCTCCAATCACACATAATGCAAACATAAAACAAACCGCCCCGGTACATATAACTGCACTATCAGCTCAGAGGAAATTCTTCTCATTCCACTACCTGGTACTGAATGATTTGTTTTGGAATGTGGTGATATGTCTAGTATTTGCAGATTTGAGTTTAGACTTTTTGCCTTAAATGGGCCGATCTACATTCCAACTCTTAAAATGATTGATTCTTCATTTTGACTGCAGTGATTTTGGACTGTTGTATTATTTAAAGGAAACATTCAGTCTCTGGTTATTTTTTAGTTTGTAGTCTGCAGGTACAGATATATTTCATTATCTGACAAAGTCCATAAATTATTGTTTTATTTGTTGTTAAATTTTTTTTTTGCTTTATTAGAATTTTATCAATTATATACCAAATAAACTATTAATATAGTACATCATTAACAGCATTAGCATCAGCTCATGTATGCAAACACATGCTGTTATTATAGCAAATAATTTGGTAACACTTAACGATAAGGTTCATTAGTTAACATTAGTTACATACACATACACCTTGCAGAATCTGCAAAATGTTAATTATTTGACCAAAATAAGAGGGATCATACAAAATGTATGTTATTTTTATTTAGTACTGACCTGAATAAGATATTTCACATAAAAGACATAATCCACAAGAGAAATAGTTGAGTTCATAAAAATTACCCTGTTCAAAAGTTTACATACACTTGATTCTTAATACTGTGTTGCTACCTGAATGATCCACAGCTGTTTTTTTTTTTGTTTGTTTAATTATAATTGTTCATGAGTCCCTTGTTTGTCCTGAACCGTTAAACTGCCTGCTGTTCTTCAGAAAAGTCCTTCAGGTCCCACAGATTCTTTGGTTTTTCAGCATTTTTGTGTATTTGAACCTTTTCCAACAATGACTGTATCATTTTGAGATCCATCTTTTCACACTGAGGACAACTGATAAACTCATATGCAACTATTACAGAAGGTTCAAATGCTCACTGATGCTCCAGAAGAAAACATGATGCAGTAAGAGCTGGAGGCTTAAAACTTTTTGAATTTGAAGATCAGGGTTAATTTAACTTTATTTGTCTTCTGAAACATGTAAAGATCTTCTGTAGCTTCTAAAGGGCAGTACTAAGTAAAAAAAAAGATGTTTAGGCAAAATAAGAAAAATATACACATCTTCATTCTGTTTAAAGGTTTACACGCCTTGCTCTTAATTCATTGTGGTCCTTTCTGAAGCATCAGTTGGGATTTGAACTCTCTGTAATAGTTGCATATGAGTCCCTCAGTTGTCCTGGATGGATCTCAAAACCATACAGTCATTTTTGGAAAGAGTTCAAATACATAAAATACTGAAAAACCAAAGAATTTGTTGGACCTGAAAGATTTTTCTGAACAACAGCGGGCAGTTTAACTGTTTAGGGCAAACAAGGGACTCATGAACAACTATCACTAAACACAGTATGTAAACTTTTGAACAGTATCATTTTTATAAATTCAACGGTTATTTTCTTTTGAGGACTTTATGTAAATGTCTTTTATGTGAAATATCTTATTCAGGTCAGTACTAAATAAAAAAGAACATGCATTTTGTATGATCCCTCTTATTTTAGCAAGATTCTGCAAGGTGTATGTAAACTTTTGAGTTCATCTGTAAAAAATTCCCTTTTTACAACTCCGTATATTAAAAATTCTTACTTGCTGATACTATACTTTCTCCATCTCAAGAAAGCAGTTCTAGATATTCTGTCCTTGAATTTTTTCTTCCTTCCTTCTATGCAGTAAAACAGAAATGACTCAAAAGTTATAATGTGTTTCTTCAGATGAATAACCCAGACATCACCCCTGCCATCAGACATTGCCATCTAGACAGTTTAAAAAAGTTTCCATTAGTGCTAAAAATGTCTTGACATCGCACAGGCCCCTAAGGTGTGTGATTATCATAAGCATGACAAACAAGTAGTGTCAAGTAGAGTTCATACCTGTTTATGTGAGTGGTGGGGAGGTTGTTTGTGCTCAGTGATTATTCTGCGAAGGGTGACATTAACTCACCTAAGAAACCTTTTCTCGAATCTTTGAAGACTGTCTGGTAAAACTTAATTGCAGACATGGAGTTTGACTCAAAGCTTTTGAAGTAAACAGCCTGGGTGTTTTTACATTCAAAGCTGGAACATATTTAGATGCAGTCAAAATGCTACATAAGATATAAGAAATATAGTAAAAGAAATACTGCTTTTTGTTGTTCTGTGTTACCTTTTTTTTTTACAATTAGCAAAAAAGTTTTTTTCCAACTTAAAATATGGACAGTTTTTACAAAGTGTAAAAAACACAACCTACAGTTATTTCTTCTAAATTATTAGAAACTCAAGACGTGTAACTCAAAGCCCCATAATTTCTTCTAGATGTCAGGATGAATTGGACTGAAGATTTATACTTTGAGTATATTGGGATGGCTACCTCTCATGTCTTTGTATTACTTGGAGGTCGCCCAGAGACTGTGAAGTTTTAGATTTCACTAAACACTAACCACTCAGAGCCTTATTGGTAACCACACTCTTAAGGAGATTCCTCAAGGCGTCTGCAGAAAAGTAATCATTTTGCTGAAAGGCAGAATCCCTTTTTAAACATGTCTCATGTTAAGCATCTGCCAGGACTCTGTTATTGGAATGTGGATGTCTGTCGATAGATCAGCTTGTCACGGGGCGGAAATGTACAAGGACCGTCATAGTACAATGTCCCTGGAGGTGGTGTATACACATGGACTGTGGTGGCAGGTCCGCTTTGGTGCAGATGGGAAGGAAGGCTGGGGGACAGGAAAGGGAACTCTGTGGCAAGCCCTAGAAGCCTTGTCTTCAATAGGAGGAAAGGGAGGAGTGCAAAAGAGAATGAAGGGAAATAGCCAATGGATCAGCAAATCAGCATGTAGGGATGTGTGGACAGCCTGGCTCAGTCATAGTCAACTTTCCTTTTCAGATAAAAGATTTTTGACAGTTGGACCACAAGTGTCATGGTTTTATAGATTTATGTTGATTTATGTCATGAGTAGCACGGGTATATTTGCAGCAATAGCCAAAAATACATTGTATGGGTCAAAATTATCGATTTTATTCTTTTATGCCAAAAATCATTAGGATATTAAGTAAATATGTTCCATGAAGATATTTTGTAAATTTGCTACTGTAAATATATCAAAACCTAATTTTTGATTAGTAATATGCGTTGCAAAGAACTTTGGACAACTTTAAAAGTGATTTTCTAAGTATTTTGATTAGTTTGCACCCTCAGACTCCAGATTTTAAAATATTGTCTTATCATAACAAATCATATGTCAATGGAAAGCTTATTTATTCAGTTTTCAGATTATGTATAAATCTCAATTTTGACTGGTTTTGTGGTCCAGGGTCACATATCTTAAGAAACCAAGTCTTCATTATGTACATATTTGACACAAATGTACGTCAACTGTATACGTTTACACAGGAAAAAAGTACAATACTGACAGCATCTAAAACATATACAGTCAAACCAAAAAATAATTCAGACACCAGATATAACTTTTGATATGTTTTTTACTAGTGGGTGCAGGACATTATAGTTCATTTATGTAAGTGAGGATAGCAAAATAAACTAAACTGTGACATATTATACCCAAAAATTCTACATACAGTGGACTACAAGTAAAACTGATAAAAATTTGGGACCAAAAATTATTCATACACTTTGACCTGACCATGTGTTTTTTTCTTTAATTGCTAATGTGACCTTTTTACACCACAGACTGAACAAAATTAAGCATTGCTTGGTAATTGGTCAACAAAGCATTGATAGTTGTGTAAATATTGCCATGTTGACTGAATTTTTGGTTGATTGTCTTTCTATCAAAGTTATCTGACATTATCAAGATGAATTTGTTCTGACACAGTTTAACTCCTATCCTATTCAAGTTCTTCTCATATTTTATTACCATTTTCTAAACTATAGTGAATAAACTGTGATAATGTGAGAAATGTTGAATGTGTCTGGATGAAGTTTGGTTTGACTGTATATGAACAACCTTACAGACGTAGAAATGTTTACGAATCCTTACTAATCTTTTCAGTTTGATTAACACAGTTGGCTTGTTTACTTAAATTGAAATTTTAACATTTGATTTTGTTTTGTGTGACGTCTGGTGCCGGCTCACTTCAAAGGATTACATAATTTTAAACAATTCTTCACTTTAAACATTTCTGTAATCTGTAATGACAAATCTTTAAAATCCATGCGATTATTGTTTGAGGAACAGAACCAAATCTTTATTTAATAATATTCATTTCCATCCTAAATGTGTTTCTGGTGATATAAAAAAAGTCTCTATACCTAACAAAAAAAAACTATTGTACACTGCCAGAGAGTACTTTAAATATAGTACTTTGGTACTTTTACACTACATTTCATAGTGCTTTTTGCTATTTTTGGAATAAATTATTGTGATTACACTTATTTGTTACATTTTGTACATTTTTCTTATATTCTTAAAGAAATAATCAGATTTAAACATTTAGGTTTAGAGATAGGAGGTGAATTTGTGAAAAATATTTAAAGTGTAAATATATTGTTATTTTACATATTTCTTCCTGTTTCATTGTTTATGTTGATTAAAAGTGGTTACATTTAGCTGTGTGGCTAGGGCTACGGGATCTAAAATATATCTATGTAAGTAGGAAAATATATTTATGAAATATAAAGGAATCATAATTATTTTACATAAATACATGTTACTCTTTACGTATGTTTATGTAGCTGCAAAATGTTGCATATAAATAGTGGGAAATACTATTTTTATTCTAATACTTGAATGTATTATTTTATATTGTTGTATCAGCCTAAACACATTAAAGGGATAGTTCACTCAAACATGAAAATTAAGTAAGACCTTCGTTCATTTTTGGAACACAAATTAAGATATTTTTTATAAAATCTGAGGGCTTTGTGACCCTGCATAGACGGCAATGCAACTGACACGTTTAAGGCCCTGAAAGGTAGTAAGGAAATCAATCAAATAGTCCATGTTAAATCAGTGGTTCAACCTTAAATGTATAAAGCTACGAGAATACTTTTTATGTGCAAAGAAAGAATACAAACATATTGACTTCATTCAACAATTTCTTCTGTTCTGTGTCAGTCTTCGATGCACGTTCATGACAGAATGACCAAACTATCCCTTTAATTTAGACAAACAAACTAAATTTTACTGGTCAAATCAGGTAGAAATCCATCTTTAGAGTAACAATTGCAGGTCATCACTTTTTACAGTATAAGTTGGACACCAGACAAACTAAAAATATGAGGAGTCAAATGTTGCTGGTTGTGTGTAGCATCTACAGCTCTGCACATTCTCGCACACTCTGCACATTTTTAACAATGTCTGTAATTATTTTACTGCAGTTTTAACCATCTGTTTGGTGCTTTTAAAGAATCTATTACAATTTAATGAGTAGTGTCTTAAATAAGCGCTGTATAGTGAAATTAATTGACCTTCTGTGTGCCTCCACTTGCTCCTTGTTCCCCAGTTTGCTTGAGGGGTTAACGTTTGTTAGATGTGTCATCAGGTGCGTTGATAACACCTGATCATCCACAGAGAGTAAATCATTTTGTGCATGTCTGTGTGAGAGAGGTCAGCAGTAAGTCATGTTGAATTGTGGTGTAACTACTGCATACTTGGCTGATGTGGTGTATGGGACGCTGATGCCTGTGCAGGTTCACTTTCAACACCTCATTGTAAATCTACCACTCCTGTCTGGGATTTAAAAAAAAAAAAACACCCACAAAACCTGACGCATGTACAACTGTGCTATTGCTCAGTATTGACTAACTAATTTTTAAATTAAAGGTGCACTCAGTCAGAAATCTTTTGTTTATGTTGTGCTATTTATTCTCTCGGACTTAACTTGACTATTGTGCAGTGGATGCAGCTTCACACAAAAGCTAAAGCCATGCTTAAAGGATTAGTTTACTTCCAGAATAAAAAATTCCTGGTAATTTACTCACCCCTATGTGATCCAAGATGTTCAGTTCTTCCTTTTTTCAGTCGAAAATAAATTAAGGTTTTTAAGGAAAACATTCCAGGATTTTTCTCCATATAGTGGACTTCAATGGGGATCAGCGAGTTGAAAGTCCAAAATGCAGATTCAGTGCAGCTTCAAAGGGCTGTACACAATTCCAGCCGAGGAATAAGGCTCTAGCTAAATGATTGGTCATTTTCTAAAAAAAAAAAAAAAGGTTGGAAAGGTTGTGCATGGTTAGATTCTTCGATGTTCACTATGTGGAGAAAAATCCTGGAATGTTTTCCTCAAAAACCTTAATTTCTTTTTGACTGAAGAAAGAAAGACATGAACATGTTGGATGACATAGGGGTGAGTAAATTATCAGGGAATTTTCATTCTGAAAGTGAACTAATCCTTTAATTCATTCCATGGTTTCAAGTGTCTAAAACAGGAGGTTTTCATTTGAGCTGCACAATTAAGTGTTGAAAGATTGCGATTTTGATTCCAAACATAATTTTCAGTCTTAGTTCTAAATGACAATGACTCATCTGTTCGAATATTAAATCTTTGATGAAGTCATACCGGAACATTCAAATCTGTGTTCACACTGCCGCTGACAGAGAGAGGAATGCATTTTTTTTTAAACAATTCAGATTTTTTTTCGTCAAAATTGTGAGAAATAAACTCACAATTGCGAGTTGGAAAGTCCTAATTTTGAGAGGAAAAAAGACAAATATTTTCTTAGAATTGTGAGTTTAATGGTGCGTTCACACCGGACGCGACTTGCGCGGAAAAAACGCGCTATTCGCGCGTAGTTGAACGCTTGAACATTTTAGTTTACTTGCGCCATTCGCGCGGTAAAATTCGCGTCATTCGCGCGTGACATTTTCTTCACAACAGATGCGAATTCGCGTCATGGGAGGGGCTTCTGCCACTCGTCAGCGGGAAAGTAGTTGTAAAATAGGTGAATGAGCTCAATTTGCCAGCTTTAGCTTGCTTGTAGTCTCAATATGTATGTATATGTAGGTCAAATTGAGTAAAGAGCGTTTTTTAAAATTTACCAGATTGTCCGACCTCTTCACTCACTTTCTTCCTACCAAGATCCTTTTTATTCCTGTTTCTACAAAAGTCCAAAGATGTATCGTACAGCTCCGAGTAACCACAGACAGCAATGGTGATTTTGTCCTCCATTGTTGTTTCGGATTTCTGCCTCGGTCACTACTAGAGCAAGCTCCTGATTGGTTAACGCGGCGTGGATTTTCGCCAAAGTTCAGATTTTTGAACTCGCGCGCCAATCGCTTGAAACGCTCAATGCGCGCCGCTTCATTCGCACTATTCGCGCGTTTCGCGCTGCCTCATTCACGCGTTTCGCACCGCAGGATGGCTATTCGCGTCTTTGCATTGACATAACATGTAAATCACTCGCGCTTGCCGCTTCATTCGCGTTCGTTGTGAACGCACCATAAGAATTGCGTGAAAAAGGTCAGAATTGTGAGTTTATTTCTCACCATCCTAGCTTCATTTCTCAGAAGTGACACTTTATTTCTCGGAATTGTGAGTTTCTATCTCAATTTTGAAAAAAAAAAAAATGATGTAAATCGCAATTGCAAGAATAAGAGTATGAATTGAAAGAAAAAAGGTCAGAATTGTGAGTTCATATCTCAATTTAGAAAAAAAAATTATGTAAACTCACAATTGCAAGAAAAAGAGTCTGAATTGTAAGAAAAAAGGTCAGAATTGTGAGTTTATATCTCAATTTTGAAAAAATAAATCACGTAAACTCTCAGTTGCAAGAAAAAGAGTCTGAATTGTGAGAAAAAAGGTCAGAATTGTGAGTTTATATCTCAATTAAAAACAGATGTAAACTCGCAATTGTAAGAAAAAGAGTCTGAATTGTAAGAAAAAAGGTCAGAATTGTGAGTTTATATCTCAATTAAAAACAGATGTAAACTCGCAATTGTAAGAAAAAGAGTCTGAATTGTGAGAAAAAAGGTCAGAATTGTGAGTTTATATCTCAATTAAAAACAGATGTAAACTCGCAATTGTAAGAAAAAGAGTCTGAATTGTAAGAAAAAAGGTCAGAATTGTGAGTTTATATCTCAATTAAAAACATGTAAACTCGCAATTGTAAGAAAAAAGAGTCTGAATTGTGAGAAAAAAGGTCAGAATTGTGAGTTTATATCTCAATTAAAAACATGTAAACTCGCAATTGTAAGAAAAAAGAGTCTGAATTGTAAGAAAAAAGGTCAGAATTGTGAGTTTATATCTCAATTAAAAACAGATGTAAACTCGCAATTGTAAGAAAAAGAGTCTGGGTTGTAAGAAAAAAGGTCAGAATTGTGAGTTTATATCTCAATTTTGAAAAAATAAATTACGTAAACTCACAGTTGCAAGAAAAAGAGTCTGAATTGTGAGTTTATATCTCTTTTAAAAAGATGTAAACTCACAATTGCAAGAAAAAGAGTCTGAATTGTGAGAAAAAAGGTCAGAATTGTGAGTTTATATCTCAATTAAAAACAGATGTAAACTCGCAATTGTAAGAAAAAGAGTCTGAATTGTAAGAAAAAAGGTCAGAATTGTGAGTTTATATCTCAATCAAAAACAGATGTAAACTCGCAATTGTAAGAAAAAGAATCTGAATTGTGAGAAAAAAGGTCAGAATTGTGAGTTTATATCTCAATTTTGAAAAAAAAAAAAAGATTTAAACTCGCAATTGCTAGAAAAAGAATCTGAATTGTGAGAAAAAAGGTCCGAATTGTGAGTTTATATCTCAATTTTGAAAAAAAGATTTAAATTCGCAATTGCAAGAAAAAGAGTCTGAATTGTGAGAAAAAAGGTCAGAATTGTGAGTTTATATCTCAATTTTGAAAAAAAAAGATTTAAACTTGCAATTGCAAGAAAAAGAGTCTGAATTGTGAGAAAAAAGGTCAGAATTGTGAGTTTATATCTCAATTTTGAAAAAAAAAAAAAGATTTAAACTCGCAATTGCTAGAAAAAGAATCTGAATTGTGAGAAAAAAGGTCAGAATTGTGAGTTTATATCTCAATTTTGAAAAAAAAAGATTTAAACTTGCAATTGCAAGAAAAAGAGTCTGAATTGTGAGAAAAAAGGTCAGAATTGTGAGTTTATATCTCAATTAAAAACAGATGTAAACTCGCAATTGCAAGAAAAAGAGTCTGAATTGTGAGAAAAAAGGTCAGAATTGTGAGTTTATATCTCAATTAAAAACAGATGTAAACTCGCAAGTGTAAGAAAAAAGAGTCTGAATTGTAAGAAAAAAGGTCAGAATTGTGAGTTTATATCTCAATTAAAAACAGATGTAAACTCGCAATTGTAAGAAAAAGAGTCTGGGTTGTAAGAAAAAAGGTCAGAATTGTGAGTTTATATCTCAATTTTGAAAAAATAAATTACGTAAACTCACAGTTGCAAGAAAAAGAGTCTGAATTGTGAGTTTATATCTCTTTTAAAAAGATGTAAACTCACAATTGCAAGAAAAAGAGTCTGAATTGTGAGAAAAAAGGTCAGAATTGTGAGTTTATATCTCAATAAAAAACAGATGTAAACTCGCAATTGTAAGAAAAAGAGTCTGAATTGTGAGAAAAAAGGTCCGAATTGTGAGTTTATATCTCAATTTTGAAAAAAAAAAAGATTTAAACTCGCAATTGCTAGAAAAAGAATCTGAATTGTGAGAAAAAGGTCAGAATTGTGTGTTTATATCTCAATTTTGAAAAAAAATATTTAAACTTGCAATTGCAAGAAAAAGAGTCTGAATTGTGAGAAAAAAGGTCAGAATTGTGAGTTTATATCTCAATTTTGAAAAAAAATATTTAAACTTGCAATTGCAAGAAAAAGAGTCTGAATTGTGAGAAAAAAGGTCAGAATTGTGAGTTTATATCTCAATTAAAAACAGATGTAAACTCGCAATTGTAAGAAAAAGAGTCTGAACTGTAAGAAAAAAGGTCAGAATTGTGAGTTTATATCTCAATTTTGAAAAAATAAATGACATAAACTCACAGTTTCAAGAAAAAGAGTCTGAATTGTGAGAAAAAAAGGTCAGAATTGTGAGTTTATATCTCAGTTTTGAAAAAAAAAAAGATTTAAACTCGCAATTGCAAGAAAAAGAGTCTGAATTGTAAGAAAAAAGGTCAGAATTGTGAGTTTATATCTCAGTTTTGAAAAAAAAAAGATTTAAACTCGCAATTGCAAGAAAAAGTCTGAATTGTGAGAAAAAAGGTCATAATTGTGAGTTTATATCTCAATTTTGAAAAAAAAAGATTTAAACTTGCAATTGCAAGAAAAAGAGTCTGAATTGTGAGAAAAAAGGTCAGAATTGTGAGTTTATATCTCAATTTTGAAAAAATAAATGACATAAACTCACAGTTGCAAGAAAAAGAGTCTGAATTGTGAGAAAAAAGGTCAGAATTGTGAGTTTATATCTCAATTAAAAACAGATGTAAACTCGCAATTGCAAGAAAAAGAGTCTGAATTGTGAGAAAAAAGGTCAGAATTGTGAGTTTATATCTCAATTAAAAACAGATGTAAACTCGCAAGTGTAAGAAAAAAGAGTCTGAATTGTAAGAAAAAAGGTCAGAATTGTGAGTTTATATCTCAATTAAAAACAGATGTAAACTCGCAATTGTAAGAAAAAGAGTCTGGGTTGTAAGAAAAAAGGTCAGAATTGTGAGTTTATATCTCAATTTTGAAAAAATAAATTACGTAAACTCACAGTTGCAAGAAAAAGAGTCTGAATTGTGAGTTTATATCTCTTTTAAAAAGATGTAAACTCACAATTGCAAGAAAAAGAGTCTGAATTGTGAGAAAAAAGGTCAGAATTGTGAGTTTATATCTCAATAAAAAACAGATGTAAACTCGCAATTGTAAGAAAAAGAGTCTGAATTGTGAGAAAAAAGGTCCGAATTGTGAGTTTATATCTCAATTTTGAAAAAAAAAAAGATTTAAACTCGCAATTGCTAGAAAAAGAATCTGAATTGTGAGAAAAAGGTCAGAATTGTGTGTTTATATCTCAATTTTGAAAAAAAATATTTAAACTTGCAATTGCAAGAAAAAGAGTCTGAATTGTGAGAAAAAAGGTCAGAATTGTGAGTTTATATCTCAATTTTGAAAAAAAATATTTAAACTTGCAATTGCAAGAAAAAGAGTCTGAATTGTGAGAAAAAAGGTCAGAATTGTGAGTTTATATCTCAATTAAAAACAGATGTAAACTCGCAATTGTAAGAAAAAGAGTCTGAACTGTAAGAAAAAAGGTCAGAATTGTGAGTTTATATCTCAATTTTGAAAAAATAAATGACATAAACTCACAGTTTCAAGAAAAAGAGTCTGAATTGTGAGAAAAAAAGGTCAGAATTGTGAGTTTATATCTCAGTTTTGAAAAAAAAAAAGATTTAAACTCGCAATTGCAAGAAAAAGAGTCTGAATTGTAAGAAAAAAGGTCAGAATTGTGAGTTTATATCTCAGTTTTGAAAAAAAAAAGATTTAAACTCGCAATTGCAAGAAAAAGTCTGAATTGTGAGAAAAAAGGTCATAATTGTGAGTTTATATCTCAATTTTGAAAAAAAAAGATTTAAACTTGCAATTGCAAGAAAAAGAGTCTGAATTGTGAGAAAAAAGGTCAGAATTGTGAGTTTATATCTCAATTTTGAAAAAATAAATGACATAAACTCACAGTTGCAAGAAAAAGAGTCTGAATTGTGAGAAAAAAGGTCAGAATTGTGAGTTTATATCTCAATTTTGAAAAAATAAATGACAAACTCACAGTTGCAAGAAAAAGAGTCTGAATTGTGAGAAAAAAGGTCATAATTGTGAGTTTATATCTCAATTAAAAACATATGTAAACTCTCTATTGAAAGAAAAAGAGTCTAAATTGTAAGAAAAAAGGTCAGAATTGTGAGTTTATATCTTAATTAAAAACAGATGTAAACTCGCAATTGTAAGAAAAAGAGTCTGAATTGTAAAAAAAAGGTCAGAATTGTGAGTTTCTATCTCAATTTAGAAAAAAATGATGTAAACTCACAATTGGGAGAAAAAAAGTCAGAATTAAGTTTTAAAGTTTAAAGTTCTGTTTTCCCTCATTAACTATATATTTTAGTCTGTCAGTCCATATCTGAGCTTCCACTTTTTTGCAAATATACTTTGATTAATTATCCAGTTGAAAGCCCAGCTGTGGCTTTGATCTTTGGCCTGTAAGGAGATCTGTGAGTGATCTCTGTGATCTGTTGCGGAGCAGCCCTCTCCTTTAGCCTGGAGCCTAACCTGCACTCTTCACCTTCTGCCTCTCCTGCTTCACTCATGTGTCACCTTGGTATAATCCTGCTTATTGTTGTTTCACCAACTGCCATTCTTGCATGCACTTATCAATCTTCTGTGTATGTAGACTCGCAGGAGACTCTGTGAGATTCCTTAATGAGTCTATCTCAATTCGTTTATTTGCTCTGTTTGGCTTTACTGTAGGTGCACAGTCATTCTCCAAAGTTCCCGCCAACACATAATACATGTGCTAGTGCTTTGATAGTCTTTTTTTTTTAGCCCATTCATAATTTAAATGTCTTTCTTTTGAATGCTACCTTCTTGCTTTTGAATGAATTTAGGTTCACAAGTAAAAAGGCATTTAACAGCCGTGCCATTGTCAAACCTGTACTTCTGTATGAAGGACAGGCTGCGGAGATCCTACAACCTGGCATGTTCCCACTTGAAATGTTATTCTGACATTTATAGAGTTCTTTGAAAGGGGAAAATTACTGTGATAAAGACAATAGTCTGCAACTCTTCTGTCAGTTTGTTCTTTTGATTATTGGAAAGTCTTAAGGCTTCAATGGAGTTGTGTACAAAAATATATATTTTTTGAATCTTACTATTGCTTCATAGACAATGGCAGTAATTTCTTGATCACATTTTAGTGCATATATTTTTAGATTGGATAGGTTTTCTATATAATTGTCAATGACATAACACTGTTTTTTTTTTTTTTTTGGTAATTTCTATTCTAAAACCATGTGGTTTTGTCCTGAAATCATAATGAAGAGACAAGCTTCATTAAATAAATTACATTTTTTGGCTTAATTTTTATTTTTATTTTTGGTTTTAAAAGCAAACAAACTGTTCGACTACTTACTAAAGTTTGTGATCTTAAACCTTTTGTTGCATCAAAGTCTAGGAAATACTTTTTAATTCAATTCCATTAAATTTGCTAAAGATTAAAAAACATGTAAAAACAGACAACCTCTTTTGTAGCTAGAAAATAGTCTGAAAATATAAAATATGCCTGAAAATATAAAATATGAGAAATTCAAAATATTTGAAAATAGTTGCACTC
Organism: Garra rufa; assembly: GCF_049309525.1. Lineage (NCBI taxonomy): Eukaryota > Metazoa > Chordata > Actinopteri > Cypriniformes > Cyprinidae > Garra > Garra rufa. Next base: position 19,789,846 of record NC_133366.1, read on the forward strand.
TCTGTTATAAAAATTCAAAATAAAAACACTTCCCCTTTTTTATGACTACTACTTGAATATTTGCGCACTGAGATGCAAATAACTACAAGTAAAATATTATCTAACATTATTTGTACTTTTTTTCTGTCTGGTTCTCAAACCCTTAAAGGTAAAAACTTTCTCAGGCTCATTTTCAGGGTTAAAAAACAATATTATTAAGCAATACATTATATTTATATAAATAATACTAATATGATAATAATGAAATAATGAAAATAAACTATTACTATAAAGGACATTTATAACATCATTAAGGTCCGATATAGCATTTCTTTATAGAACCTCATAACAAGGTTTCTGTTTGGCACTGAAAATAGTTCTGCTATTGTGACAAGCCAAGGAAAAGTTGTTCAGGGACTGTTTAGAACCATTTTATTTAGTGATTGTGGTCTAAAAAAACTAAAAAACAAAAACATAATCCCATATGAAGTTCTCTATGTGAATTCATATGTACACTCTAACTCTGTTGTTCATACAAGGCTTATTTATTGACCAAGAACAATAAAGCAAAACTTTTCAAATCTGATGCATTGCTGCCATCTAGAGGCATGGAGTATAATTTTCACCTACATCCATCCTTCTGGTAGTGTCTTGTGAAAGTCTTGTGAAATATTATTACAATGTAAAATAACATTTTTAATTTTAATATACATTAAAATACATTATCTAATTTAATACTGTGATCAAAGCTGAATTTTCAGCATCATTACGCCAGTATTCAGTGTGAAATTATCCTTCAGAAATCAGTGTAATATGATTTATTATCAATGTTGAAAACATTTTAGCTTAATATATTTTGGAACCTGTGATACGTTTTTTCAGGATTCTTTGATGAATAAAAAGTAAAAAAAAAAGAAAAAAAAAGAAAAAGAAAAAACATTTATTTAAAATAGAAATCTTCTGTAACAATATATACTACCGTTCAAAAGTTTAGGGTCAGTAAATTTGTGTTCTTTCTAACAAGGATGTGTTAAATTTATAAAAAGTGATAGTAAAGACTTAAATTGTATACTGTTGTTTTTAACTTTTTATTCATCAAAAAAAAAATCATAGGTTCCAAAAAAAATTGGCAGCACAACTGTTTCCAACATAGATAATTGTAATAATAAATCTGCATATTAGAATAATTTCTAAAGGATCATGTGACACTTAAGACTGGAGTAATGGCTGATGAAAATTCAGCTGTGCATCACAGGAATAAATTATATTTTAAACCATTATTTTATATTGTAATAACATTTCGAGATATTGTGTGTGTGTGTGTGTGTGTGTATATCTGTATATGTATACATGCATACATAATATATAATAATAATAATAATAATAATAATAATAATAATAATAATAATTTCATTATTTATAATTATCAGCCATTATATAAAAGCCTCCCAAAAAGCATAGTAATCCTCCTTAGCCCCTCTCCACATTTTCAGTGGCATCTCCACTATTCACCTTTTAGAGATGTCCTACTGCAGAGCCTATGAGCTCATCAAGCAACGTCGCCATGGTTACGGCTGCTGTTGCGGCTCAGAAATAAGATGGCTGGTGTTTTTTCCCCCCTTCCTTTTTGTATGAATGAACTAGAGCAGCTTCGCCTTTCCCCCTCCCATCTAACTTCACTCTTTTTTTTTCTCACCCTCTGTCTCTAATCCAATCTCCCGTCCTCCAATCCGCAGCCAAGGAGAATAGTTAGTGATTTCAGATGATGAGCAGGCAGACAGCGATAGGACGGTGTGAGGAAGAGGTTACAGCACAAGGCCTCTCTCCTCAAATGTACTTCAGCTGAACCTGCTAGCCACAGCGAATAAGGGTAGAGGAGTATTTAGATTTACTCACAGTTTCTGATGCACTTGTGGAAGATTTTGTGCGTTTTTAGTGTTTTGTTTACGAAAATAATACTTCTATCCAGCAAGGAATTAAAAAATATTAAGTAGCATACATGTTTTAAGCAGCAAATTGGCATATAAGACTGATTTCTGAAGCATCATGTGAAGCTGAAGTAAATTACATTTTAAAAATGGAAAACACTTTTTTTAAATTTTAATAAAACATCACATTATTACTTTTTGCTCTTTTTTTAATAAAACAAATGCAGCCATGGTAAGCGTTAAAAAACGTGCTGAACCCAAACTTTTGAACGGTACTGTAGGTAAACAAAATAAATAACCAATCTGACTAGTAATACTTGTTACGTGTTTGTACATTTCAACTGAATAAATGTTCTTGTTGTGACTTGTTCCATGTATCATAACTGAGACTCATAGTAGCACTGCTGTACCACTAGAGGGTATGTTAGGATTATACTCATTGCACAATGATCAAAACTGATCATCTGTCATTAGAAACATTAGCCATTATCCATACTTAAATATGTGTATCTGTATACTGTTCATAGACGTTTGGTTGTAGCAGATTCTATATGCACAAGTTCAGAAATTCCAAAATGTCTTTCTCCATTGTATGAGAGTCATTGTATCAGCTATTATGGATTTTATTGTGACATATATAGGTCCTGAGGCTTTTGCAGAGTTTCTCCATTTAGTCATTGTTAGCAAAGTGCATGTTGTGGCTTTTTGTGTTTTATATTATATTACAACAACAAAGCACATTGTATTTATGACATGTACATTTGGGAAGGTATGAATAGGCTAGAACAAACAAAACTGAACACATTTGTAAAGATTACATAAGGGAAAATGAGTTCCTGAATTAGATAATCATGTTTCAAAACAAATTAAAGGAGAAATTTACAGATAATGTACTCACCCCCTTGTCATCCAAGATGTTCATGTCTTTCTTTCTACAGTTGTAAAGAAATTATGTTTTTGTTTTAGGGAAACTTTTAAGGATTTTTCTCCATATAGTGGACTTCTATGGTGCCCCAAGTTTGAACTTCCAAAATGCGGTTTACATGCAGCTTCAGACGATCCCGAATGTGGTTGTAAACGATCCCAGCTGAAGAGTTTCTAGTGAAAAGATTTTTTTTTTTTTCAAAAATACAATTTATATACTTTTTAAAGGGGTCATCGGATGCAAAACTAACTTTTACATGTTGTTTGAACATTAATGTGTGTTGGCAATTTGTTTACACCACCACCCTACTAGGCATGTGCCGGTATCACATTTTCATGCTGCGATTAATTGATTGAGCTTTTATCACGGTATACGGTATTATCACGATATTGTAATTTTACAAGAGAAACAGGTAAAAAAACACAAAAAACTTCAGTTTCGTCAACTTAGTAACTTTAATAACTTTTTAATTAACTAAAAGTACTTCAAACATTTAAATACAAATAAATATAAATAAAACAATACACAAAATAAAAGTAAACTTGAGCAATTATATCAAAGTGAATGTGCAAACTGCAAAAGAACAACATTTGTTATATGTTTTTAAATAGATTTAAGAGCAAAAAACTATTTTCAAAGAATCAACAATAAACATTTTCAACCAATTCCTGGTATCTCTTCTGGGCTGCCTGGCATATTTTAGTCCTCGAGATTAAAGTGCAAAAATGAAGCTGATGTATGGATGACCACTTCCTCCACTGCTGGTCCATAGGTCAGTAGTTGCTGCATACCATTTTCCCTGGGCTATACGCTTGCCAACATCCTCTTTTAGACTGTTATACATTTTGGGTAATTCTGTCTTAGAGAAAAACTTCTGTGAGGGAACTTTGTAAAGTGGAACTGTTGTCTTCATCAGTTTCAGAAATTCTGGTTTTGCTACTGTGTAAATGGGGATCATGTCTTTAGCAATACAGTATGCTATGGCATGATTGATTTCCTTGGCCCGATGAGATGAAGGTCCATATGAAGCCTGATGCTGGAATGCCTCTTGAACTGTTGGCTGAACGATGGCTTCAGCTGAAGATGAACCTGCATGGCCACTCTGTAAAATAGGAATGAAAAATATTACTTCACACCTCTGATAATTTAAATAAAAGATGCTGTTCAGACAGAGAATACAAGCAAAGTAAATTTTCGTTTTTTTGTTTTTAGATTAAAAATAACCCAAGTTCCAACTTTCAACTAAATGCATCTGTCAGTTCATACTATATTTTAGTAATAGAAAACACACGATGATGAGCTTAAGTTTTGCACTTTACTTGTACTCTCTTGTAAACATGTAAACATCAAGTTTACTCGCACTGTGTGAAAATGTATGATTGTGTTGCATTCCTTTTTTAACTTAAAGTCTAATTATTCTGCCTAACTTCCATTATTAATTACAGAACTTACTTTTAGCTGAGTATTGTATTTTGTTGTTAAAATACGAGACGCAAACTTAAGTGTAGGAAGTGGAGTTCATGCTAACTCTTAAACTAACGTTACATGGAAGCAAGCAACATGCAGCAAATGGAAATAAGTTAACGTAATTTTGCCATCCTGTCTTTCAAATAGTTGTTTTATGTGGTATTCAGCATGAGAAATGAAGTGTCTTCCCTTTATCTCCCTGAATTGCAGTGGATGGTTGTCGCGAATATGAGCGAACATGTTAGACGTGTTCCCGTGTTTAGCAGCCACTTTCCGTCCACATGTTTTACACAAAGGGAAACCGTCTTCGATCAGCAATCCCTCTGCATTTTTTGGAACCCAAAATATTTCCAAACCTCTGACTTTACCCTTTTTGAAGGGGGATAAATTGTCAGCAGCGTTCCTCCTTCCACCATGTTTCTTCTTCGTGTGAGGATTAGAGTGCGGTGGCAGCAGCGGCGCGCACTGCGTGCACACAGTGCTTCTACATGTGGGGATTGTTTACATCAGAGTGCGCATCAGTTCTGCGCAGCATATACGCAGTGTTTCTTCAAGCGGTTGATGGAAAATAAGCTAATGCGCGTTCTAAAAGTATAAATTCGGATCTATTATTTTTCACGGTATTTTGAAGTGCCCGCGATAACAATATCGTGCATATTCATTACCGCGATTTATCGCATTACCGAATACCGGCACAAGCCTACACCCTACAATGATAAAAATCCACCCAGTGGTATTTTTTTAATCTTTAAAAGTAATATCCCCTTTTTAAAATCAGGTAATTTAGCTTCTTGTCGTTGTGATGAAACACAGTTGATTGACATTAGCGTCTTACCTTAGACCTGCCCTCACCGAGCTGAAACAGTCCGAATATGATCATCATTGTGTCGACTCAGGTGCAGAGGAAGACTCTAATTGAGCGATTGAGGTGTTCTGTTGGTGGATGTAATAATGAACATAGCAGTAGTCATTTACTCCCGACATCTGAGCCCCTAAAGAGGCAGAGGACAATGTTACTTTCGTTTTTAAAAGGAAAGCGCTGATCCCGATCTACATATGCATCTATGTTTGTGTGAATCATTCGTGATGCAGCTTCACCCACAGCAGAAGTGAGTATAAGGTTTTTTTAATGCATCTTTGCAAATGGCCTTTCTTAATAACGTGCTTGTTGGCAAGTTTTGCCGATAAACGTGGCTAAATGCAGCTAAACGCGGCTAAAGTAAACATTACAGCTCGTAATCCCTCAGCAGAGAGGGGCGGGGCGAGCAGAGCTCATTTGCATTTAAAGGGCCCTTGCGATTAAATGAGCTGATATTTTGCAGAGCTGATTTTGACAGTAAAAGGATGTTTTTTACACTACTATTGAGATTTTTTAACCAAAGTATATTAGAGACTTTTCATTAAGACCCTAAAGAATCATATGACTTAGTGGAAAATGGGCATCCGATGACCCCTTTAACCTCAAACCGTCGCCTTAGAATTATAAGGTTCTATCTGCGTTCTGAGCACTTTCGAGATATTGAGCTTCAAAGTTTTTGCATTCCATAGACTTCTGTAGATAGAACCATTTTTGCTTTCTAAAAAAAGGGCCCAAAATATACACAGCTTACAAAAGAAACATCAAATAATGTAAATAAGTTGTCACAGAATAAGAATATTTGAGTAACTCAATTTTGACAAAAATGTCAGATAGAACCTTATAATTCTAAGGTGATGAAACGCTTGTCTTGTCTTGCTCTGCCTGAACTTTTCCTGGTTGGAATCAAAACAGCTAGGGTATGTCAAAAAACTTCCATCTTATTTTCTCCCTCAAAATGATTCAAAAATCATTTTAAAAACATCCTACATCGCTGCAGAAGTACCGACCCAGTGTTTACAAAGTGAACATGCAAAAAAGAATAAACACTCTTAACAAAAAAGGTAAAACAGCAATGAAGGACGATTTTGAATTTGAGGAAGAAAACGAGATGGGAGTTATACAACGCACCCTAACTGTCTTGAACCGGAGTTTAGGCAGAGCAAGACAAGACGTGCGTTTGAGGTTAAAAAGTATATAAATTGAAATAATAATTTAAAAAAAACATAGTTTCACTAGATAAGAATCTTTTTCCTCAACTGGGATCGTTTACAACCACATTTGGGATCGTTTGAAGCCGCATTTAAACTGGAAACTGGAACTTGGAAGTTCACTGTATGGAGAAAATTCCTGAAATGTTTTCCTCAAAAAAACTATTTCTTTACCACTGATTAAAGAAAGACATTAACATCTTGGATGACAAGGGATGAGTACATTATCTGTAAATTGTTTTTCGAAGTGAACTTCTCCTTTAAAGCTAATGTGCTAAAATTCAGGAGGCATAGATTTTGAGTTCCTGTTACATTTGTTGAGATACTGAGTTTTACTTTCTACCGTTAATTTTACTTTCTACTGGAAAATGAGTTTCTCCAACTTTTAAAGCTGACTCACAGAGGTCATGTTCACAGCATGTTGTGTCACACCCCCTCTTGCTTGTTGTTAGCCTTTAGCCTCTGTAAAGCCTTCTTGCAGGGAGTTTGTGCTGTGGTCACATTCACTCTCATTTTAATTGCAGAGGGGGTGGGAGCAACTTGAAGGGAAGGCATTGGTGTTTTGTCATGCCTAGTTGGCCTCTAACCTCCTCCTCCTCTTCGCCGTCTTGGTTTAAATCAACATGAAACTACATCTTCCATACATGGTCCCTGCTGCTATCATGTGTCCTCTTTATTGAGACAGTTATTATTGAGATCTTTTCTTATTCAGATTTTTGAATATTGACTATTTTGAGAAGAAAATACATAACTGCGGCTTAATAGGTATGCTTTGTTTATGGTTACGGCAATGTACAAAATGCACTATTCATACTCAGCCACGATTAGTTTATTTATTGAGTGGCTAGTAATAGGGGGAATAGTAATCATGTTTTCTCAGAATGTCAGCCCCATGAGACAACCTATAAAATAATTTATTTTGGTTACAATTTATTTTAAGGTGTCATAATTACACAAGTAAGCATTAAAGGGTTAGTTCACCCAAAAATAAAATTTCTGTCATTAATTACTTACCATCAGGTTATTCCAAACCCGTAAGACCTTCTTTTGTCTTCGGAACACAAATTAGGATATTTTTGATGAAATCCAAGAGCTCTCTGACCCTCCATAGACAGCAAGGGTACTACCACGTTCAAGGCCCAAAAAGGTACCAAGAACATTGACAAAATATTCCATGTGAATAGGAATGGCGCTAGGCTGATGCATTATTTTTTATTTCTTTTTTGTTTTCTTTGCGCACTAAAAGTATTCTTATACCTTCATAAAATTACGATTGAACTACTGATGTCACATGGACTATTTTGTCGATGTCCTTACTACCTTTCTGGGCCTTGAACATGGAAAGACCCTTACTGTCTATGGAGGCTCTTAGATTTCATCAGAAATATCTGAATTTGTGTTCCTAAGACGAACGAAGGTCTTGTGGGTTTGGAACAACATGGGTAATGTTGATGCTAATGGATGGATGCACTTTATTGGACTTCAAAATCTCAACACCCATTCGCTGCCATTATAAAGCTTGGAAGAGCCAGGACTTTTTTTTAATATAAGTCTGTTTGTATTCGTCTGAAAGAAAAAAGTCATGTACACCTAGGATGACTTAAAGGTGAGTAAATCATGGTAATTTTAATTTTTGGATGAACTATGCCTTTAAGTACAATACATTCATTGAGTGCCTCATAATTTATGTATTATGTTCAGCAAGGCTATCTGGTCATTCAAGTCTCTCCAGCTATTCTGTATTCAAAGGGATGCTCAGCCCAACAATTAAAAATTTTCTCATAATTTGTTTACTCTCATGCTTTCTCAGGTGTATATGACTTTTGTTCTTCTGTGGAACGCAAATGGAGATTTTTAGAAAAAAAAAATCCATCTCTCTGAACCACAGAATGAACACATCAATCCATACAAGCCCAGATGAATCAATGTCTTCTGAAGTAAAACGACAGGTATGTGTGAGGAAAAATATGGAGTCATATGGATTAGCATTGTGTCAACTTTGGGGGTTGTATCCACTTGCATTATATGTGACCCTGGACCAAAAAAACATTCATAAGGGTATTTAAAAAAAACTGAAATTCCATTGGCGTATGGTTTGTAAGGATAGGACAATATTTGGCTGAGATTTGAAAATCTGGAATCTGAGGGTGCAAAAAAATCTAAATATTGAGAAAATCGCCTTTAAAGTTGTCCAAATTAAGTTCTTAACCATACATATTACTAATCAAAAATTAGGTTTTGATATATTTACAGTAGGAAGTTTACAAAATATCTTTACGTGATCTTTACTCAATATCTTATAATTTTACTAAAATCTATAATTGTGACCCATACAATATATTTGTGGCTATTGCTACTTAAGGTTTAGCGGTCCTGGGTCACATATGGGCTGAGAGATGGAATATTTTTCTAAATATCTCTTTTTGCATACATCTTTGACAACATTAAGCTTATTTTTTTGGTAGAATATCCCTTTTAATGTCATTACAATGTCTAAATAAATGTATGCTGATAAAAATAGTGGATGACATTTTTGATTTTTCAACTTATTCAGTCACAAATGACAAAAAATATTTCTGTAATTATTGTGCCTTGGCCTTGAATCTGCTTATGAATGCTAAACGATAAAATGAGTGTTGAATAGGACGAATACTCTTGTACAATTCGCATGGAACTAAAGCAGGTCATGGGGAAGATGGAGAAGATACGCACTTGTTTTTAACATTTTTATTACATGTTATGCTTAGGACACCTGCTATAGTCTGCATGTGTTTTCTATTTAGTATTCGATTTCCTTTACAAACCCTAATATTATTTCCTTTTCCCCCATCTTTTTTTTTCCATCCACGCTAACCCGCTCTCAATCGCACTCCGAAACACGCACGCTCACGTACAGCCTCTGCCGCGCGCTCACACACTCGATCGCTTGCTCTGCTGCTCTCCTGCCTCCCCCCTCACTCACACATACACTCACACACACACCCCTTTCATAAGGTGCTGGCAGCAGCAGTGTTAGCAGCAGCAGCAGCAGCGACGGCATCAGCATTGAAAGAGGAGGGAGCCTCGGAGACAAGATGTAGTCGCGTGAATGACAGTGTAGCCTCGCAGCCGCCGTCCTCCTTCACTGTGGATTTACGAAAAACAAAAGAGGAGGACCTTTCTTCCGCATCTGCAGTTTCTATTTTTCCACCTTCCCCCTTGTCGCGGTTTTTCTGCCCTCCCCTCGTGCGTGGCGTCGTTTTCGACGGAGGCTAGTGGCAGAGCTGGAGAGGAGGGAGGCTGACACGGGCTTGTCTGCGGACTGAGATCACAACAGCTTCGAGGTCACCTCAGAGGCCGTTCTCTCCTTTCTTCTTTTTTTCCCTCCCCCTTTGCGTTTTCTCCTTCCCTGGCAGGCCTTTTGTTTTTCAGCGGACTTGTCCGAGGGGCTGCCGCCGCCGTGCTGAATTGGGCTATTGTTGGACAGGCAGGCCTCTCGCTCTCTCTCTCTCTCCCTCCCTCCCTCTCTCCCTCCACAATACCCTATCCTCCCTCCCTCCTCTGTCTTCCTTCACTGCTCCATCCTTTCATCGCAATGCACCTTGCTTAAACTCATATGTGTGTTTGTCGCTACGCACGCACTGTCCGGAATCGTCTTCGTGCTGCTTCTCATTCTTCTCGCCCCATTCCCACCCCGCCGCCCCCCTCTTCTCCCATCCCCGCAGTGCCTGGCGACGTAATGTGCCCTTCGTGGCACATGAATCCGGATGTTTGGCAGGGGGTCGGCGGGATTTGTTCCAGCCAAGGGTGATGCCTCAAAGGACAGCCCAGCCCAGTGCTCCCACGCCCACCTCCAGCCAGCCTGCCCGTCACTGAGCACGCCCGCCTGCGCCGCCACGTGTCACCCCCGGTTTGCGTGCGTACGTGCGCGTATGTGTGTATATGCGTACGCACGTGTGCATGTGCGAGAGCGCCTTTACCATGACTCTGGCCTGATACCTGGACTGGGGTGTCCCCTGCCAATGTGGGGGAGGGACTGAACCTCAGGTTACTCCCCACCCCCTCCCTCCCCTTACCCCCTTCCCTCTCTCCCCCCGTCCCCCCTCCACGGGTAACCTGCCGGCATGAAGAAGACCCGCAGCACCAACCTCAGGCGGGCCTGGCCCAGCTCGGATATATCGGAGCGGGCTTTGGAGCGCATCCGCTCTCGCAGTGAGAAGGACTACCACCACCATAAGCACTTTCCACCGCCCCCTCCTTCGACCCACATCTCCCCTTCTCCGCGGGGCTACATGACACCAGGTGGGTCCCCCAGGACCTCTGATTCACCTTGGACCAGAGGCCGGAAATCAGGGTTCCACAAACCTGTTCCTGATGGACCACTGCCCTGCAGAGTTCAGCTCAAACTCTACCTGTAATCTTCTAGTAACTCTTAAGACCTTGACTAGATTGCTTAGGTGCCTCTGATTTGGGTTGGATCTAAACTCTGCAGGGTGGCCCTCCTCGACCGGATTTGAGGAACCCTACCGTAAATGTGTGTTAGCCTAGTCGTTCTCCATCATCAGCGTGTCTTCACTCTTAAAAATAAAGGTGCTTCACAATGCCATAGAAGAACCTTTTTTGTCTAAATGTTTCCACAAAGGACCTTTAACTTCTGAAGAACCTTTCTGTTTCACAAAAGGTTCTTTGTGGTGAAACAAGGTTTATTAGATTATAAAAAGATGGTTATTTGACCAAATGGTTCTTAGTGGAACCAAAAATGGTTCTTCTATGCTATGGCATCGCTGTGAGAAATATTTTAAGGCACCTTAATTTTTAAGAGTGTTGTTTAGATGGCCATGTGAGGCTGATTTGCTGATAGACAGGTGCTTTTGAAGTGGTCGCAACAGCACAAGCATAGCAAAGGATGACATCAAGCATCATGCATCCACCATTTTGGTCCCAGTAAGGGTTTTACAGTATTAAGTTTGTAGCATTGTGAATAACGATTCTGGCAGCTGGTTTCCCAGTTGTACATGCGTAGTGAGAGAGATTGTGAGATGGCCTCAGGATTCATGGCTGCTTTTCTCCATTTTGGTTGTGAGTCTTGTCCGTAGTATTCAGCTGGAGAGCTGGTCAGGCCTGTGGAGGAGCTCAGTAGTGAAATGGCAAGGTGACACCACCTCAGTTTTGAAACTGTATTTTTGATCTGGGTTTGGGGTGAAGAAAGTTGCGTCCTTTTAGTTTGGTGCTTCTACAGATATGTCAAAAGCAATATATCTTCTTGCGTGTTTTGTACAGTTATGTGTGTGTCTGTGTGTTCATGAGGTGTAAGGAACTGTGTGCAAAGTTAGTACAGAGACTGTAAAATGGAGAAAATCTGTGAGTTCTTTTAGTTGTAAGCATATTTAGGGAACACTCACAAATACTTTACATTTTGGTGTCCTATTATGTATTTCTAAAGCATTTAAGGCACAAATTCCATTTTTTGTTGTGTCAGATTTCTTCAATAAAATATAATGTAACATTAGATTAACCAAGGCTGTTCCACCTCAAATGTCTTGACCTTCTTGCTTCTAACAATTAAAATAATTTTACATCAGTTTATTGTACTAAATCTCTTTTATCATTTGTTTGTTTGTTTGTTTTTCTTTCTACGTCATGGCATAAAGACAAGTACATTACCACAAACTGTAGTCACAGTGTTCATGAAATTTAAGAATTCAACCCTTTTACCTAAACTATTGTGAGAATGACTATCAAACAAATGTTGTCCCTTTAGGTGTAGGGAAATGATTTTATCATTAACATTTGTGCTTAAATCAGCTAACTTTTATTGAGTGGTAGCTTAATTTAGGCAAAATCTGTGCACTTATTACCCATTCAGCCATAGTAATTTGATAAATTGAATTTTATTTTGAGGTTAATTTAATGTTTATTGCTAATCACACAAATCAAGGTTTTAAACTGCTTTTTCACATTTTTTTTAAACCAGGTTGAAAAATTAGATGTAAAATAAATTGCCATTTTTGTTTGAACGTTTAAAGCTGACAATCAACATTTTGTGAAGGCAAAGTACCTGCTTTCTTTTACCATTTGTTGAAAAAGTTGATGCCCACAAGCATCAGACCCTATTTTGCACTCCATGAAAAGTGCCACAAAGTAGTCTAGTGTTCAGTTTTTTCAGGTCTCACTTTTTTTAACGTGGCAGTTCCTTCTTTAAAGGAATAGTGAAAATTGTTCTGAACATCCCCCTTTCAGAATCTGCAAAATGTTAATTATTTTACCTAAATAAGAGGGATCATACAAAATGCATGTTATTGTTTTTTTTAGTACTGACCTGAAAAATATATTTCACATAAAAGATGTTTACATATAGTCCACAATAATAAAAAATAATAGCTGAATTTATAAAAATGACCCTGTTCAAAAGTTTACATCCCCGTGATTCTTAATACTGTATTGTTACCTGAATGATCCAAAGCTGTGTTTTTTGTTTAGTGATAATTGTTCATGAGTCCCTTGTTTTTTGTCCTGAACAGTTAAACTGCTTGCTGTTGTTCAGAATAGTCCTTCAGGTTCCACAAATTCTTTGGCTTTCCAGTATTTTTGTGTTTTTGAACCCTTTCCAACAACTCATATATAACTCATAACAAGGGACTCATATGCAACTATTACAGAAGGTTCAAACTCTTACTGATGGTCCAGAAGGAAAAACGATGCATTAAGAGAATTTGAAGATCAGGGTAAATTTAACATATTTTGTCTTCTGGGAAACATGTGAGTATCTTCTGTAGCATTTTGAAGGGCAGTAGTAAATTAAAAAATGTAGACAATATAAGAAAAATGTACACATCTTCATTCTGTTCAAAAGTTTTTACCCCCCCCCCCCCCCCCGGCTCTTAATGCATAATTTTTCCTTCTGGAGCATCAGTGAAAGTCCCTCAGTTGTCCTCAGTGTGAAAAGATGGATCTCAAATCCATACAATCATTGTTGAAAAGGGTTCAAATACACAAAAATGCTGGGAAACCAAAGAATTTGTGGAACCTGAAGGATTTTTCTGAAGAACAGCAGGCAGTTTAACAGTTCAGGACAAACAAGGGACTAATGAACAAGTATCACTAAACAAACAAACAGCTGTGAATCATTCAGGTAACAACACAGTATTAAATTTGGCAATTACACTGGTTATTGTACATATTGCAGTAGTTTGGAAATTCATGGTCTGGTGAGTGAAACTAAAAGGTTAATGCTCTGTTGTGTTAACCAAAAGTGCCAGCTTGAGATATGAGATAAAATTCACTTTCTGAACAATACAATTGTAGCTGGCTTCTACAATGTCTTTGAACTCTTTTATTACAAGTGCAATGTTGTACCAGGTGAGCTACCAAGCAAGTTTACTAAATAAGAAAAGCCATATGTGTGAAGCTGGATATGTGATGCAAATGTCAAAATGTATTAGTTTACAAATCATGCACTGTGGTAAAAGTGTCTTAAGGTCATAACTTAGTATTGTGAAAGAACACTACACAAAATTATGTAACCATACTGTAACCATGATTTGTGTCAAAAGAGATTTTCCATGTTTCAAGTTGTTGGTGTTTTACTGCCATTTCACCTGGAAACTTGAGTAAACTTTATGTATAGGTACTTTTTGGTGTAGGTAGAGGAGACATTATTCCATTGAGCCTACGCTGGAAGTTTTAGTCCTTGTTTGCTAAAAACCTGCCTTCTGCCACAGCTATTAAATCTCATTTTTGACCCTGATCCACAAAACCAGTCATAAGGGTCAATTATTTGAAATTGAAATTTATACATTATCTGAAAGCTGAATAAATAAGCTTGACGTATATGGTTTGTTAGGATAGGACAATATTTGGATGAGATACAGGTACTTGAAAATCTGGAATCTGAGGGAGCAAAAAATCTAAATATTGAGAAAATCGCCTTTAAAGTTGTCCAAATAAAGTTCTTAGCAATGCATATTACTAATCAAAAATTAAGTTTTGACATATTTATGGTAGGGAATTATATATCTTCATGGAACATGATCTTTATTTAATATCCTAATGATTTTTGGCATAAAAGAAAAATCAGTAATTTGGACCCATACAAAGTATTGTTGGCTATTGCTACAAATAAACTTGTGCTACTAACTACTAGTTTTGTGGCCCAGGGTCACATTTATGTTACAGTAGCATATCAAGCTTTACTGTGTGCACACCTACAGTATGTGTCAAGATTGTATTTAAAGTTATGTTTAGGTTTTATACATTAAGAATTGATTGGATAGTGAGAAATGGGTCTTATATACCAACATTTAACCAATTGAATCCAAGTGTGCTAAATCAATGCACAAGTAGCTTTTTGGCTATTGCCTAACATTATCTAAAAGCCTTCCAGATCAAAGCAATGCCAGTAGAAGTAGATAACTTTTTATTTGACTAATTTTAGATTTTATGTCAATTAAGGGTATCATCTTGCTTGCCAGTTTTCCACCGAACTGTTTCGGACTTGATTTTAGTGGCACAAAGTAACTACACATACTCACACGTACGCACCAGCCCAGCTGTGACAGAGTCCCTGATTTAGGCGTGGGAGAGAAACGAGGCCATGCTGGTGCAGTAATAGCCTGGCCTCTGTAGTAATGTGCGTAGAGGAGAACGAGAGAGATAGAAGAGGCTGTGCTCGAATAAATCGCTGGTCTCCGCCTACAGTCAGCTGATAGATTTGTAGAAATCATCCAGCCACTGTGAGAAACTCAGTTAAGCCTTTAGGATCTTTTGCATTAAAAATCCTTTGCATTTCACACACACAAATGCATGTGTGAAAGATGTACGTGCCATGCACAAGTCCTCATATAGTGCCTCTTTCCCTGTTCTGATAAACACTCGCACCTATTTTAATATAGAGCATCTCATTATATCCTCACAACACAGATTCGCTCGGGCGTTCTATTTTTTTCCTCTCTTTCTCTCTTCTACACGTACTATTACTCGTTGCACCAGGCTAAAAATATCCACCCCAGTTCTGGACATCCCAGATGCTGACATCACTAGTGGGACTGTATGCAGTATTTGCATGGGATGATTGAGAAGAGAATGAGAACATGAGAGAGGGAGGGATGAACGAATGGCGAGCGATCAGGCCACAGAAGTAGGACTGCAAGCTAACATACTGCATTAAAGTGAAGATTCTGCATTGACCCCCATTTGAAGCAGCGTTCGTTTATAGTCTGTCCTATATAGCGATATTTGACCTTTTCGTTGTGTAGTAAAGAACGCTGGTCTCCATTTTGCACCAGGCCTGAAGGTTACTAACAAATCCTTAAAGTAACATGGAGAGCTGTGCATATGGTATGACTATATCTTTACCTCTGTATTCAGTTAATGTGCTTGTAGTAGTGTTGGCTACGGAGTACGACTGTGCTTCTTGTCTTCAGATGGAAGTGGGTCAGCAGAGAGTCTGGGCCTAGTCTGAGGGGACCACCCTGCACACTCCACTCTACCCCCCTCTTTTCGGATATAGCTTGGACCACTATTCTGCTGAGAGTCAGGGCCTAGTGGACTTAAGAAATTAAAGAATCTTTAACTTATAGTTTGAAGTTTAGTGTAATAGAGCTATGTGTTCGATTTGCTGTAGATCGATTCAATGGGTCGTAAGTCAACTTTTTGATCTTTAGAATTATGAGATGAAAAGAAGAAACTGTGGGTAAAGGGACAGTTCACCAAAAAAAATTAATTCTGTCATTAATTACCCGCCCTTATGTTGTTCCAAACCCGTAAGACCTTTGTTCATCTTTGGAACACAAATTAAGATATTTTTGATGAAGTCCAGGAGCTTTCTGGTCCTCCATAGATAGCAACGAAACTACCACGTTCAAGACCCAGAATGGTAGTAAGGACATTGTTAACACAGTCCATGTGAAATCAGTGGTTCAACCTTAATTTTGTGAAGCTACGAGAATACTTTTTGTAACTTTATTGATACTGTTACTTTATTGTAACTTTGTTTGATACTTTACTGTTAGTCTCTGCCGTGCTTTCACGGGAGGATCACGACATATGTCTAAAGGTGCGTTCACACCGGACGCGAATGAAGCGGCAAGCGCGAGTGATTTACATGTTAAGTCAATGCAAAGACGCGAATAGCCATCCTGCGGCGCGAAACTCGCGAATAGCACAAATTGAGCGTTTCAAGCGATTGCCACGCCATTCGCGTGAATCGCGCGAGTTCAAAAATCTGAACTTTGGCGAAAATCCGCGCCGCGTTAACCAATCAGGAGCTTGCTCTAGTAGTGACGGAGGCAGAAATCTAAAACAACAATGGCGGACAAAATCACCGTTGCTGTCTGTGGTTCCTCGGAGCTGTACGATACATCTTTGGACTTTTGTAGAAACAGGAATAAAAGGGACCTTGCTAGGAATAAAGTGAGTGAAGAGGTCGGACAATCTGGTTAGTTTTAGAAAACGCTCTTTACTCAATTTGACCTACATATACATACATATTGAGACTACAAGCACGCTAAAGCTGGCAAATTGAGCTCATTCACCTATTTTACAACTACTTTCCCGCTGACGAGTGGCAGAAGCCCCTCCCTTGACGCGAATTCGCGTCTGTTGTGAAGAAAATGTCACGCGCGAATGACGCGAGTAAACTCAAATGTTCAAGCGTTCAACTATGCGCGAATAGCGCGTTTTTTCCGCGCAAGTCGCGTCCGGTGTGAACGCACCATAAGGCAAAACAGAAGGACTTGTTAAATAAAGTTGTTATTTTTGTTTACTTTGAGCACAAAAAGTGTTCTTGTAGCTTCATAAAATTATGGTTGAACCACTTATGTGACACAGACTATTTTAATAATGTTCTTACTACCTTTCTGGTCCATGGTAGCTCTGTTGATGTCTTTGCAGGGTCATTTCATCAAAAATATCTTAATTTGTTTCGAAAATTAACAAAGATCTTACGGTTTGGAACGACATGAGGGTGAGTAATTAATGACAGTATTTTCATTTCTGGGTGAACTATCGCTTTTAGCCCAACGTATACTTCAGTTGTCCGTGTTCCATGACGATTCATGTGCAGTCCGAGTGATGTAATTTTCATTATCAGGAGTGTCCGCAGGCATCTGTGCAAAACACTGAAAAAGAAGTATACCCAGGCCTTTAGGTTTGTCCCAAAAATTTAGATTTTATTAGAAACCTGGGGGACATCAGATGCCAGATTCACTTTTACGTGGTGTTTGTATATAAATGTGTCGTAGCAGTGTGGACACAACCATCCTACAATGACAAAAATCCATTCACTCCTTTTTTAAGTCCCCAAAAAACCTAAACAGTCTCAATTTCCAAGACATTTGATTTTCTGAGCAGTTTGATGTCATAATGCACAGGTCCCGCCCACTGCCGCTGATGGCCTGTCTCGTATTAGCATATTTCCACCCTCAGCCGGTTGTATGCCATCTGCCATTTTCAAGCAGCTGTAGTGATGATGTCTCGTAAGCAATGCAGGTGATTTGTAGTTGGATGTAGATGTGAACATAAAGATTAGCTTTGCTTTTGATGGTATGCCACCAAATACACCAAATACAGAAGAGAGGGGAGGGGTGAGCAGTAGCTCATTATCATTTAAAGAGCCATGCACTTGGATTGGTCGTTGTTAACAGAGCTGTTTTTGACGGTAAGTTTTTAAGAAGTCAAAGTTTTAAAGAATTATTTTATGCTCACCAAGCCTGCATTTATTTGATCCAAAATACAGCAGAAGCAGTAATATTGTGAAATGTTTTTACTATTTAAATATATTTTATAGAAATATATTTCTATTTGAATATATTTTAAAATGTGATTTAGTCCTTGTGATCAGAGCTAAATTTTTAGCATCATTACTTGCATCAGCGTCACATGATTTTTCAGAAATCTTTCTAATATGCTGATTTGCTGTTCAAGGAACGTTTTTTTATTATTATCAATATTTAAAACAGTTGAGTATTTTTTTTTTCAGAATTCTATGATGAATAGAAAGATCCAAAGGTCAGCATTTACCTAAAAAAAGCTTTTATTATATACTATACCATTAAAAAAAACTGTTTATCTAGCAAGGATTATTTAAATTGATTAAAAGTGATGATAAATATATTTATAATGTTACAAAAGATTTTTATTTCAGATAAATGCTGAAAAAATATTTCACAATTTTACTTTACTTTGGATCAAATAAATGCATGCTTGGTGAGCAGAAAAAAAAAAAAACATTTAAAATCTTACTGTTCAAAAACTTTTCATGAAGACCCTAAAGAATCATAGCAACTTGTGGAAAATGGGCATCCAATCTCTTATTTAAAGTTTAGCCTAAACTTGTAATATAAGTTGATTTGGATAAAAGTGTCTGCAAAACATATCAATGTAAATAAATACAGAGCTCAAAACCACCGCTATTTCTTAGTTTTTCTGTATTTCACTCTCTTGAAATAGTCTATAGAAAAAGATTTCACCTACAATTCAAGATCATTTGTAAAAGGCATTGGATTACTTGAATTGAGTTATTTATTAACTGCACAGTGTGTTTACAGTTACTTCATGTTTCATGATCGATTACTAACCAATTGGGTATACACATGTACACTTGCTCACATAAATCCAATCTACTCCTCTTGTGTATGCAAATGTTAATGATGCTAATGATGCCGAAATTTTCTGTTGAATCCTGCCTTTGCCCCATATGGCAGTTTTGCAGTTGCACAATCCATATGTGTCCTCCATGACTGCTCACTCTTGTGTAGTTATGTTCAGGAACAATGAAGTTTACCTATATGGCCTGACTCAAATATATCCTGGAGGCCATTGCATGATTAGATGCTTTAGGATTTCTGTTAGTCCATCCCCAGACTCTCTTCAGAGGATGGCCTGCTTTTGGCATGGGCTACTCTCACCCTTGCTAAATTTGGAATCCGGTGCCACAGCATCTGCCTCAGAGACAGATATCTCAAAATATTAGGATTGTAGATTTGTACATGTGCTTTTTTGTGGCTATATGATGGGGGATTTTTTAATAGAGGGCTCAATATTCAAAATGATATTTAGATGGTCTACACCATGTATAGTTCTTTCTCAGTATCAGATGATCGGTCTGTAATTTTTTGTTGTTCAGGGGGCTGGTTTGAACTCTCTTTTGGCACAAGTTAGCCAGACCAGTCAATAGCATAACGTAAGCTGCCATTGATTTCAGCTCATGGTGACCTTGGTTGCTAATTAACAAAACAAAACAAAAACATAATATTTTCGTCCAAGATTTCACATCCATATTCAATAGCACATTTAAGTTGACACATAAATTCAATGTTCCACAGCTAAAATGTTTCTTATATAAATTTCATATGGTGGTTATGGCACATGACGCAGATTTGCAGGATGAAAGTGTGTCAATGCAGTGGAGTGTAGTGGCCAACAGTCTGTATACACGCTCATCTGAGGCAGTGCTAGGCTAGGCTAGCTGCAGCAGTGCATTAACCCTGCTGGCCTAGCGCACACAGTGCTTCGCATCATCAGACTTTATTCATTGGTGTAGTACTGAATAAAAATTATCCCACCTAGTTTACATGTAATGCCTAGACCCTCAGCTTAACTTTAGAAAGCATAAAAGCGAAGCAGAATGTAAAGGGGTAGCTCTGAGGAGCTCTTTTGTTGGAAACAATGCTACTAACAACCTTACAATCTACTAATAGTGAATGCTCCGCATTTTTTAAAAGCTGAGAAGGAATTTTATTAACGTTGATTAGTTGTATGTTAAAAATTCTATGTAAATTAGCATAGTTGTCATTCTTCCACTACAAAAACATACTTTACACACATGCTTACATACTGAAGTTCTTAAAAATATATCCCCTTATGAAAATAGTTTAACCATGGTATTTGTAGTAAAATTGTGGTTGTACAAATGGCAATCAATATGCCAAAAAACTATGGTTATTACACTTTTACTATAATAAGACCATGGCTATTTTGAATGAGTCTGATATTCTACACTGTAAAAATGTCATTTTTACAGAAAATTAAAACTGTAAAACACTGTTAATATGTGTTTTGCTAGTAAAAACTGTATAAATTTACAATTAAAAACTGTAAAAGGACATTTTACAAAGTTCCTGCATGACACATGATTATATTTTATAAAACAATTTAGTTTTTTATCATTTTGTTGCTAATAATGTACATTAGAGACATTTTGTGTTATTTGGTTAATGTTTATTGCATTATTTTAGTGTCTTGTGTTACTGTGAAGTAGGGCTGCACGATATTGGGAAAACATGCGATATTGTTGTTGAATATTGCGATAACGATATTTCTTGCGATATAACATTTCCCTAGAGAAATGCCTTTTTTAAATTATTATTATTATTAATCTATGTTTTAAAATCATTTATATATGTAATGATCATACTAAAATAAACAGGTAATAGATATTTGTCATGTCAAGTAAGTTGCAAACACTTTAAAACACTATGAATGACTTAAAACCTCAGCAGATATTCTGATTTCTGGTTTGCTGTTACCATAGACCTGCAAACACAAAATGAATTGTTTTCAAACATTACTTTTTATTTACAAGTAACATACACTCAAGAGCATCTTTTAAACAAAATATTTCCTTGCCTTGCCTGTTTTTTGTTTTTTTTTTTAAATAAAAATAAATATTAATAAACAAATTAAATAATAAAAAAATACCATTAAACAAAAAGTTTACTGTTAAACTTCTAAATGTTAGGAGCATAAAAAAAACAACAACAAAAAAACATGAAGAGCACCCAATTTCTTTTTAGTAGGCTAATGCACCAATCTTGATTCTTCATGGCCGATTCTGATTGACGATGTTTTACAAGAAAATGGGCTGATTCTGAAAGCCTTTTTAAAATATATTTATTTTACTGCCTAAGCAAGGGAAAAGAATGAATGAAAATATGAGTACATAAACAAGAAGTTTATTTTCTCTATTATAGGTAGCCATTTAAATTAGAGACAACCTCTGCATTTTTAAATAATCTACAGTATAAATAACAAAAAATAAAGGACACAGTTCTTTCTTAGTCGTGCAGACAATAAATGCAGCCATGATCAAAGTAGACTACTCTATCAATAATCAAAGTGTAGTTTAGACAACTACAAATCTTAATATAGCCCACATATTAATAACAACCTAGATATTTTATGTAGCCTAATTTGCGCGCATTGTGGAGTCGCTCTCTAAACGCGGGGTATTAAAATTGTATTTGAATGCACGTGCGTGTTTTACTTTTGGTTTCGTTTTAAGGACCGCGCGAAACTCTCAGCAGTGCTGAGCGTCCATTCTACAATACAAGAGATTACTTTAACAAAACCATTTGAAAGTGGGAGGACACAAACGGGATTTTGAAAAGCGTGTCCCCAGTGGAAATTACACCTCTGCGTGAGTGGAACTCTGCCGCTGAGTTATCATTTGATGTGAATGTATGCAGCATTGTACAGTAGCCTATATTGAGACTGAAGCCCCAGAATAAACAGAATGTGCGCGCTGTAAGACGAAATATAGTATTTCTTTAAAAGCCGATTGTGGAGACCTTAAAACTGTCCACAATAAAAAATCGTCATATCACACACCCCTAATTGCAATGCAGTTTGTGCAGATCCAGAACAGAGATTAGTTGTGAAGAAAAAAAGAAAAAAAAACGTCCGGTTTCCAGTTGAGCGGAGCGCAGTGTCCGTGACAGGGAGTGATTGACGGCTAATATCTCACATCTTCATTAAAGGTAATATTATAAATATTAAGTTTAAATGGTTGTAATGTTGGAGAGAACAGCGAACCTGTCACTGCATCAGCTCACAGCAGTCTGTGAAAAGTTTTGTAAAGAAATGAAACCAATTAGGCTAAATGTCATTTATCGCAACTCTCTGCAATACCAATATCGTGTATACTGTTATTGCGATAACGATAACTATTCGATATATCATGCAGCCCTACTGTGAAGGCAGTTTGTCTTTGTGTATGATTGTGTATTTTGTCTGCATGTGAGTATTCACTGGCCAGGTTCGTCAAGTAGATATTAACGTTATTTCACTTGATGAAATATACAGCTGTAAGCTATTAAACATACAGGCATCATTATGCTATCCTGTAACAACTGAAACACTGTCAGCAATTTTTTATGGTGAATTTCTGGCAGCCGTGACTGCCTATTTTAACATTTTTTTTTATACACTACCAATCAAAAGTTTTTGAAATCTGTAATGTTTTTTAAAGAAGTCTCTTCTCACCAAGCCTGCATTTATTTGATCTAAAGTATAAGCAAAAACAGTACAATTCTGAAATATGTTTACTATTTAAAATGACCGTTTTCTATTTAAATATATTTTAAAATGTAATTTATTCCTGTGATTTGATAGCTAATTTTTTTAGCAGCATTACTCCAGTCACATAGCCTAGAATCTAGACGCGCCCCTAGCGGCAGCAAATTACATTTGCTTCTAAGGGCAGTCTAGTAACTCTCCGTTCACTTGAAATTTCCAAAAATCCAAAATCGACCGGGCCAATCACGAGTCGGTGGGCGGGCTTAACATGATGACGACTGACCTGTGACCATAAGTTCCGTCAGACGTTCTCTGGTTCCGTGAATTACGCGTGAGAGAGAGAGCGATGGCTGCTGTTAGCGAACAACTTTCTTTCGAATCGGCTTTGGCCGCCACTCTTAAAGACTTTAAGTTAAGCTTTTCTCTGAGAAAAGAACAAGAAACTGCACTGAGGTCGTTCTTACAAAAGAAGGATGTATTTGGATTTGGAGTTGACTACGTCACCTTCTTCGTTGCTCTGATTGGTTGTAGCGCTATCCTATTGCGTGGAGAGGGAGTTTGAAAGACAACCATTTATCCCGCCCCTCCGGTTGAGCGCTGTCTATGGAGAGTGCCCAGACCCTACATTTATGTGGGTCTGGCTTGTCAGGCTACCAGTCACACACAATCCTTCAGAAATCATTCTAATATTCTGATTCGCTGCTCAAAAAACATTTATTATTGTTATTGTTGAATACAGCTGAGTAGAATTTTTTCAGGTTTCTTTGATGAATAGAAAGTTCGGGAGAACAGCATTTGTCTGAAATAGACTTACTGTTCAAAAACTTTTGACTGGTACTTTCGCAAAAATGATTCAATTACTAATTGAGACCTCAATATTCCCTTCGATTTGTAATTTAACTTGGCCTAGGACCCTAAAAAAGTCCAGTCTAAATTGAAAGAAAAAGGCTAATTTAAATTATTTAAAAATTAGATCGAGAAAATGATTGGTGGAATATACTGCTTTTTCACTCACTTAAATGACATTGGTTTAGCAACCTCTTAACAAGTTTCCTACTTTGCTTTTGACTGCCAGCTTAAAGTATGTATATCACATGGACCAATCCACTCACATGTCCTGAATATGAATTGAAAGTGATAGGTTATATAGCTATTTAGGACGATTATGACCAACGTGTGCTTGAGTAAAATCTAAACACACTCGCTAAACACACAATACACTTTCTGGCTGTTCCTCCCCACCCAGAGAGGCGTGTGTAGGATGAGTACTTTTAAAGCAGTTATCGTCACCCACCATTTTCAGACAAGCTGTGAATATACTACTGATGTAACCAAGATGTTTTCATCCTCACTGAAGCCTGCTTTTTACAGGCATTTGTGGTGCACTCTGATGTGGCTACACGTAAACAAGGCTTAAGTCTGTCCAACAACCTGTTTTAGTCAGTCTGGTGACCTTAATCCATTACCTACCCATCAAAAAGAGAGAGAGAGAGTGTGGATGTGTGTCTTATGGGTGGAGTTGAACTAGTTTGAAGCTGCTCGGCTGCCATATGGGACGTGATGTAATTCGTGGGCGCGTTGAATGTGTGGGAGAGGGTGACTGAGATACTATATTGATTGATGTATAGAGATGTCATATATGTGACCCTGGACCACAAAACCAGTCTTAAGTAGCACGGGTATATTTGTAGCAATAGCCAAAAATACATTGCATGGGTCAAACTGGTAGATTTTTCCTTTATGCCAAAAATCATTAGGATATTTATTAAAAATCATGTTCCATGAAGATATTTTGTAAATTTTGTACCGTAAATATATAAAAACTTATTTTTTGAATGATAATATGCATTGCTAAGAACTTCATTAAACAACTTTAAAGGCGATTTTCTCAATATTCAGAATTTTTTGCACCCTCAGATTCCAGATTTTTAAATAGTTGTGTCTCGGCCAAATATTGTCCTATCCTAACAAATACATCAATGGAAAGCTTATTTATTCAGATTTCACATGATGTATGAATCTCAATTTCAAAAAATTGACCCAGATGACTGGTTTTGTGGACCAGGGTCACATATAGTCAGTGGATTTTTGTAAGATGTTTATCCCAATATGAAAATTCTGTCATTAAAAGGTTAGTTCACCCAAAAATGAAAATTAGCCCATTATTTACTCACCCTCAAGCCATCCTAGATGTATAGGACTTCTTTCTTTCAGACAAATCCAATCAGAGTTATATTAAAAACTGTCCAGGCTCTTTCAAGCTTTATCATGGCAATAAGTGGGTGATTCTCTTCAACAGGTCAAAACAAGTCCAATAAAGTGCATCCACCCATAATAAAAAGTGCCTCACACGACTCGAGGGGGTGAATAAAGGCCTCCTGTAGTGAACCAATGCGTTTTTGTAAGAAAAATATGTATATTTAAAACTTAATAATTACTTTAGTCTAACTAGTGCTCACTGTTGTACACGGAAGCAGTTCTGGGCAGATGACCTAAGACGTATGCGTTGTGCATGCACCACTCAGAGGTGACAAACGTGGATGCACAAGTGGAGAGATCAAAACAAAACAACAATCATGAATCAGAAATACAAAATGAGGATTTGTAAAGAAGAATGTCAGAGGATGTCGATATAATGCAAGAGGCAACTGGTTTTCCTATGCTAAAGTAAAGAATTTTGCTACTCCTGTGTACAACAGTAAGCACAAGCTAGATTAAAGTGATTATTAAGTTTTGAATATGGATATTTTTCTCACAAAAACACATCGATACTCTACAGGAGGCCTTTATTCACCTCCCGAAGCCGTGTGAGGCACTTTTTATTATGGGTGGATGCACTTTATTGGACTTGTTCTGACCTGTTGAAGAGAAACACCCGCCTATTCCTATGATACAGCTTGAAAGAGCCAGGACATTTTTAAATATATCTCTGATTGGATTAGTCTGAAAGAAGGAAGTCATATACGCCTTGATGGCTTGAGGGTGAGTAAATAATCAGCTAATTTTCATTTTTGGCTGAACTAACCCTTTAATTACCCTCATGTCATTCCAAACTTTGCTAGACCTTTGTTAATCTTAAGAACACAAATTAAGATATTTTTGTCAGAGCTTTCTGACTAGGGCTGTGCAATAAATCGAATGCGATTGTCATGCGTATCTCATCAGTAAAGCCGGTTCTATGATTAGTAGTAAATCTCCATCACCTGCATTCAGATGGCGCAGTATTTAAAACACTAAGCCGTAGATCACTGAAAAGCTAAGCAATATCGCGTTCAAAATCGAATGCGATTCATCCGCGAATTTGAACGCGATATTGCGTAGCTTTTCAGTGATCGACGGCTCAGTGTTTTAATTACCGCGCCATCTGAACGCAGGTGATGGAGATTTACTACTAATCACAGAACCGGCTTTACTGATGAGATACGCATGACACTCGCATGCAATTTATTGCACAGCCCTATTTCTGACCCTAAATAGACAGCAACAGTACTACTATGTTCAAGCGTGCGTGGTACTATCGTGAATGCGCGTCAAAGACTAACAGGGAAAAGAAGAAATTCTTGTATGAATTTGTTATTTTTGTTTTCTTTGCGCATAAAAGGTATTCTCGTAGCTTCATAAAATTAAGGTTGAACCACTGATGTCACATGGACTATTTTATATGTCCTTACTACCTTTCTGGGCCTTGAACATGTCAGTTGCGTTGTTGTCTATGCAGGGTCAGAAAGCTCTCGGATTTCATCAAAAATATCTTAATTTGTGTTCTGAAGATGAACGAAGGTCTTATGGTGCGTTCACACCGGACGCGACTTGCGCGGAAAAAATTGCGCTATTCGCGCGTAGTTGAGCGCTTGAACATTTGAGTTTACTCGCGCTATTCACGCGTGACATTTTCTTCGCAACAGACGCGAATTTGCGTCATGGGAGGGGCTTCTGCCACTCGTCAGCGGGAAAGTAGTTGTAAAATAGGTGAATGAGCTCAATTTGCCAGCTTTAGCTTGCTTGTAGTCTCAATATGTAGGCCAAATTGAGTAAAGAGCGTTTTTTAAAACTAACCAGATTGTCCGACCTCTTCACTCACTTTCTTCCTAGTAAGATCCTTTTTATTCCTGTTTCTACAAAAGTCCAAAGATGTATTGTACAGCTCCGAGTAACCACAGACAGCAACGGTGATTTTGTCCTCCATTGTTGTTTCGGATTTTTTGCCTCCGTCACTACTAGAGCAAGCTCCTGATTGGTTAACGCGGCGCGGATTTTCGCCAAAGTTCAGATTTTTGAACTCGCGCGTTTCGCGCGAATGGCGCGGCAATCGCTTGAAACGCTCAATGCGCGCCGCTTCATTCGCGCTATTCACGCGTTTCGCGCCGCCTCATTCGCGCGTTTCGCGCCGCAGGATGGCTATTCGCGTCTTTGCATTGACTTAACATGTAAATCACTCGCGCTTGCCGCTTCATTCGCGTCCGGTGTGAACGCACCATTAGTGGTTTGGAACAACATGAGGGTGAGCAATTAATGAAAGAATTTTCATTTTTGGGTGAACTATTCCTTTAATGGAAAGTTTTGCCTTTTATCATATGTGATTTGCAGTTTCAGCCATTTGGCTGAGAGATTTTGTTTTGCACTTGGCTCTTGATCTGAGCCTCAACTGTTACAGCCCTTCTCAGAGTGAACAGCACCACAGCACAAGTGGAAAACATGGCCTATACAATAGGGCTCCAAGGGTAGTGCTGGCCACATTTGGTGTGTACAAGCAAACACTTTTTTTCTGGTTTGTTGTCATGGAGACAGATCTTTTGTGTCCTCTCTGACAAAAAATGAGGTCACCTCTCGTTCAGTGGGCAGCTGTGAGGATTTAGGTAAAGGCTCTCTCTCTCTTTCTTTCTTTGTTTCTTTGTACTTTTTTTAGAGGTAGAGCTAACAAAGTACAAGAGGTACCTGAGGCGAGCAACAATCTGATAATCATGGAACTGTGAGGAATTATTGCATTGTTTAGGTGAACAGAATTCATTATATTTTCATTTTGTAGTCATTGTCAGTCACTGGAAGTTTTATCACATTTGTAGACTCGCTTATCCACTTCATATGGATACGTCTTGTTTTGTCTAGGGAAGCTTGTTTCCTAACAAGTTCCATGAATTCCATGTTTATTCTCATAAAAGAATCAAGTCTTAAAATACACAAGGCCACAAGCATGTGTTTTACATATCAAATAGTTAACAAATCTGTGCCCCACTGAACCTTATTCTCTCACTCCCACTCATTGTTTACATCATAGATCACCAAGGAGATTAGTCAGGTGACCAAGCCTCCATCTTCTCTCAATGTTGGTGTAGCACCCCTGAATTGATTGAGCATGTTCAGGTGCCAATTAGGCTAGAAAATTAGCCTTAATTTCCCACACTGGATCAAATAATACAGTAATTCAGGAAGATCAGGCTCCAGATGGAAAACTGGTATTTGGATAAGCATTTGATAAATATTTAAAACGTGTTGAATATTCGAGACAGCCTTAGATGAATGAAAGTTAGGAGATTTAGCTGAGGAAAAAACATTTCACTCCTGTTCTTTTCCGTCTGTTTGGTTTTGGACATTTTGGATTCCTGCCTCCATCTAGTGTTGCCTCAGTCAAACTTCTACCTGAGTTTCATAAGGTTTTGATGGTGAAACTGAGGTTAAGCTTGCATCTGCTTCCTATTTTTTCCTCGTTGTAAAGCACACTGGCCTGCATAGTTAATCATAAATAATATCACAGTTTATATTGGTAAAATCACATTTTAACTTGAATATTTAAATATTTTGAATGTGAATATTTTATTTTTATTTTTAACGTGAGGAACAGGTTAACTGAAAATATTAATATTGTTTATTCTGTAAGAGTATTCCGGGCTTATAGATCCATATGGGTACCAATCGCCCAAAAGTGCCCTAAAAAGTGGACTTCACAGGATATTCAGACATTTCAAGTGAGGTCCAAGTCCAAGAAAAGTCGTAAGGACATTGTTAAAATAGTCCATGTGACATCAGTGGTTAAACCGTAATTTTATAAAGCTATGAGAATACTTTTTGTCTGTGTCAGTCACCTGTTCACAAAATGTACCATTAGGCTGAGTAATTAATGAATTTTGTGTGAACTATCCCTTTAAGAGTGGTTGCACAACAGTTACTTATCACTGAATTTAGAGCTTTATGTATAAGAACTGGAATGCAGCATGTGAAGGGCTTGTGACATATCCTTAAAACACTGAATGACAAAGCATTAATACAAATCTATTTTTAATGTAAAATAATATACTTGATACTGGTCTTTTTGCCAGTCATATCAGTTCACATTACTCTAACTATCATAAATAGTTTTGCTTATACCATCTGGTGAGTTATTAAAGACCCACAACACATTTCAGACTCAGCACTGTTTTCTATTTTCCCTGCTAATATTAGCAGCAAGTAGGCTTGTATTACATTGCTAAACAATTTTAGAATGTGATACATTGATTGTAAGTTATAACATGGTAAATGATCTCTCATCTCTTGATCTCATCTTTACTCTCCCTCTCTTGGTCTCTTTCTTCCCTCCTTCCTGTCAAGTGCTTATGCCCAGTGGGATGACGTCACCTCAGATGTGCTTGCAGCAATACAAGCCAGCTTGCATAAAGAGTAGAGTGCGTAATGTGACACCATTTAAGCCCCCCTGCTAATTTTTTGGACAGAGAGAGAATAT
Source organism: Garra rufa (assembly GCF_049309525.1). Lineage (NCBI taxonomy): Eukaryota > Metazoa > Chordata > Actinopteri > Cypriniformes > Cyprinidae > Garra > Garra rufa. The sequence continues at coordinate 19,819,202 of NC_133366.1, forward strand.
CAAACCTCAAGTACTTTGAAGGTTAACTTTGTTTTAATTGTTTACAGTCCCAGAGACCCCACTGCTGTAGATTTACACATGTGTACATATGTCAATAATACTAATGCTTTAATGAATAATGATGCTTTTATTTGGGTTCTCTTTTTGTCTGATTGAATCAAGTTTAAAATGTTTAGAATCAGTTTTCATAAGATTAGTCATAAAGTATCATTCTGATACTATAAGTATGTTTTTTTGAGCTGTTTAAACAGCCTTGGAGTCACTTAGACCCTAAACAAAACTGAAGGATTTTTTTTAAGCGTACAGTTCTTTGCAGGGCGAGCTGTTTGTTTGTGCTATTCATAGTACTGTTTGTGATCATAGATGTCATAGCTGTCTGTTTCCCATGAGTATTGATGATGACCAGGCACAGATGGAATCAGATAACTTCTGCATTTTCTGCTCTGAAATTTAAACTTGGTAAATGTTTTAGTAGGCTACTACACTCTTATTCATAGGTGGAATGATAATAACCAGTCAAACCAAAATTTATTCAGACACCTTCAGCATTTCTCACATTATCAAAATTTATTCACTACAGTTTAGAAAATGGTAATAAAATATGACAAGAACTCAGAGTTGAACTGTGTCAAAACAAATTCATCTTGATAAAGTCAGATAACTTTGGTACAATGGTATGTAATAGATTACAATCAACCAAAAATTCAAACAACTGTTAGTATGACAATATTTACACAACTATCAATACTTTGTTGACCAATTACCAAGTAATGCTTAATGCTTAAAAACATTAGCAATTGAAGAAAAACACATAAGCATAACGTAGTCAGGTCAAAGTGTCTGAATTATTTTTGGTCCCAATTTTTTTTAATCAATTTTACTAGTAGTCCACTGTATGAAGAATTTTTGGGTATAATATGTCACAGTTTACTTTATTTAGCTAACTATAGTGTCCTGCACCCACTAGTAAAAAAATATCAAAAGTTATATCTGGTGTCTAAATAATTTTTGGTTTGACAACATATATTTATGGTATCTGTGAGATAAACATTGTAAAACACTTTAAAAACGATTATTACAGATCAAGTAAACCGATAACCGATATTTTAAACCGATATATATATGCCTGGTGTTAAAATTAAAAGTAATGTCAACATTAAGAATAACAAGGGCTCTGACAAGAACTTTCTTTAAAAATTTTATCAGCAAATCGGTTTTGAAAATGGCCGATACTAATAACCACAAAAATGCTTAATATTGGCACCGATAATTGGTCGACCCCTATTTTTATGAAATATTATTACAATTTAAAATAGCTGTTTTCTATATGAATATATTTTAAAATGTAATGTATTCTTGTGATGGCTAAGCTGAATTTCTTCAGTCTCCAGGGTCAGAAGAATTGCAAACTAAAGAAAAAAAAAATTGGGAACAAAAATCATTCAGACACTTTGACCTGACCATGTTTTGCTTAAGTGTTTTGTCTTAAATTGCTAATGCAACCTTTTAACACCACAGACTGAACAAAATTAAGCATTGCTTGGTAATTGCCCAAAAAAGTGTTGATACTCCATTACATGTAATCTATTACATACCTTTCTATAAAAGTTATCTGACATTATCAAGATGAATTTGTTCTGACACAGTTTAACTCTGAGTTCTTATCATATTTTAATACCATTTTCTAAACTATACTGAATAAACTGTGATAATGTGAGAAATGTTGAACGTGTCTGAATACATTTTGGTTTGACTGTATATAAAATCAACATAATCTATACATATTTATACACTACTCCATAGAATAAGGGATGACGTGTGTATTAAATAAGGTGTTATTTACCTAAAGGAAATTGTGTTTGAGCAGGTTTTGCTTAGTCTTGCAGCCAACGTGCTCTCCTCAATTTTTCATTAACAAGATTGAGTGTGAAGCACAAGAGCAGGAATGGAGACAGGAAGAACAGAAAAGTGGGTGCTGGAAGAGAGAGAGAGAGAGAGAGAGAGAGAGAGAGAGAGAGAGAGAGAGAGAGAGAGAGAGAGAGAGAGAGAGAGAGAGAGAGAGAGAGAGAGAGAGAGAGAGAGAGAGAGAGAGAGAGAGAGAGAGAGAGAGAGAGAGAGAGAGAGAGAGAGAGAGAGAGAGAGAGAGAGAAATCCTGGCGTAGCACACATCTGAGGAACAAGAGAGAGCAACTGGGATGCGTTGCCATAACAACGAATTCAGCAGGCCACCTACTAGCTTGTGTGTGTGTGAGACGGAGGAGAGGGTAGAGCAAGCAGATATGTGTGTGTGTGTGTGTGTGTGTGTGCCACTGAGCAGTGCTGGAGGAGAGTAAAAAAAAAAAAAAAGGTGTGCATGAAGCTTGCTTGTGATTGGTCACACCTCTCCAGTCTTTGTGTGGAGTGGAGCATGTTGGGTAAGTGTCCATCGCCAGAGCCGCCTTTTCTGATGGCTGCAGCACAGGAGCAGAGGGAGGGGTCTCTCTGCGCCTCCCTCCATCCTGCTCTCTCTTTCTTTCTCTCTCTCTCTTTCTCTCTCTCTCTCTCTCTCTCTCTCTCACATCCTCACACACGCTATCCTCCCCCTACTAAAGTAAAAACAATAAAATTCATAATGGAGAGCAACTGAATTTAGCTCTAGCATGCTGATACCTCACAAAAACAACGCTGGGCTAGCAGCCTCCCCAGCAGCCACTAATGCTCCGTAAGTCATTTAGAGGGTTACGAGCAGCACGTTGCTGTCTGTACCGACTCGGCTTGAACAGTGAGACGCACAGGCTGGGATTTGAGTGATGGTCCTTTGGCTGCCGTATATACGCACTCACACACACACACACACACACACACACACACACACACACACACACACACACACACACACACACACACACACACACACACACACACACACACACACACACACACCAGGAGAGCAGCAGCTCCGTGTGGATGATGTCATCCTATCTGCATCCTGCAGTGTTAGCAGCGCAGCTTCAGACCCTTTGTTGCCCTTTACGCTATACTCGGACCAGTTTTATGGCTTCTATTAGCATGGTGAGCTAAAAAGTGAAGCGTAGCATAATCTTTAAAGGTTAAAGAAGTCGTTCAGGCTTATAATGTAATCTGGGTGTAAAACATATGATTTTTCTGGAGATATTTTGTGGGGATACACATGAACGCACACTGGTTTTAAAGCTTTTTTGTTCAAGATTAGTGTTTCTAGTAGTTTAGACTTCATGTCATATCATTTATGATTGTTTCATGAGCAATGGTAGAGAATTATGCAGTGTATTTCTCATTTCATCCTTAAATTGAACTTCATTTCAGTATGTATAACTGTATAAATGATCCTTAATATTTAGCCATGGTTTGGATAGTGCTGACTCAGTTTTCACTATTAAACCTCATAGTGTTTGTAACTTTTACACAGGGAATTCATTGAGTTCATAAGGTGTGTCAGACAGTTCATTTGCAAATAATGTAGTGGATTTTTTTTAACAATGAGAAGAACAACAGTACTTCAACAGCAAATCTCTCAGATGTGTTATGTGATATAACATATTTGATTTGCTCTGAGTTGTGCTTCTATGCATGGGTGTTTTTTTGGGATCAATATTGACGCATGGCCTGGGGTCTTTCTGCCTACGCAGGCAGAGGGGGCTTATTGCTGAGTCGTCAGTATAAGGTCACATTTGGCAGCACGCGATCACACACCCTGGATAACCTTCATGCTACTGTTTTGACCGTATAGCATCTTGAAAACTCCTTCACACCCTTCCTTGGCCTCAAACTCCTCCTTTCTCTGTTTTTACTGGTGCCACATTAAAGGGCTAGTTCACTTCCAGAATATAAATTTCCTGATAATTTACTTAACCCCATGTCACCCAAGGGGTTTATGTCTTTCTTTCTTTCTTCAGGATTTTTCTCTATATACAGTAGTGGACTTCACTGGGGATCAGCAGGTTGAAGGTCCAAATTGCAGTTTCAATGCAGCTTCAAAGGGCTCTAAATGATCCCAGTCAAGGAATAAGGGTCTTGTCTAGTGAAACTATCAGCCATTTTCTAAAAAAAAAAAGTTTATATACTTTTTAACCACAAATGCTTGTCTTACACTAGCTCACGTTGGAAAGGTCACGCATGGTTAGTTCTTTGTCTGTGTACTCCGGTTCGAAAAGGTAGGGTAGAGCGAAAAACTCCAACTCATTTATTCCTTCAACTTCAAAATAGTCCAACTTTGTTGTTTTACTTTTATGTGTAAAGGGTGTTTGACCTTTTTTGCACAATTACTTTGTAAATACAAATTTTCGTCCGAAATTTTTTCATGTTAAAAAATAAATACAATCTCCTCACCTTAAAAAAGTGCCCTGAAGTGCCTTGAAACACACAGCGTTATTCTATGTGCACTCAAAAAAATAAATTGTTCAATGAACATGATTTAATCGTAGCACCCATTATGCATCTAAACCAATCTAATAAACTTGAAAAGGTTTGAATATGTTATATGAATGTGATTTAAACTTGTAGATTTAACATTGTTTTAACATGTCAGTGTAGCTTCTTTCCAACTAATTGAATCAAAATGTTTGAATCGTGTTAGTCGTTAGTTAACAAAATTCTACCTTGTTACATCTACTAGTTAATGTCTTGTTCATGTATAGTTTTGGTACTTTAATTAATACCCATCTTGTTGTTTCAGTTAGATTTGTTTTAGGTGAAAGAACTAAGAACCAAAACATTACATCTACAGAAAAAACACATAAAACGTGCAAACAATTAAACTTTTTTATTTTTTCATTCAGTTTTAACATACACATACAAAAAAGTTTAAACTGCTTTCTTCACTTTAAGTCTCCAATCCATTTGAGTGTTTGTAAAACAGGATTCAAACAGCATTTCAGTCCACATAACAGCACAAGCCTGACTTCCACACCTTCAGTTAGGACACCAATGTCCTGTGGGTCATTGTTAGGAAGCGTTCCCTCCTTCAGTATGACATACACTCCCACCACAGTTTGCTCCATGGTACATTTTGACTCGATGTCTGAATCCTGTGGGGCGAAACACATAAAAGATCACAAACAAAAATAATTATTACAAGAATTGCTTATACACTTACTGGCCACTTTATTATGTACACCTGTAAAGTTAACATAAATCCAATACAGGAGTTCTGATGTGAATCAGAGGTTATAATTTCACAGTTTTTAAGTTGAAACTGTCAGAAAAGTGATAATTCTTCTGTTTATTATTGAGGTCACAGTCGGTGCTGGTGTGTTATTGCAGTGCATTATATATATAAAAAGTTATAATTTATCTGGCAACCATATTTAAAATTAATGAGGCTGCTAAAACATTATAACCACCATAGAATATAAAGCACTCCAATATAAAAAAGCATGCAAGTATAGTTTTCTGATGCTGTTTAATTTATTTCTTATTATTATTTCAGATCAATTCAAATCTTTAGTAGGGCTTTACACAAAATTTTGTAAATTAGGCCCCAAGAGAGTTTAGTTTAGTACATCAACCAATTCACATAAGAACTTTGTCTAAGTGTACCAGTAGTTTCCTATTAATGAACAATTTGTCCAGGTCAATTATTTGACAAAGTTAAGTGTTCTCTCATGTCACATTTTTGGGGATAAACATGACCCAAGTACAGAATGGCTTTTGAAATTTTCTCATCAACTCACCAAATACGCCTTGACTAGTTTTTCAGGGTCTTCATTCAAGTAGATAGATGCACAGAGACTTGATGACACAGGCTTCTCTGCTACGGTATGTACAGTGTCATCCTGTAGGGTGGAGACAAGATCACATCAACTTCAGCGGCGGCACAGCTTAAGAGTACTGAACGTGTGACTGTCTGTGTAGAATGTAACAGGTGAACTCTATACACATGGGTTTTAAGTCCTCCCCATGTCTTCAATGTGCATGCATAATTTAAATATATAGTAGTCAACAAAAAAGTTAATCAAAGTTGTCCTTAGGTCAAAAACCCACCCTTAACACCAAACCTGTCCCTTACCTTACCCATATCCCACCTTAATACAAGCAAGTGTTTTGCAATACAATATGACCACAACAAGTACATTGTACTTATTCTATGCTGCAAGTACATAGTAGTTAAGGCCACCTAATATAAAGTGTGACCCAAATTTTATTAAAGGTTTTAATCCACTTGTTGACTACTGTACACAAACATAATGACTGCCGCTTCCAAAGCAATGTTTAGTTTATAATGCTTAAGTCATTTGTACCTAAAAACTCTCCTTTGCAACACTTCCTGCACTGCCACATACATGTCACTGAAAGAGAAAGAAAAGTTCAGTATTCAAGGATAGTTAGTTATACATTAGTGTATGTGAGTGTTAAAAAAAAAACTACTTACCATGTAAAGGTGAGGTTCACACCAGAAGAGCATGGGGACAGCTATATATTGTGATGTATTTTTTTTTCTGCTGTGAAAAACAAAACAAACAAAAGTGTATAAAAGTTAATAAGGAACATATCGCGCAGCCCTGCCCACTTCTTTTAAATAGCCAATAGCGTTCAATTTTTATCTGCTCGATTTTAATTTGCTCTTTGAAGCACATTAGCTTATAGATAACCTTAAGGTTAACATATTCATAGTAAAAGCCAAAAAGCTTTAATTTTGATTTCATGGGGACTTTAAGTCTGTACTTCCGGCTACATCACGAGTGACCTTTAGAACGTAACTACGTAATGTGTGAATTCGAGCTAGTGCAAGACAAGCATTTGTGGTTAAAAAGTATATAAATGTAATTTTTTTGTAGAAAACAATCAATTGTTTCATTAGACAAGACCCTTATTCCTTGGCTGGGATTATGTAGAGTCATTTGAAGCTGCATTGAAACTACAATTTGGACCTTCAACCCGCTGAAGTCCACCATATGGAGAAAAATTCTGGAATGTTTTCCTCAAAAACCTCAAAATAAATTCTTTTAGATTGAAGAAAGAAAGACTTGAACATCTTGGATGACATTGGAGTAAGTAAATGATCTGGAATTTTTTATTCTGGACGTAAGCTTATCCTTTAATACTGTAGGAGATATAACTTTATCAATATAACTTGTAAAATGTTTTGTTATTTGTTTGTGTTGCATTAAAAAAGCTGACATTTAAGGGCCGATCAGTTGCCAAACAAGCATGTTCTTGTATAGTAGGACTTAACATTGTTTTGTGTGTGTGTTTCTCTCTAGGCGATGTATCTCCGATCAGTATGTCACCCATCAGTCAGTCTCAGTTCATCCCACTGGGAGAGATTCTGTGTCTGGCCATCTCAGCCATGAACTCTGCCCGCAAGCCTGTCACACAAGATGCGCTGATGGAGCACCTTGCCACCTGCTTCCCAGGTAGCCCTCCAGACACACTTATGAACACACACACACACACACACACACACACACACACACACACACTTGAGTGCTGTAAACACACTAACAGTATTTTATAACAGACATAACCACATTAAAGGATTAGTTCAAAATAAAATTTCCTGATAATTTACCCACGCCCATGTCATTTGTTTATGTCTTTCTTTCTTCAGTTGAAAAGAAATTAAGGTGTTTAAAGGAAAACATTCTTGGACTTTCTTTGCACATATGCTTTGTAAACACTGTGTCGGTACTTCTGCCTACGTTTTCAACATGACTATGTAATGCATGAAGTCCAGCTAGTGCAAGACAAGATTTTGTGGTTAAAATATATATTCAATATTTATTATTTTTTTTAGAAAAGCTAGATAAGACCCTTATTCCTCAGCTGGGATCGAGTAGAGCCCTTTAAAACTACATTAAAACTGCAATTTGGACCTTCAACCCGTTGGCTCCCATTGAGGGACACTAAACCGGGAATGATTTCGTCAAAAAACTTAATTTCTTTTCGACTGAAGAAAGAAAGACACAGACATATTGGATGACATGGGGGTGAGTAAATTATCAGAACATGTTTATTCTGGAAGTGGACTAATCTTTTAAGTATTACATATGCAAGTGTAATTATCAGTGTTGGGGATAACGCATTACAAGTAATGCAAGTTACGTAATCAGATGACTTTTTTCAAGTAATAAAGTAACGCATTACTTTTTCATTAACAAGAAAATACCTGAGTTACTCTTTGTTTCCTTTATGTATTTAATTCCATTTTATTAACCAATGTCTTTGCTGCTGACCTTTGTTGATCCAATTAAACCACACTAATAAGGAAAACTTACTTTATATTAACATTAGTGCTTCATTTTTGTCATTGCTGAAGAGTGTTGAACTTCCTTTTCCTACAGTTCTACTGTACAGATGTGAATTTACTTTTCCTTCAGCCTTAGGCTTATTCATTTCACTTTTTGCTGTGAAAGGGCTTTTACGTTTATACAAATCTAACTTTTTAAAGATATATTAAAAACAAACAAGCAAGCCCTGCCCAGATTGAAAAAGTAACACAAAGGTAATACAAAAGTAATGTTACACATTACTCGCCATTAAAAGTAGCTAAGTAACGTAATTAGTAATAACTTTGTTAGGGAGTAACGCAATATTGTAATGCATTACTTTTAGGGATGTGACGAGATCCGATGGGCCTTTAAAAAAAAAAAAGTTTAAAAATCTTGTCTCCGCCTCGTTCTTGTGAACCCAGTCTCGTCTCGTCTTGTGGGATAAGTGCCTCGTCACACCCCTAATTACTTTAAAAAAAAACTTTCCCCAACACTAGTTATAACATTATAAAAAAACTTTCAGTTTTATTGGGATAATCATTATCGTAAAAAAATGTGCCTGATAAATCGCCATTTTGCACAAGCCACAATTATTTGGCTTCTTTATATTTGCTGAGATTATAGCACTAGGTCAAGTCCATAATCAGTAAAGAAAAACTATCATTTTGATTTATAGATGAACAGGGAAATATTCATACCTTATCATTATCAAAACTGCCTTTTAAAATAATGTTTTTCTGTACCCTTACGAAAAAGAAGTTTATTCAAATGCGCTATTAGTATACTTATTTTAAACTAAAAAATGAAGCACGCATGAAGCTAGAATAAAATGTTTTTGTTTGCAAGCAGATACCCTGTTATTTCTTTTGATGTTTTGTATGTTTAGATATTCATATACAAAATATTCATATACAAATTAATACCTAAATAGGAATATAGTAGTATACTTAAAGAAAACTTACTTTTAGTACAGTACTTACAGTATAAAACTACTAAATTTGTAGTTTACTGAGACTATACAGCAAAGTGTACTAAAAATTCATTTTTAATTTAATTTTAATTAGTAAACTATCAGCATACCTATAAGTTCACTTTTTAGGTTGCAGTACAAACTAAAAACATAAAGGTAAACTAGTTGTTTACTCTAAGTTTACTACTGTTATACTCAAACTATACTTTTATATACTAGAAAGTGGGCCAATTTAGTCCCAAGGAGTTTTGAAATAGTACACTTACAAGTATACCAGTAGTACACTGATATTTGTATACTTACTACATGCAGTATACTTAAAAATATACTTGAACTTCACTTAAGTATACTTAATAAAATAAACTTAGTATAAGTATACTTATTTTCGGTAAGGGTAGTATTGTAATTGTTGGTTGTGATTATTATGATGCCACTATAAACAGTATACAGTTTTAACAACAATTTAATGTCATTATTAAATACATTCTCTGTAGAATGACCCTATGGACTCTTGTCATACGCAGAAGTTGACATAGTTGGTTAAACTTGTATGATGGTGAATAGTACAACATTAGTATAAACTACATTTTTTCCATTCTCATTTGCCCCAGTAGCAAAACAACAGCAGCAACAACAACAAATCCACTATAGCATTTCTATGATTTTCCCAAAAGAAAAAAAAAAAAATAAATAGAGAGATTGGCAACACTCACTCAACAGCATTAACTAGTTTTCTGTAATTTAATGCCAATATAAGAAAAAAAACTGAAAAAAAAAAAAAAAATATATATATATATATAAACTAATATTTACTGTTAATATTTTATGATATTAAACTAATTTTAAACATTGTAAATCAGATTTACAATGTTTATAATTGTGGAAACACGTCATCACAGTCTGTGAAAAAAGGTCCGTTGTACACCTTGCGTCGTTGCTCAGCTCTGTTCAGAGAAATCAGTCAATCAAAGTGCAAAGTGTGCAAACTTCACCTGAATAGAGTCTGTCTGCATTCCCTTAAAGAAGGAGTGATAAAAAAAAAGAAAGAAAAAAGGAACAGAGCCTCTGGGTTGCGTCATGTTGGTATGGCAACTACCACTGTATGATGTAATGGCAGGCAACACTTAACCCTGACTAGTTACAGCTTATCTGCTCCTTTATCCGTTGTGTGTGTTTCTGTGATTGAGAGTGTTGAAAGCTGATTTGGGTGAAGTGAGGACTTGAGTGCACTGAGGACACCATGTACCCTGTAGTGCAGTCTACCCTGTTGGTACTCCTTGTCTGTGAGTTACAGGCAATGTTTAGAGAGACGTTCACAGTACTGAGTCATACCACAAATATAATGTCTGTCTATGAGTTTCTAAGTCAGCCGTTTTAATTGTATATAAATATATTCTCCATATAATACATTGCTCCATGAAGACTGGCTGTCTTATAATAACAAAAAAGACCTTAAATTAAATAAGTATAAATGACGTGATTAATGAGTGATGAATTAATGAATCAATTGATTGTTAGTATTTAGTTTTTCTGTTGTCTCACATTAATAACATAGTTGAAGTATACAAGTATTCTGTCCAACGTCTTAGTGAAAGGTTAGCTTAGTCAGTTTAGGCTTATTAGTTACATATTTTGTCTAGCTAATATAAAATCTCTAACTAAAACTTTAAGAAATAATTATTTCAGTATTATTATTGTATTCATTTTATTTTATTATCATGAGTTCTTATGAACAAGGGTTCCTTTGGTTGGTCACAATGCCAGGTTTTGTCTTACATTACATTGAGAGGCTTACAGACGTGATGATGAAAGATGAGGTAATGACTGGTCTGTTGTGATTGGTGGTGACATAAATCAGCAACCAATGCTCTTCTTTTGATTGGCCTTCTGTAGTTATTTGTGTGATCACACCTACTCACGGTTAATCCTACTTTTGGCACGTCAGAACAGTTCTGGATAATGCTGACATCAACATGAACCCACTAATCTGCTAGTTCCCTCTCATCCCAACCTTTTTTCCCACTCTGCACTCTACTTTTTAACATCTAAGTGTTTGCCTGTTGAGCTTTTCCTTTGAACAATTAACTAGTATTGATAATTGAAGATTTATTATCATATCACAAATGTTAGCTGAATAGAAAAAGTTGTGTCAGCACTTACCTATGTTAGAGCTATGAAAATCACTATGAAATTGACATGCAGTTGTATTTTCTTTAGGTGTACCCACTCCGAGTCCAGAGATCCTGCGGCACACGCTGAACATGTTGGTACGGGAGAGAAAGATCTACCCCACACCAGAAGGTTACTTCATTGTTACTCCACAGACCTACTTCATCACCCCATCCCTCATCCGCACCAACAGCAAGTGGTACCACCTGGACGAGCGGCATCCAGAGCGACAGCAGCAGCAACAACAACAGCAGCAGCAGCAACAGCTTCAACAACAGCAGCAACAGCAACAACAGCCACCTCCTCAACAGCAATGCACATCACCACAATCTGGAACAATCACTCCCTCCACCTCTGGCTGTGTACGAGAAAGGACTAACCCTAAGAACCACTGCGACTCCTATAACGCCTACCGCGATGAGGTGCCCAGCATTCATACATCTACAATTCAAAGAAAATCCCCAAAAGAACCCAAAGGAGATCCCCCTTCATACCCACAACCCCCACCCCCTCCACCTGCCATTCAGCACCAACCTGACCCTGCCGACAAGAGCAAGAGCATGACGGCCACCTTCTCTTACAAGACAGACACACTAACCAAGAAGAAGGAGGGCAGCGGTGGGGGCAGCAGCGAGAGGCAGTCTAAGAAGTTTGGGTTAAAGCTGTTCCGCTTGAGCTTGAAAAAGGACAAGACCAAACAGCTGGCCACTTTTTCAGCACAGTTTCCTCCAGAGGAGTGGCCCTTGAGGGACGAGGACACGCCGTCTGCTGCAGCGATCCCTCGTGAGGTGGAGATGGAGATCATCCGCCGCATCAACCCAGACCTGACGGTGGAGAACGTAGCCCGTCACACGGCTGTCATGAAGCGGCTGGAAGAGGAACGAGCTCAGCGCTGCAAGGCCAGCTCCTCCGCACAGCACAGCGCCCGCAGTCGCCGCAGCCGAGGCCACCGGCGTGTGCCGCACGGGAAGTCGCGTTCGCACAGCAAAACGCGGGCTTCTCGGGGAGACCCCTCTGAGGGCTCCAATCTGGACCTGCCAGCAGTCAGCCTGGAGAGGGACTACCGTTTTTTCAGTCACTCTCTGGTACGCTCGCCGAGAGAGGGAATGTACACGGTGGAACGCAGAAGTGGTGGTGCCTACCTTGTCCACAGCAACCCCAACATTGCTGAGTCGCACTTTCCTGTCACCCCAGAGTGGGATGTTTCGGGGGAGCTTGCGAAGAGGCGGACGGAGATGCCTTTCCCTGAGCCTTCACGTGGGACGTCACATTCTAGAGTGCACCGGAGCCACAGCCACACTCAGGACCGCAAGTCACGAAACGAGCGGCCCGACAAGGCTAAAGAGCGATCGCGTTCTATGGACAACTCCAAGGGCCCGCTGGGAGGTGGAAGCTCCACGCTCGGCACGGCTGAGGACTATGACCGCAGTCCCGACGACAGAAGCCGCTACTATACCGACGACGGGACGCTAAGGGCCTCCTCTCAGAAGGCCCCGCACTACTCGTGCATCATGTTTTCTGCTGCCAAGTTCAGCTCTGAAATGTCTGTACCTGATATGGGCAAAATGAGTCTGGACGAATCGAGGCTCTGCAGCCCTCTAGAACGGAACAAGAGCAGGGACAGCCTCCCAGCCTACAGTGACCTGAAGGCCCTGTCGCCAAAGCCTTTGGCTGATGACTACTTCCAGTGCAATACATCGAATGAAACAATCCTTACTGCCCCGCTGCCTCTGGGCAAATCTGACCACGACACTTTAACCCCATCTGACGGAATCCGCAAGGGCTCTCCAGCTGACCGGCAGACACCGCACATCACCTCTCCTCACCCCTTGGAGGATTCCTCCACCAAGGGGCACAACGGTTCTGGCAAACCCACACCGAGCCAGACGCCTGAGCCTATGCCCAATGGACGTTTGATACAGCACCAACACAACACTGACCCAGGGGGCGGGGGAGGTGGTGGTAGCACTGGTGGCGGGGTGGACAAGAGGAAAGAGATTTTTAGTAAGGACACTTTGTTCAAACCGCCACACAATGTTTTGACTGTGAGCTATGTGGACAGTGGCTACTCAAAGTCAGGCACTTTGCGTAAGACTCCGCACATGAAATCATCCGAGGTCCTTGACACTCTGGAGACCCAACAGCCACCTAACTCCGCCCCTCTGTCTGCTTCTGCCCCGGCACCTACAGGCACAGAACAAGGTGCTCCCTCCACATCTGAAGCTGCTTTTGACTATTACAACGTGTCAGATGATGACGATGAGGAGGAGGCAGAGGAGGCCTCCCGTAAAGAGGCTGCACCGACAGAAGCAAAGGGGCGGGCAGGGGCTGGAGACGGTGGTGGAGGTGGCGGGACCATGCAGTGGTTGCTAGAACGGGAGAAAGAGCGGGATTTACAGCGGAAGTTTGAGACCAACTTGACTCTGCTTAGCCCTAAGGAGAGCGAGAATAATAACAGCCAGAAGTCGGCTCACTCGGCACGGCTGGACAGCATGGACAGCAGTAGTGTGACTGTAGACAGTGGGTTTAACTCCCCTCGGTAAGTACTTACTTTATAGACAGAAGGTGCTACAATTGAAAACAAGTGTTCAATGAATCAATTAATCGCCATTTGTCTTTTTTAAATTCTTATTACCAAAGAAATAAGAGTATGCTTACCAGAAAGCATAAATTGCTAATATGCTAGAATCCACTTCCACATCCCACAAAATGAAATATTGATTTCCATACTTCATTTTTTTATATGTTTATAACAATTTTTAATGTTTGATTTGAAGCACATAGTTGCCATAGGGCCCATATAATTTATCCCATCTTATACTGTGATATATGGCATGGTTTTTCCCCCTTCTTCTTTGCCAAGGCCACAAACCAGTACAGACAGCCTTTAAGTGTGTTTCCCAGGGCTGTGTATGTGTTAGCAGAAGCCCTTTATGAGTGAGAGGGTGAGGACTTTTTTCAGCTGCTAAAAATAGACCCCTTGTGTCTGTATGACTCATTCAGAGGGATATGGCAGGGGTAGAATAACGGAGAGAGCCTACATGTTCTGCACATGTGCTGCATCTACTCCTTACAATACACTCTACGAAAACAGGGGCCATGTTAATATCAAGGAATTTTCCTTATTGATTTTTTCCAGGTGTTTCAACCATACTTTGAATTGGACATTACATTGTGTTGTTTAAAGATTGAGGGAAATGTCTGATATTTACCAGAGACATAGATTTATTTTCTAGCAGTATATTGCACTTTGCTGATCGAGGAGAGTATAAATCTATGGCATCTGGGCTGTTTACTTATTCTGACCCAATAATGACCTCATTCTCTGACTGATATGTCAGTTTGTGAAAACCAAGCTTTATACTGAAAATTCCAGTGAAAGCCTCTCTGAATGGATGTTTGCATTGTCATTTAACACTGTATGTCATTACCAATAATATATTTTATCAATACAACTCATACTAATAAAAATTTAGTTTTTCTTTTTTTGTATTGAATTAAAATCCTTACATTTGTTATTTTTTGAAAATTTGTGTAACAGAATGCATTTTACTGTCCTTTCTACGATTACTTTCTAAGTGATAGGCATAGAATATACAGTAGTTGTGGCCCAGTCATATTGTGTTAGCGCTACAAAACCTACAAGACAAACTGCCACAAGTCTCTAATTTTATGACCCTCCAGCAGTCCCTTCATGTGCGTACACACACACACACACACACACACACACACACACACACACACACACACACACACACATGTTGGGTTTACATGTTTTATGGGGACATTCCATAGGCGTAATGGTTTTTATACTGTACAAACCGTACTTTCTATCACCCTACACCTACCCTACACCTAAACCTAGCCCTCACAGGAGATTGTGCACACTTTTACTTCATCAAAAAAACTCATTGTGCATGATTTATGCAGCCTGTTTCCTCATGGGGACCTGAGAAATGTCCCCACAAGGTCAAAATCTACTGGTATTCCTATCCTTGTGGGGACATTTGGTCCCCACAACATGATGAATACCAGGTACACACACACACACACACACACACACACACACACACACACAAAATCATTCACTATTTTCTGGATGACTCATCACATTAGAGATGATGTCATTTCACAGTTCCTGGAAAAACACCAGCATAGCTCTTGTGCATAGACACAATTTAGTTTGTGATTGATGTGAGGTAGTAATGCAATTACACTGAGTGGGATATGCAAGAGAAAAAAAACCCCTGCATGTTTCTCTGTGCAGTACTGATGTTAAATACATTATATCTTAGTTTAATCTTTATATTTAAGGCAGAACTTTTCTACAAAAATGTATCTGTTTACTTTAAGGGATAGTTCACCCAAAAATGAAAATTCTGTCAGTAGTTATTCACCCTCATAACACAAATTAAGATATTTTTGCTGAAATCCGAGAGCTTTCTGACCCTGCATAGACGGCAATGCAACTGACACGTTCAAGGCCCAGAAAGGTAGTAAGGACATGTGTCATGGTACTCACTGTGCACAAAAAGTGTTCTTATAGCTTCATAACATTACAGTTTAACTACTGATGTCACATGGACTATTGTAACAATGTCCTTACTACTTTTCTGGGACTTGTACGTGTCAGTTGCGTTGCTGTCTATGAAGGGTCAGAAAGTTTTCGGATTTTATCAAAAATAAATTAATTTGTGTTCCAAAGATGAGCGAAGGTCTTACGGGTTTGGAACAACATGAGAGTTAGAAATTAATGACAGAATTTTCATTTCTGGGTGAATTATCCCTTGTGTCATTTTAAACCTGTATAGCTAACTTTCTTCCATGGCACACAAAATTAGGTATTTTGATTACTGTTTTTCATATAAGTACAGTGAAAGCGTCAAGATTCAGAAAACACAAGACAAAAAAAAAAAATCACAATAAAAGCATCACTAAATACTTGTGAACACATTTGCTACTTCTCTTATGAATACAATATGGAGAGCTACAGCAAGATTTTCAGTGAATAAACATTTAAACTAATCTGTTTCTTAAAACACAATTATATGGATCTTATTTATAATACATTTACGGTGCTTTTGTGTCCATTTTGATTTGTGTAAACTTATTGTAATTTCATAGACAAACTTCAAAATGTCTCCTTTTGTTTTCTGTGGAAACATTCTGTGAAATACAGCCATGAGCATGAGTAAATTATGATTTAATATTTTATCAAACTATGGTTGTCAGTGCTTCTGGATTAGTTGCTTGAACATATGTGACCTTGGACTATAAAACCAGTTGTAAGTAGCACAAGTATATGTACCAATAGCTAACAATACATTGTATGGGTCAAAATGATTGATTTTTCTTTTATGCCAAAAATCATTAAGATGTTAAGTAAAGATCATGTTCCATTAAGATATTTTGTAAATTTCCTACCTATAAATATATCAAAATGTAATTTTTGATTGGTAATATTGATTTTTTTTGCACCTTCAGATTCCAAATTTTCAAATAGTTGAATCTCAATCAAACATGGTCCTATCCTTAACAAACCGTACATCAATAGAAAGCTTATTTATTCAGCTTTCAAATGATATATAAATCTAAAAATTATCCTTATAACTGGTTTTGTGGTCCAGGGTCACATTTGTTGTCATACTGTCATAAAGGAGTACACTGTTTTTGTATGTACAGCTAAACAATCCTGCAAACCAGAGGTAAGGGTAAGGTTATGTGTTTTCTTTGTCTGAAGATGGTTTATATTGTTTCTCATGCCTCAAAACAATGGATCACTTATCTTGTCTTAAACTCTACTCTTTCTTCTTTCCCTGTCTCTTCTTCTCTGGTCATTTTCCCACCTCCACCACTTTCTCAGCACACGGGAAAGCCTGGCGTCGAACACCTCGAGCATTGTAGAGAGTAACCGGCGACAGAATCCGGCCCTAAGTCCAGGCCACATGGGTACCACCAGCATCGGCCCCCCATTCAGCTTCCGTGCAATCCCAGAGCCCCCTACCACGCAACCTGAGAAACTGCAGAAATCCCCCAACTGCCTTGCCTCCATCACCAGCGTCTGACATGGGCCCATCTGGGTTGACGTAGGGTCAGGGTGATCTGCAACGTTGGGGTGCCTAAGTGCAGGAGGTTGGGTGACTCCCTCCATCAAGCACCTCGACTACATGGGGACTGTTAGACCCACAGGCATGGCTTCCAGAGACTGTTCCCACAGCATAAATGGTCACTGCAAAAAAAAAAAGAAAAAAAAGGAAAAAAAAAAAGAAAAAGGGAAAAACATGGAAAAGGAAATTTCTCATCATAGGATTTACCTTAACAAGCAATTAATCAGGAAATTCTCCAGTCGGAATCAACCGTTATTTTCAAAATAGGCTTGAAGTAACTGGTAATTTAACAATGTTTTGTTTTCAAGAGTATTTTTGTCAGTCACAGATTAGAGATCATCCAGCCAATGGATTACGTTTGCACGCATTAAGAAATAGATGCTGATGTGCAGGTCAAAGGTATTACAGATTTGTGATATTGGTATGCAGTACAAGTTAAAAAATGAGGCATAAAAGCTCTAAGCTGAGCACCATTTAATTCATGGTTCATAAAGTTGTATAATATTCCTAAAAATAAATACATTTGTCATGACACTGTTAGCTACATTGGTGACACAATAAGAATCATACTCACATGCTTAATGAAACAGTACATAGACTGAATTAGTGGAAAAAAATGATCTCGTCTGAAATCAAAGGATTTTTTTTTTTTTTTTTGAAAAAGGACTATTTTTTTTTAATAACCCAAACTTATTGTGCATACAATTACTTTGTATGCACCTTTACGCTACGTAATGAATTTACCTGTTTCATTAAAGTTCATATTTAATCTCAGGTCATGAATAGTTAACTCTCCTAAGAAGAGGTAAAAACATCAGTCAGTCTGTAATCATGTTTCTGTGGATCGTTTCACCAATCTTTGTTTCTTAAGGGAATAAAACACTCTCTGTAGACGAAAACCTAAATGATTTCAATTGAATGGATTATTTTTATTGTTATTCCCTTTTGAAATAAAAACAGGTGTGTGTTTTACGCCGGTGTGAATCCGATACCTAGTCTCATGAACCAGGACACTTGTGGATGTCATTGTTGGTTTGGAAACATGCTTGTCTTCTGTGTAGCTTGATGGCTTTATTTGTTGTCCTGAAAGAAGGAGGATGTTGGAAATCGCAATGGCGGGAACACGGGTGTTGCGTCCAAAACACTCCAAGGAAAGGTCATACAGTTCTCTTCCTTTGGGCCGGTGGGATTCAGAGACTAGGCCCTTTTGCTGCTCTGATAAAACCTTTATTTTCAACGATTTTCTTACTTGAGTTGAATCCGGACCACTATGGTGTTTTGTTTTCAAACTTTTTGTTTGCTTTCTTGTTTTCCTTGGGAACTGAGCTGTTTTTTGATCATTACTCAAATCATGTTCCTGACCTCAAGGTCAACGGATGATATGGTTCAAAATTCTGCCCCAGCCAACACATGATATGTATATTCACAATCTTTTCATGATTTCAATAAATGCTTATTATAGGTTGGAACAACTGGTTCAATGAAAGTATGTACAAATAATTTGCTCCGCTGTTATTAATCATTCCTTTCAAATGTCACAGTTGAATAGATTACATCAGGTTTTGACCTGCCGTGTGGATTATACAGTAAGTCTCAGATCCATGAGCAAAGGTGCTCATTTCAAAGATCGAATTAAACATCTAAATACTTGCTTTGGACATATGGCTTTAACTGTTCGGCGTGCCATCTCAAGAATGCACCAGAATTAACGATCGTGTCCCTTCTGGCAATGACTGGGTGAGATTTGGGAAAGAGAGCAGAGCTCATGTCACATCCATTGGTGCTATTATGTGGTGATCCTCCCTTTTTATCTTTTATTTGTTTCTTTGCCCATACCCTCTACAGTTCTGTTGCTTTACGATGAGTGTTCAGGTGGATAACCTCCAGTGGGACTTATTGTGTTCGAATCAAAGACGTTAACCACTTTCAGCTCACTCTCTCTCGCTCAACTATTATCCACAATCACACACACACACCTGCAATCAGCCATGCAAACTACCCTAAACCCCACATACATGCACATAACTAGCTACCTCCACCACCTGTGTAACAACAAGGTAGGGACGTGTACAGATTTGGATTCTTTGCCTGTGGAACACAGCGCTATCAGCCTCTTCTCTGTGAATGTTGACAAGGAGCGGCGGACATTGTAACTAAGAGGACTTATTCTAAAGTAATCAGTATTAAGTGCTGTAGTTTCAACTCAATTTTTCTCAGTTTTTGACAGAAGTGTCTTTTACTTATTTGCAAGTTGTGTATAAATCTGTCTAGCACCACATCAGCAGCACATTTCCAGTTTTATGTTTTCCCTCCAATTTGTGTAAGAAGCCATTTTCTGTTCTCTGCTGTCTCCTTCACATTTATCTGCTTCATTATTTCAAGCCCAGTAAGTAACCATAATTCTAGTTTGTGAAAAATGCATCTAGATGGAAATCAAGGAACTACATTCTAAAATATGTCAAGAGTACACCAATCCTAAACATTCACCTGCCTTCTACCTTTTGGCGATACTGATTACAACAGTATTGTTTTCAGTTTCCCACCTAAAATTTGAGACGTAAGTGGTTAGGGTCCAAACAGCCTCTTAGACCCTGTAGTTGGAGGTGGGATGAAGATTGTGGAAAGATACGAGCCTCATGTATTAAATGATAATTTTATATCATTGCTAGACATCATAGATGTACATCAGAGAGCAACTTTAGGCTTCATAACGTCTGCTCTATAAATAGATACTTTCTCAAGTCATTGCAAGAGAGCTTTACTTAAAACAGCGATTTAAGTCCAGAAGTATATTTCAGTTTATACAAACGTTAATACAAACCCATGGCCTCCTTTACTTAACAAGGCTCTGTCAGAGGATGCATTTTGGATATCTGTCGCCTTTTGTGAAATTTAGGTTTAATTTTAACCCCCTCCTTCATCTGGTTATCTTTTTTTCTGTTAGTTTTTGATAGATAAAAGGGAGTAATGCAGCCAAGACTGCCTTGTAAAAAAACATGTTTGCACTGAAATGCCTGGCCTCTGGTTGCTGTTAAGTCCATCCAAGACGGATGCTTTGTTTATATTGTAAAATATTTCATATGAAATAAAAATGACCATGAAATGTCTTCCCTTAACATTATGGATTTTAGAACCACGTCAGACAACATTGTTTCTAAATGGTGACAGTGTACAGTATCATACTGTAAATGAAATCAATCTGCCATGCTTAGTATAACTTCAAAACAAAACTGAAAGATATGAGGGATCTTTTTGTAATGTCTATAATATTTGAAAAGAAGTCCCTATTTGTGTAGTAATGGTGTTTCATCGTTGTGGTAGTGTATGTGATAAACCCAGTTGGGAGATTGTGTTACTTTTTCAGACAATAAAATAACATGTTTGGTTATATGTTTTAAATGTCTTGTGTCTTGAAACCTTTCAGTGGAATGTCTTAAAGTTATATCATTAGCTCTAAGTATTTTGGATGGCACTTATACATTATGATGCTAGTTGATTAGTATTATCTAAACAGCCATGACATTCTTAAGAGAAATCTGTTGGCATGCCAAATGAAAACCAAAGTGATTCAAAAACGATTGTGAGAAGGCATCATAGAAATTTTGTTGTTAAATGTATTGCATGTAGTCACTTGTTCATGACTATATTGTCTTACAGGTTCAACATATCAAATCAATCAGAATAGCTGAAATTGCAGGACTTTGGGGATCAACTTAATGGATCCACGTAAAACTTAAATAATGTACACTCACCAGCCACTTTATTGGTTTCACCTGTTCAACTGTTTGTTAACACAAATACCTAATCGGCCAATCAGATGGCAGCAAATGCATTTAGGCATGAAGACATGGTCAAGACGATCTGCTGAAGTTCAAACGGAGTATCAGAATGGTTAAGAAAGGTGGTTTTAGTGACTCTGAACATGGCATGTTTGTTGGTGCCACACGGACAGCTCAGAGTATTACTGGGATTTTCATGCACAACCATCTCTAGGGTTTTCAGAGAAAATATCCAGTGAGAGTGGCAGTTTCATGGGTAAAAATGCTTTGATGATGTCAGAGGAGAATGGCCAGACTGGTTTGAGTCCACCGAAAGCCGATGCAGAAGAGCATCTCTGAGCGTGTCGAATCTTAAAGTGGAAGCACCAGAAGACCTGAGGCTGAGGCTACAATTCACACAGGCTTACCAAAACTGGACAACAGAAGATTGGAAAAAGTTTTCTTGGTCTGATGAGTCTTGATTTTTACTGCAACATTCAGATGGTGGGGTCAGAACTTGGTGTAATCAGCATGAAAGCATGGTTTGCCTGCCTTGTGTCAACATTTCAGGCTTGCGGTGGTGGTATAATGTACACTTTGGGCCCCTTAGTACCAGTTGAGCATATTTAAATGGCAGGATATCATGCCACAAAGCCTAAATCAGGGGTTGTCAATGCTGGCCCATGAGCTCCACAACCTTGATCAAACTCACCTGCCTGTAACTTTGTAGTGGTTCTAAAGACCTTAAATAGCTTGTTCAGGTGTGTTTGGTTAGGGTTAGAGCTAAACTCTGTGGGAAAGTAAACCCAGAGGGCCAGAGTTGAGAACCCCTGGCCTAAATCATCTCATACAATGAGATGACTATTCTCAAACTGCCTCCAGCCACCAGATCTCAATCCAGTAGAGCACCTTTGAGATGGGGTGGAACAGGAGATTCACATCATGGATGTCTAGCTGACAAATCTGCAGAAACTGGTGATGCTATCGTGTCAATATGGATCAAAAACTCTGAGGAATGTTTCCAGCACCTTGTTGAATCTATGTCATGAAGAATTACGGCTGTGTTGGAGGCAAAAAAGTGTCAAACCAGCACTAGCAAGGTGTACCTAATGAAATAGCTGGTGATTGTATCTGTACTAGATGACACCGGAAAGGAAATGCAAGTGTTCGAGTTTCTGTAGGTTGCATCTTGCCTCCATCTAGTGGTTAAACAGCGTAAAACAACTGATGGAATACACATTAGATTACAGATCATCATGCCTATGTCTAAAATTGGTCAAATGTGCTGAAGTTAATCATATACCTAAACTGCTCAATTTTACGCATATCAAAAAAGGGTTTGCACTTAACGATTTGGTCAGTTACCCGGATGCGTGGCCATACTGGCGATACTCGGATAAAAACAATTCATGGATTGAACGGTTAATGTAAAATGGAACGTTGTTTGGCTAATGTATGCTGTCTAAACCACGAAAAAACATGTGGAATCTGTTAGAGAAGGACTTAGTAAACAGAAAAGGGCACAACATTTTGACAAACTAAAGTGAATTGGCGATAAAGATACATACGAGCAGTATTAACCCTCTGGGCCTCTTCGGTCATTTTTGACCGAAAAATTTTATGTTTTGAATTTTTAAAAATCGTAGCTTCATCAGAATGAGATGACACTTGGTGACTTTTGTTGCATTAGCTATGTGAGTACAAAAAAAATCAGTGACATGATTCGGATATGTTAAAGGGTCAAAAAAAAAAAAATAGTCACACTTGGCTCCTTCGCGGTCAGAAATGACCGACATAGGAAATGAATGGGAAATACGAAAAAATGTGATAATTCAGATAATCTTTTGGTAATACAAGCTACAAATGAGCAACTGTGCTGAAGTGTTCAGCAAGCAAGGACTGACACTCTAAAATAACAAAAGTACAGAACTGACACACACACACACGCGCACACACACACACACACACACACACACACACACACACACACACACACACACACACACACACACACACACACACACACACACACACAGAAATAAGCAGAAAAATGCAAAACCTGATATTTATCCAATCAAAAAAAATCTAAACCTTGCCAAAATTTATCTTTTAGAATGTCTGAATATATTTCTAAATGCAAAGCCTAATAAAATGAAGAAACAATAAAAAAAAAAAAAAAAAAAAATAGGAATCCCAAAGCCCCTGTATATATGTATATAGGGAGATACAGGAGTTTACATGGCATTACACAAGTTTTTATTTTTTATGCCACTAGATGGTGCAATTTTCACTTTAAAAAATGGATTTTAAATGCTTTTACTCTATTTTAATGTGAAATGTTGTATTTATTGAAAAATAATAAATACATAATTAATTAAAAAATATAATATAAAATATAAATCTACTGGGAAAAAATTGCTCATTAAAACTGTATAAATATTGCATAGATTCATAAAAAATGCTCAAAATTCTAAATAATAATTACAAAATATTATTGAACAAAAATATATTTAATTGATTTTCCTGAAGAAAAAAAAAAGTTACTTTTTAAGGCTTCGGTCACTTTTGACCGCGAGGGAGCCAAGTGTGACCCCTTAATGAGGAGGCCCAGAGGGTTAATAAAGATAATAGCCTAATATTTCACCTACCTGAACGGAAATGATAATAACAAATGTCAAAATTCTTGTCCTGGAAATCCTGGTTTAGTTTGGCCAACCACAAACGGCTTTTGTTTCACAGACAGTTTTTTGCATTATTTTCTTTGATTTGTTATAACTTTTGGTGGTCTATTGTACTCCAAATGTCTTTCCTGGTCCGACTGATTAGTACAGCCCAAAACATGACAATAATGGACCATTTTCAGCAGCAATAATTAGCAGAATATGCGAGTTTCGTTCAGTTTAGTGGAATTATTTAGGTTCAGTGCCGCCAATATGGCCGATTGATGACGCATTGCATTGTAAAAACACTCTTTTTTATTGCAGAATCTGAGCAACACAGAAATAAATAAATTGTCAGATGAAGTAACACCTTTGAGATGTTTAAAGTCATAAAAATGTGCATAGGAGTTATTGATTAACCTGTTTTTATTCTCTCTAATTTTTGCTTGGTTAAATGGATAAATCTAACTAATTATGCAGTCAAACTGTTGTCACATGCATGGTACTTGCTGCCTTTTTCAACCCAGAGGAAAATAAAACATTTTTATGAACTTCAATTACCTCATTGAGGTCAGAAGCAACAGTACATAAATATTCTGTCTACTAGGCAATAAAATATATATGCAAAAGATCATTATCAACTGAATAATAATCCATCACAACCACACATTCTGTAACACAAAACGGTGCTACTTTTTTTTAGTGGTATTGTAAAATATTATGGATAGTTACTCCATATATATTTGCCTGAAAAGTAAATTATACAAGTTCATCATAGAGACTTATGGTCTATTTTATATTACTATATAGAGATCAACAAATGTCCACACATTTGCTTTATCACACCACCAGAAGAATGAAACAATGAGTGACAGCCATCAATTATACAATGGTATTGGGCAACTGAGAACCATGGTAGAAAAAAGGTGACAAACTCCCATTAGAAGCATGTCTTCATTTACATAAAGTCAGAATTTCAATTTACACAAATGCTTTCTTACATAAATTGTCACTGGCTTCAATTACACCAGAATGTATTAATGAAAAATGTATTAAGGATTTGGTAAACACACTGGCACTGTAAGCAACGACTATGCCCTTTTGGCCAATGTCCAAATAACTGCTTTTCAACATTCACCCATTAACATTCATTTTATCTCAATGAATTCCTTCAAATCAAGTCATGCTCACCACCACCACTCTTTTTTTTTTACCTTTTATTTTTCAGTTTAAGTTATATTTACTTAAGGAATTAAAATTTGTCATTATAATAACAATAAATTAAGTAAAATATGTGATATGTTTTTTTAATTGAGAGTTATACGTCATCTGAAAGCTGAATAAATAAGCTTTCCATTGATGTATTTGGACAATATACAACTATTTGAAAAAAAGAAAGAAAATATTTAGAAAATCGCTTTTAAAGTTGTCCAAATAGAGCTCAAGGCAATGCATATTACTAATAAAAAAGTTTTGATATATTTACTGTAGGAAATGTACAAAATATCCTAATGGAACATGATATTTACTTAATATCCTAATGATTTTTGGCATAAAAGAAAAAAACTATAATTTTTACCCATTTTGGCTATTGCTACAAATATACCCGCGCTACTTAAGACTGGTTTTGTGGTCCCTTGTGACATATATATTTTCATATATACTTTAACATTCCTCTGTAAAATTAATCAAACTGCTCCATGCTGTCATGAACAATGACCACGGTCCTCCAGTCCTGTGAGTGTCGCTGAAGAGACAACCGCTACTTTGTCTGTTTAGACTTGACCCACAAAAAAGAAGCAGCTGTTACTAGCAAAGTTTAGGTTAAAGTTTTGCGCCGGCGAGTAAATAATACATTTAATCGGATCTACTAACCTTGTATACCTTGGGAGTGATCTAAGGATCATGGTAGACATGTCTATGAGTAACTGACGAGGATCAAGAGTAATGGACAGTAAGTAGAGGATGTTTCCTTTGTAATTTAGCGCTATTGTTGGTGTTGATAACGGGTTGATAACGACTCTTTAAATCTTCAGACAAACTCGTAAAATTAACAGCTGTTACCGTAAAACAAAACAACCGTTATTTCCAGATACATAAAAGGTTTTAAACTCACATTTTATTACAGTAGCGTGGTTAAAATTACGTGTCGCATGTAACGACCTATTTTATAATGCGCAAGATGTAGATTGGGGTGGATGCAAACATTCTGTTGTTAAGAACAAGCGGAAGAGCGTGTCAGTCACATGCTTCCTCTGGGCAATTATTATGTCACACTCTGCGATTTATTCTTCATCTAAACCTGAATCTGCCTCATAAAATGAAGTTTTAACATCTGTTAATACACCATTTTAAACAGATTTTGTAGTTAACAAAAAACACTTCCTTACTCTACTTATACAATTGTGTAGACCAGTCACTTTTTAAAAATGCTCTGTAGATTAGCTTTAGTAAGCAGCTTTGATCTAAAGAAGGGAATGTTGTTTGCTTTTCTGTCGTAATAGTTTGTGAAGTGATTCAGAGAGAAAATACAAAATTCATTATTGTACATTGTAAAGGCATTTTATTTGGCAGTCAGTGCACCATACTGCATAATGAGAAAAACAGAGGGCAGAGCGTAGAAGATCAGTAACTAAACTGAGATGTTTATCAACTTCACAGTGCTTGCCAGTTAACAACCAACCAGTATCTGAGGGCCTGTAGCTATGGGGACACCGTTCACAATCGACGACGCATTCGTCCTGGAGGGGGAGGAGGAGGAGGAAGGTGTGGTGCCTGGAGAGGATGTGGGGGAATGGAAGGGGAGAGAGAAGGATGTCGGGGGAGAGATGACATTTGGACCTCTTTCTTTTGCCAAAACACAAACTTCTGGATCTGCTGGCACTCCCGAACACAGTAATCTAAAATATCAGGTCAGGTGTTTACATGTTTGTCGCTTTCTTTTTGAGTCTTTTACAAGCAAACGTGACTGACTTTATTTTGTGTTTACCCACAGAACTTGGAAAATGAAGATGCTTTAGGTGGCACTGTGAACTCTTCTTTCAATAACTTCTTCAAAATCAGGTTTGTTCACACTAGAGAGTTTACACTTTTAGTTTGAATGTTCTTAATAAGCAAGTAAATTAACTAGATGTAGTAATATGAAGAGTATAGTACAAAAATTAAGGATGGGTTTCACCTTCGTTGAGTTTTAAATTGATGTAGAGTTTAGTTAACTCAGAATTTGTTGATTTAGGTTTTAATTCAAGCTACGTTGCATCACTTAGAGAAGCTCACTTTCAGAATAAAAATCTCCTGATAATTTACTCACCCCTATGCCATCCAGGACGTTCATTTCTTTCTTTCTTTAGTCGAATAGAAATGAAGGCTTTTGAGGAAAACATTCTTCAGTGGTGGCCAACAATTTGGAGGTCTAAGTTGCAGTTTCAATGAAAAAAAAAAAATTATATACTTTATAACCACATTTATAACATGCTCATCATGCACTAGCTCTGTGATGTACATGAGCATCTTCACACATTACGTAATCATTATGGAAAGGTCATGCGCGGTTAGTTTTATCGTCTGTGTACTTTGGTTAAAAAAGATTGGGTAAGGTGAAAAACTCCATCACTTCCTCAAAATCATCAGACATCTTCAAATTCTCTTTTTTTTTGTAAAGAGCATTTGACTGACTTTGCTTTGTAAACACTGGGTCGGTACTTCTACCTGCATCACGCATGACCTTTCCAACATCATTATGTAATGTGGAAGGACGGGCTGTTGCAAGGTTAGCATTTGTGGTTAAAAGTATATCAATTTTTATTGTTTTAACATGATAGAATGTTTATTTTGGGATTATGTAGACCCCTTTGAAGCTGCATTGAAACTGCAATTTAGACCTTCAACTCATTGGCCACCATTAAAGTCAACTATATGGAGAAAAATTTTGAAATGTTTTCCTCAAAAACCTTAATTTCTCTTCGACTGAAAAAAATAAAGATATGAACATTTTGGATGACAAAGTAAGTGAGTAAATTATCAGGACATTTTTATTCTGGAAGTGAACTAGTCCTTTAAAATTGCCTTCAACAGCAAAACAGCAATTGTCAGTGATGATGGATTTGCCAGTATAATGTACATTTTCTACTGTTATTATTAATATATTATTTTATTGATAGGTAGCTAGATTGTTGACAGATTAAACAAGCAGAATAAGAAAATGTTTAGGCTGGGTTTACAAATCTTGCAAACCAAATATTTATTGTATAAATTAGGAGAGCAGTACTGTCCAAAAGCCTAAACAAAGTATATCAAGTATATACATTTTAGACATTTAAACTGCACATTTATCTCTGTTAAACACTGGTAAAATGCCAGTTTTGATCTATGTAGTTGTTGTTGAAAAGTCTTATTGTCATTCACCTTAGTTGTTGTTAGAAATAGCCGATTTTAAATGGGTTATATAACATTGTTTTATTTCTTTTTACACTTTTTTTTAACTGTTTTTTTCACCTAGGATAGTCCTACATTTTTAGGTCCAGCATCTTTACCACACATTGTTCCTTAGTTCCTTAGCTGTGCTAAATAAACGAGACATTTGAAGGATTAGTTCACTTCCAGAATAAAAATGTCCTGATAATTTAGTTACCACCATGTCATCCAAGATATTCAGGTGTTTCTTCAGTTGAAAAGAAATTAAGGTTTTTGAGGAAAACATTCCAGGATTTTTCTCCATATAGTGGACTTCAATGGGAGCCAACGAGTTGAAGGTCCAAACTGCAGTTTCAATGCAGCTTTTAAGGGCTCCACACGATCCCTGCCAAGAAATAAGGGTCTTATCTAGCTAAACAATCTGTAATTTTCTAAAAAAGTACAAATTTATATACTATTTAACCACAGATGCTTGTCTTGCACTAGCTCTTCATCCACAACTTCGTTTTACATAATCACATTGGAAAGTCATGCACGATTAGTACTTCGTCAGTGTACTCCAGTTAAAAAAGTAGGGTAGGGTGAAAAACTCTCATTTTCTCCTTCAACTTCAAAATTGTCCGACATTTTTGTTTGACCTTTTTTTGTAAAGGCTGTTATTTGCACATTCGCTTTGTAAACACTGGGTCAGTACTTCCACCTACTGACCTATTTAATGTGACTATGCAATGCTTAAAGTTAAGCTAGTGTAAGACAAGCATTTGTGGTTAAAAGTATGTTTATTTTTATTTTTTCATAAAATGGCCGATCGTTTCGCTAAATAGGACCCTTATTTCTTGGCTGGGATCATGTAGAGTCATTTGAAACTGCAATTTGGACCTTTAACCCGTTGACCCCCATTGAAGTTTACAATATGGAGGAAAATCTTGGAATGTTTTTCTCAAAAACCTTAATTTCTTGCTGACTGAAAAAAAGCCAGACATGAACATCTAGGATGACATGGGAGTGAGTAAGTTATGAGGAGATTTTTATTTTGGAAGTGAACTAAACCAAATATTTAGCTTTGCATTTGCTGAGGTGTAAGTACTTGTCAAAGCCTGACATCAAGCCCTGTGTCTGTCTGTGTTCCAGTGATCCTGCTACTCTGTCCTACTGCAGCTCTCAGTGGTCATTCAGCACACTCAGCTCAGTCACACAGTTGTCTGCTCACTGCTGCGGGTAACAAACACTCATACTTTTTATATACATACTTCTGGATGAGATATTAACTTAAATCACTCTGTTTGGTTAAATTAAACTAGTTTGTGATATTCTTTTCTTTTCCTTGTTCTTTGTTCTGTGTGGATTGTCCCAGGTGGACGTCTCACCCGCTGGTGAAGAAAAACAGACGAGTCGTTCTTGCCTCATTCCTCCTCTTAATCACTGGAGTTGGTAAGACTATCATACCTTTTGTGATTTTTTTGATCAGTATAGGTACTACAGATCCCAGGGGGAAGGTGTCTGGGAACAGCTGTTTCTGTTTGACTTGTAAAGTGCTGTCTTTGTTTATCTTGGTGTCAACTCTGATCTTGAGCATAGATGTTATAGACAGTAAATTCAAATGCAGTTGTCAGCTATTTCATTAATGTATTATCTCTCCCATTCCTATCTTCCCCCTCCCTGTTCCTCCTTCCTATCAGCTTTGATCTTCACAGGCATTGTCATACAGTTAAATCCTCACGCAGGTAAGACCTGTCACGTTGGCATTGGTTGTAAGTCACTATGAGCAGGACTGCTTTAGCACACAAACTCATTCAGCTAATTATAAGTAATAAATAAATCAGTGCTCTGCAGTGCCTTGTCCAGCAGAATTATGCAACCCATTTATTTATGTCCTTTTTTTAGGTGTTTCAAGTGCAATTTTCTTTGTTCCTGGATTCCTTCTCTTCATTCCTGGTGGTAAGATCTAATGTATTCTTAATATAAGCTTTTATTGTCATTGTACATATCAGTAGTGGATTTTGGACCTTAGCTAATATAGTTTTATGAATTGTGGTGTTATCTTTGTAATGCATGCAAATAAAGGACATGACTTTTTTTAGACATTACTGCTTAAAGAAAAATTCTAAAGAAAACTTCCTTTTTTGTTTCAGTCTATCACGTGATCTATATAAGCTGTGCAGTTCGGGGACGAAGAGGATTCAAGTTCTTTTATTTGCCGTACTTTGAGAAGTAAACTGTTTTTCTTCACATCATCCAGACTGGTGGTCTGGAGTGCCCACCATTTCAAACCCCAAAAATGAAGTAAGGGGATGACCTACATTTACAACCTCAGTTACTAGTGGTCTTCTAAACAATTTCTTCTTTATTTTGGTAAAAGTCTGTACACAGGTCTAAGTATAACCTTTACAAAAAAAAAAAAAAAACTGTGATTTTTAGAGTGTTAAGTGCAGCAATACAATCGTACTTCAAAAGAAGGCACAGACTGTAATAAAAAATAGTTAATCCAAAAATGAAAATTTGCTCACTTTGAAAATGTACTCATTCTCAGGGTGGCCAAGATGAAGGTGACTTGGTTTCTTTATTGGAACAGATTTGGAGAAATTTAGCATTTTATCTTTTTCCCACCAATGGATCCTCTCCAGTGAATGGGTGCCGTCAGAAAGAGTCCACAACAGCTGATGAAACAACAATAATCCACACAGTATATCAATTAATGTCTTGTAATGTGAAAATCTTTGTGTTTGTACTAAACAAATCTATCATCGAGGTGTTTTTCACCTTCAAAATAATATTATGGAGTTCAACGCTTTCTCCAGTGAAAAAAATCCATCCTCTGTTGTTTTCACATCACAATCCACCAACATATTTGTTAAGAACAGTTTTTGACACTTTTTGGCTTGTAAATGGTGCTTGATGTGTGCACATTTCTCTCCTGATTCAGTTTTTAGCTTCAAACCTGTTGTTTCCAGCTAAAATTAAGAGTCATATATCCATAATATTACTCCAGTAAAGCTGTTTTGTCTGAATCAGATGAGAAATGTGCACAGATCAAGCATTGTTTAAAAGCGAAAACAGTCTATAACCATTTTTAACAAATATGTTGGTGGATTATAGAAGATAGACTTTCGCACTGGAGGAAGAGTTTTATGGATTATGGACTCGCGTTTTGGCCAGAAGTGACATTTTGAAATTAAAATGCCTTATTTATGGATTTGTTTATTATAAAAATGCAGCTTTTTACTTATCTGAAGATGTTAACTGATGGACTGAAGTTGTGTGGATTATTGTTATGGTTTTTATCAGCTGTTTGGACTCTGATTCCGACGGCACCTATTCACCACAAAGGATCCATTGGTGAGCAAGTGATGCAATCCTAAATTTCTTAAAATTAGTTCAGATGAAGACTCATCTACATCTTAGATGGCCTTGAGGGGAGTAAGGTTTTTGTTTGCTTTCACTTTTGCTTATAGAATTCGAAGTTAAATCTGATTGAGATGTTTAAATTAGCTGTGCTACAGTGTTGTAGGCTCTTAATTCAGTCAAACACACATGGAATTAAGCAAGACGCATGATAATAAGCATGTTATAGATGTACAAAGTTTTGTTATAAATATAGCACCATTAATAACATGAAATTGTACACTGCTAGCCTTGTATAATACAAATCATAGACAAAACAATTGGCATGAAGAATGAAAATCTCAATAGGAGAAACCCAAGAATGAAATTTATCATTTAGGTCATTGTATAAACACAAACACACACGCAGTCTGAGTTGAAAATCATTTTGAATAATCATCCCTCTATTGTAAAATCAAGGTAAGATGCAGCAACAAAAGTGATTTGCTTTTCTCCTGCACATTCATCTTTTTAATTAGTACCACTACTAACACTTTGAACCACTGTTTTAATGTACATTATACAACAAATGAGTGTTGAAAAGATTTTGTATTGTGTAATTTTTTTAATCATGACACTACAATAAACCTGTTTTTATATTTGCTTTTAAATCTCTAGTGCATTTGTTCATTATGCAAGTTAGTGACTGCTGTGTAAAAACAGTTTACAGGTATACAAGAACAATAGCAAAATCTCAATATATTGAAAAAAGAAAAACATACAGCTCTAGTTAGTGTCTATATTCAAGTATTTATAGCCCTACTGACATGGGAGAGAGCTGAACCTCAAGTAGTAAAACGGAGTTCAATTCTGTTGTTCTGAAGTGACAAACATCAAATTAGCTAAAACAATACATTCAGACATGACAGTTTCATATGAAAATATACAAAACCTTAAGCATGTCTTTCAAAAGCAAAAACTCTGATCTCCATACTGTGCTACAGTACCCTGTAGAAAAACATACATGCAAATTTCCCTTAAAAATTTTCCAGTAAAGGTTCTACGTCGTTTTATTACATCTCCTTTCAACAAGTATGAAATGTCACTTCAATGCAAAGTAATACAAGCATATTCTCCTCCAATTCTGCGTTATTACTAGCTTACACTGACAACTTCTGTGATCAATTGTCACATCTATGAGGTAGTTATACAATTGAATACAGTTATAAGAGTGAGGTAGTGAGTTGCAAAATATTTCAGAAATAACGGTATAACGGATTCAGACAGCTTGAAAACGGTTTGGTTTTAAAAGCTGAACACGAATACAGGATTAGATTTGAGGGAAATCTTGCACCTGAGAGAACTTGATTAATGTCGAATTATGAGGTTATCAGCTCAACAGCAGCAGGTTGTGGATTTCAGTGTCTTCATTGTAGTGTTTTGTGCTTTGCAATAGAGAGGTCCACAGCTTTAGCTATCACACTCGCCTGAGAAGCCGGGCTGCTGGTGGGATCTGGTGAGGGGGCAGGGTTTGAGGGTTGCGTGTCTGTGACTTTTTGGAAATTAAACAGGCAGGGAAACCATGGAGGAGTGCTGTAAGCAATTAAGGGTGAGTCCTCTCTGCAGCTGGTCACTTTGAAATTTATTTTTGTTGATGTGAAAAATGTGGTTGGTGAGGATTGTGCTGACGGTGGGATCCTCAACACAGAATTACATGATGATTTCTGTGAAGATTTCAAGGACAAGTCCTGGGGAAGCTGCAGGGGGAAGTTAAAAACACTTTTAGCACAAAAACATTCCCAAACTGGCTTGATAACAAAATGTTTTTTATTTTTGTGTGTGTATCTATGTACACTACCATTTAAAGGTTTGGGGTCAGTAAGATTTTTAGGGGTTCAAGTGCATAACCCTATTGTAATTGTAAAGCATCTATAAGGACATTTGCGCATCTCAAAAAAACATGGTCGACATTGGCAGATGAAGTTTGAGCATCTATTAGACATGGTTAAAGGAGGCCGACTGGAACGAAACTTTGGGCCTGTTTGACTCACGGCCCCAAAGGTCTGTGAGAAATTTGAAATAAAATTGACCACTGGGGGTGATATTGCATTTTTCAAGGGCATAAGCAATGGTGCATTCTGCGTTTTTTTGCACATACATTCGATATTCATATCATATGACAGAACTCCTCATTCCGGACAACTTTGCTTCTAGAACCACTGCTATCAATCAAATCGTTTGTTAAATGATTGAGAAGACTTACTTTGTGAACTAGTCCTACGTTTTTCGCTTAATCTGGAATAAAACACTGTGGTACAATTCTCTGGACTCTCTAGGCCAATAATTATCAAAAAAATAGTTGAAATTGACCCTGTAGGAAGCTATAACAGGGTCGTGTAGAAAAGAGGCCTGTCCAAATTTACCCCAAATCATATAAAGCCTAAAGTAAAACTCGCAACTTCACAAAACCTGGTGAGCATATGCAACAGGTGATTCTAAACAAGCATGCAAAGTTTTAAAGAGATTGGACCACATTTGGCAGTCATAAATGACTATGTTTACATGCACACGAATAATGCGATTATTTCCGATAATCAGAATAAGGACTTAATCGCATTATGATGTTTACATGTCAAGAGCAAAGTTCTTCACTCCGGTTTACATGGAGTTTCCATTATTCCTATTATTCGCTAAGAATGTGTACCTCATGAGCACATGCGCACTTTGGTCAAAGCAGCAGTACTGCGATTAAGGTGTTTATATGACTGTATATTTCGATTAAAATTGGCGTGCGCCACCTATGTTAATACGATTATGCTTGCTGCGATTATGAGCTTAATCGCATTATTAGAATTGAAGTATTGCGTTTACATGAGTTAAAGTTTAATCGCAGTATTGCCAAAATGTCATTATAATTGCATTAAGAGGGTCCATGTAAACGCACTCATTGTTACAAAACACAAAAATGTATTCTTGTGATGGCTTTTGTGGAAACCGTGATACATTTTTTGTATCGTTTTTAAATGGAAAACTTCTTTACTGTCACTTGTGATCAATTTAATGCATCCTTGCTCAATAAAAGTATTCATGTTTGGTCACACTTTAGTTTGGGGACCAATTCTCACTGTTAACTACAACTTTTGCTCATTAAACTCCTAATTTGCTAAATAAAATTAAGGTTGAACCACTGATGTCAAATATTTTATCAATTTCCTTACTACTTTTCTGGGCCTTGAACATGGTAGATGCATTGCTGTCTATACATGGTCAGAAAGCTCTCGGATTTTATAAAAAATATCTTAATTTGCAGAGTTGTGGACTCGAGTCCATGACTCGAGACTCGACTCGGACTCGAGTCCCAAATTTGATGACTTGTGACTTGACTTGACATAATCAGAAAAGACTTGGGACTCGACTTAGACTTTGACAGCAATGACTCTAGACTTGACTTGAACCCTGTGACTCGGCAAGTCTTTACTTATAAAAAAAACTTCGGAGAGTTCTGATCAATATAGGCTGGTTACTGAAGAGTATGATCACACTGGTATGATTAGCGCAGCTTTTGGCACTGAGCCAGAGAGGGACTCCCTAAGTGAGCGTTTATATTTATCCACATAATAGGATATTTAATGTTTTAGGGGCCGTTCACATGTCGCGCCTAAAAACGCGACGCGCTCGTTTTTTCGCATCGGGATAAATATCTCAATTTTTCAGACTGAACCTCTCAACTTTTCAGCCTGAAAAAACGCTACATGTGAATGGCCCCTTAGACATTT
Organism: Garra rufa; assembly: GCF_049309525.1. Taxonomy (NCBI): domain Eukaryota; kingdom Metazoa; phylum Chordata; class Actinopteri; order Cypriniformes; family Cyprinidae; genus Garra; species Garra rufa. The sequence continues at coordinate 19,854,604 of NC_133366.1, forward strand.
AAATTACACATAATTACCATAAAACATAATAATAATAATAAGAAGAAACGCCATGTATATTGAAACAGCCTAATAATTGGCTAAACCTTTAAAAAAAAAAAAAAACATTTCTTTAAATCAAGCATTTGAATGACTGTGTATTGGCTTAACTGGCTGTTACAAACAAAAAAAATGATGATCTAAGAGCTTAAATTGTATTAAAAATATTAAGGGAAGATGTTCTTTTTTGGAATTTACATCCATACCTGTACTATGTCTTCCTCGCTGTATGTGCTCTCTGTGTCACTCTCTGTTGAAGCAAAGTATAGAAGATATACTTAGATTTAAAAATGAAATCCAGCTGTGTTCGTGGCCAACAATAACATAGTACAGTAATAGTAGCAGTAATATTTAACTTATCATTCCTGTGGTGAATACAACACAAAGAAGGTTGAATGCAAAGAAAGAACCCTACCACTGTAGGATGAAACATGCGAGTCCTGAAGAGGCAGACACACTTCAGTGGAGCTACATGCAGGTTCTTCATTCTCAGTTGCCACCTCAACAACTGCACACACGTCAGGTAATTCAGCTACAGCAGCCATCTCCCTCACAGTTGACATGGGTACAGGGGAACTTTCCTGCTCTGTTGATGAGTATGCATGTAGGATTTATAGACTTCATCTTTAACATTTCTACTAAAATACACATTTGGGCTAACAAATGTTAGATATCTACAGTCGTGGCCAAAAGTTTTGAGAATGACACAAATATTAGTTTTCACAAAGTTTGCTGCTAAACTGCTTTTAGATCTTTGTTTCAGTTGTTTCTGTGATGTACTGAAATATAATTACAAGCACTTCATACGTTTCAAAGGCTTTTATCGACAATTATATTGATGCAAAGAGTCAGTATTTGCAGTGTTGGCCCTTCTTTTTCAGGACCTCTGCAATTGGACTGGGCATGCTCTCAATCAACTTCTGGGCCAAATCCTGACTGATAGCAACCCATTCTTTCATAATCACTTCTTGGAGTTTGTCAGAATTAGTAGGTTTTTGTTTGTCCACCCGCCTCTTGAGGATTGACCACAAGTTTTAAGATCTGGGGAGTTTCCAGGCCATGGACCCAAAATTTCAACGTTTTGGTCCCCGAGCCACTTAGTTATCACTTCCATCGTGCTGGAAAATGCATTGTTCTTCACCAAACTGTTGTTGGATTGTTGGAAGAAGTTGCTGTTGGAGGGTGTTTTGGTACCATTCTTTATTCATGGCTGTGTTTTTGGGCAAAATTGTGAGTGAGCCCACTCCCTTGGATGAGAAGCAACCCCACACATGAATGGTCTCAGGATGCTTTACTGTTGGCATGACACAGGACTGATGGTAGCGCTCACCTTTTCTTCTCCGGACAAGCCTTTTTCCAGATGCCCCAAACAATCCGAAAGAGGCTTCATCGGAGAATATGACTTTGCCCCAGTCCTCAGCAGTCCATTCGCCATACTTTTTGCAGAAGATCAATCTGTCCCTGATGTTTTTTTTGGAGAGAAAAAACATCAGGCCATCTTCCAAAAGTCTTGGCCTCACTGTGCGTGCAGATGCGCTCACACCTGCCTGCTGCCATTCCTGAGCAAGCTCTGCACTGGTGGCACTCCGATCCCGCAGCTGAATCCTCTTTAGGAGACAATCCTGGTGCTAGCTGGACTTTCTTGAATGCCCTGAAGCCTTCTTAACAATGCAGTGGAAAGTTTTTTTCAGGATTAAGTTAATTTTCATGGCAAAGAAGGACTATGCAATTCATCTGATCACTCTTCATAACATTCTGGAGTATATGCAAATTGCTATTATAAAAAACTTAAGCAGCAACTTTTCCAATTTCCAATATTTATGTAATTCTCAAAACTTTTGGCCACGACTGTACATACCAATCGATATGCAGTGAATTACTGAAAAAGTATTTGGATACTTGAAGGGATAGTTCACCAAAAAATGAAAATTCTGTCATAATTTAATCATCTTCCAGTTGTTCCAAACCTGTATGAATTTGATTCTTCTGCTGAACATAAAAGAAGTGTCTAATGGTGTCTACTGACTTTCAAAATACTGTGGAAGTCAGTCCGGACCAGAAACTGTTAGGTTACGAAGATTAGGCAAAATATCTTTTCAAAGGAAAAACACACAGCTTTGTAAAAATTTGAGAATTTTCATTTTTGGGTAAACTAACCACCCTTAAATAAAACGTATGAATAACGAATTTCATAGAACGTGAAACCATTTGGCGTTTAATTTCAAGACAAATACCAGTTTCAGCAAATTATTTCAGAAAAAGAAATGTACTTTTACACAAAATAATCGCATTGAAACCAGTTGGTTAAAAGTTATAAATAGCATCAATTGTTTATGTATACCACTATAGGTAAATACAGTGGAGATCAAAATTAGTGAACAACTGTCATCGCTTAGTCCTATTAGAAGCTATCCTAACAGGAGTAGAAGGGCCAATTTTAAGCATATTTGTAAATTAATTGTATTCTGAAGCACAGTATAAAAAAAACTTCAATGAGATATTTACGGTGGCCAAGAGAGCTCAATACGCTGCAACTTAAAAAAACACATGCAAACAGAAAGAAAACACATGCAAACAGAAAAAAATGACCAAAAAAAAAAAAAAAAAAACATCTTCAGTTTGACAACACAGGCACTGCAAATCCTCGCAACGCAAACACAAATACGGAAACGCTGCAAACACAAAAAAACGCTGCAAACACAAAAAAAGCGCTGCAAATAGCACGGAGCACAACGGAAATGTTTCAGGGGGACCTCAAAAAGTGACGAACCCATCTGGGACCTGATTATTTGTTCAGTGGCTGTTGGTCAGAGCAGAGGTGTTGTCAGTGAACTAAAAGGTGATAGTTTATCTATTGATGTGACGTTTGACACCGAAGCTTGTATCAAAAAAACGAAACATCTCACAGTGAAGCACTGTACCGGAGCTTGATTCGTTTTGCCATAACCACGTGACCTGTGACGTCCGAAACTTCGATTTTCGCACACAACCACGTGACTGCTTCATATTCTGATCAAATACCACAAACCCCTTTTGCAGGTTTCAAGTGTCATTCACTTTTTGTTAAGAATAAATCATAATACGAATAAATATGTACATGTGTAGTTTTGTGCATGTTCATTTTGTAGTTATCCTTGCTTCACAAGCACTTCTAATTAATAATAATATTAGTCAACAGTATTCTTAATTTACTTTGAACATATATGCCTACATGAACCATGCTTATACTTGTATAATTTTATAAAAAGTTTATTTACAGATTAATTCAAGTAAAATTACATTTATTTTTATTTCTGAGGGCTTCGTAGCACAAATTGATGTATTTGATGAAACTGTCCAAAATCGCTTTGAGATCTGGAACGCGAAAGCAACTTTTTCTACCTTTGACCACAAGATGTCGTTAGTGTGTAACGTGTTGAAAAGCTTCGAGTAATGAGCCTTTTTACGATTCAGTTGAGGGGAAAGCCTCGGTGCTTCGAAAAGCTTCATTTTCCCATCACTAAGTTCATCTTTATCACCTTTTAATTCACCGACAACACCTCTGCTGTGACCAACAGCCACTGAACAAATAATCAGGTCCCAGATGGGTTCGTCACTTTTTGAGGTCCCCCGAAACATTTCCGTTGTGCTCCGTGCTATTTGCAGCGCTTTTTTTGTATTTGCAGCGTTTCCGTATTTGTGTTTGCGTTGCAAGGATTTGCAGTGCCTGTGTTGTCAAACTGATGAAGATGTTTTTTTTAATTTGTTGTCGTTTTTTTCTGTTTGCATGCGTTTTCTTAAGTTGCAGCGTGTTGAGCTCTCTCGGCCACCGTAGATATTTGAAAAAGAACTAAATTAAAGTTCTTTAATTAAAATTAAAGAACACCTACAGATACTTCCAAGTTATTGGTGTTAATCTGGAATCTGGTGCTAATTTCATTAATTATATGGCAAACCCTATTTAACTGGCAGCATTCCTCCAATTTTCACTGAGATTGCAAGATGGCGGTTAGTCTAAGGTGACTGAAACCCTGTGACAGAAGTTGTCCAGATGAAGCCAAAGGGATGACACTTTCAGGCACTGCAAGAGAAGCTGGTCATTCCAAATCTGTGTTTTCACAAATATTGCAGGTTTACAATGACACTAATTCATTCAAGTCCCTCAAAAAGGCTATGTAAGACAAATACACGAGAAAACAGGGTAATGCAGACACTCTCAATGGGGAATCGGTTCAACACTGCAGCTGGAATTGCTTGTCAGTTCAGTGCTGAACAGGGTAAGGATCTGTCTCGGAATGTTTAATAGAAGTCAGACTAAAAGTGACCAAGCCTCTCATCAGCAGAGAGAATCAAAAAGGCTAAGCTCACCTTTGCAGCATGTTGTGTGGAGAGATGAGAATCGGTCCCAAGTTCACTTTAGTGATATAAGCAAGTTTAATTTATTTGGGTCTTATAGGAAACATTTTGTTTGGCGTCAAACTGAGGAATGACTGAAACCCAAGTGCATAAAGAAGTCAGTGAAAGGTGGAGGGTGAAGGTTTGGGGGATGGCTATATGGCAGGATGAATACAAATTTATCAGGATCTCCTTCAGCAACATGCAGTTCCTTCCTTCCCTGCAAGCTTTTCCCAGTCAAGCCAAGACAATTTCCCTGTCACACTGCAAAATGGGTAAAGCAGTTCCTTGAATCTAAGAACAATGGCCCGTACAGAATCTTGATCTAAACCTGATTGAAAAAGTCTGGAAAATGCTTGGTGACAGTTATGGTTAAGAAACCCACTACAGTTACCAAACTATGAAAGAGTGGACCCCACCAGCGCAGGCTGAGAAACTAGTGATGTCCTGTGGCCGCTACCGTGACCTACTAATTTCTGACAGCTCCCTAACCCTCCATAAATGTTCTCTAACCTAGATCCCTGTGTTTTCCCACAAAATTTTTTTGAAATGCATTGGAAATTTGGTCAAACATGTTAGTAGGACAGTGGTATAACTACAGCTAATATTCCAAATTTTGAAAAAATTCAGAAAAATATTTATAGATTGTTCACTAATTTTGATCTCCACTGTATGTTGATTTTCCAATGCTGTCTCCATTATTGCTGTTTATTTATTCGAACAATAAAAAATTGAGGATTTTTAATGCATGATTTAGTTATTTACCAGAAAATAGCACAGTGCTGTCCGGTGTAGTTTCCTCCATTAAGCTCTCTTCATTTTGTTCTTTTGTCATTTTTAATTTTCTGGGAGTGCCAGCTTTTCGTTTCTGAAAACCCCTCTAAAAAACAAACAAACAAACATACATGTGTGAGATTATATGCTATACTTAAAAATGTGCACTGTTGTTTCAGTATACAGTCATGCGTTCCTACTTTTGCTCTTTGCTCCAAGTCCATCTTTTTCTTCCCTGAAAAAAGATAATATGCATTTAGAAATTTTTAAATGTCATCATTAGATCCTACATTAATGATAAGTATATGATTAAAAATGCTATGGAATGACATGGAATTTTTTTCTAAATAATATTGTGTTTCGTTAAAGACTGAAATTACCTTTCTTAACAGCTTTTTCATATGAGGAAAGCATTCTGTACATTCTGAAGGCATTGTTGCCTCTCTTCATGCTTTTATCTTTCACTTCCTCAATGTCTGGTAAAGAATTCATAGCACAGCGGAAATTTGCCTTCCATGTCTTAGGGTCTGGTTTGTCAATACCTGGACGATACTTTCCTGTATGAAAGATCATTGGGTAAAAACGGAATCAGTCTCATACAGCAAAATGGAGCTACAAACCAGTAGAATGAACAAAATAATCACCCAAGAAGTGTGTTCAAAGCTGTATGCAATAGTAGAATCAACTCGAATGCATAGTGGACATATTGCAAAAACTGAAAAATTCTGCCTTTAAAGCAATTCTTAGTCTCATTTATTACACAACAGATAATGAGCAACAGCTACCTGTGTGAATGGCCCAGTTCATGAATAAAGGTGCATCCTTTTCCAAATCCCATCCATGTCTGGCAGCATGCATCCATGGTATCTGAAATATCCTTTTCTCCTATTAATGGAAACATTTTGATAGTGTAATATTACCTAATCTGTGTAAAATGAGTTGACATGTCAAGCATGCTCAAAATTACAAACTGGTTTTCACAACATATTGGTAAAGACGCAAAAAGCCACACCACACTGCTGCACTCTCTTTAGTTTCATTCACACTCAACTGCTGTCATCTTCCGCCTCCGTTTTTGACTGCATTTATTGTAAAATGAAACAGAGAACTCCAGTATTAATAGTAGGCTTGTGGTAATTTGGTTGAAGTATTCCTCCTGTCCCCAGAATGACTGTTTTGTACACTGTAATGGATTTAAAAAACACTTTTTTCTTACTGTCTTCATTTATGTGGTTAAAAGCTGTGTAATTAGTGATATGACTGAACATTTTGCCTTATATGTCTGTCTTGTCTGAACTTTGTCTAGGCTCAAAGCCATTTGTTAGGAACTGTTTTCTTTGTGGAAGCTTTGGGCAAATTAAATATATTGTGTGTAATTATTTACTTACGCATCAAGTAGTCATGTAATAAGCGGAAAAATGTCCATCCAACCGGTTGTTATCACAGAATAAAGCCCTTCAGAGGCAAAACTGATCTATATGTGACCTTAAATAGCATGTATATACATTGTATGGGTCAAAATGATCTATTTTTCTTTTGTGTCAAATATCATTAGGATATTAGGTAAAGATCCCATTCTGTGAAGACATTTTGCAAATTCCTTACTGTAAATATCAAAACTTTTTTGATTACTAATATGCTTTGCTAAAAACTTAATTTGGACAACTTTAAAGGCGATTTTCTCAATATTTAGATTTGCACCCGCAGGTTTCAGATTTTCAAATAGTTGTATATCAGCCATATATTGTCCTATCCTAACAAATAATACATTGAAAGCTTATTTATTCCGTTTGTATAAATCTCAATTTCAAAAAAATGACCCTTATGGTCCACAAATATTCCCAGCATGTCATGTGCAAGGCTCTTCTCAAAATGAATGGTTTAGAATTCAATGTCAGATTTCTACCCTCACCTCATTGACCCAATGAAGACCTTGAATTTCCCCACTCTGAATCTGTTGCTCCAACCAGGGGCGCATTCTCATTCTGTCCACTGGCATCTTGATGCTGAACACAATTGAATTCAGTGAAGATTTCAAATGTACTGGACATTCTGTCTCACACAGAAACTCATTGTGTGGTAAAAAACAAACAACAAAAGATTTAAGAAATACAACAAGAAACGTTTTCCCCAGATTTACGGGTGTTGTGGTCACAACATTTGGGTTAGTGAAGTGCTCAGTAGCAATGCAGGGAGTAAAACCATGCAGATCCCTGTAGAGCCGTGATGATTCACTCTGCAATGGGGCGCAACGTGCTATCTCTTTATATGGCTTATCTTTCACATAAAACCAAAAATTATTGTCTAGAATAAGAATTATTATTCAGAATATTATATCAAATCATTCCATAAAAGATGAAAGAATAAACGATTTCACATAATGTCAAGATCATTCAAACCGTACATTTAATTACAGATATATGTGATATATCTGGACGTTTATTAGTGTAAACATGTTTCAGCCCAGCACAATATTTTTTAAACAAATTTATAAATTCATACTTCTGCTTTGAAGCCGTTTACGTATTTACCTGGAGGGTTGGCACGGCCAGCCGAGAATTCTCTAAAGATCCCTCGATTAGACGTGTTATAAAATCCTGTCCCGGAACTACGCAGAAAACCTCACCATGTTTTGTTTTAGATCTACTTTCTTCATTTTATGAAGAACAACGCAGTGATTTTTGGATATCTGAACTGTTCCAGAAACTGTGCCTTTCGTGTTTAACAGAATGACGCAAAAACGTCATCAAGCACCAGACCGCGGAAGTGAAACAACTGAACGTTTCATTGGTCAGCGGTACATTTGAAACAACGGGTTCTTTCACTTTCACTTCCGCTTCCACATTATGCCACGCCGCCTGCTGGAACTTGACGCCACTACCAGTAATGCCGAGTTCAGACTGCATGATTTCAGCCCCGATTTTGACTCGCCGACAGGTTTTGAGAAATCGCTGACAAATGCCCGAAATCACAGGCAAATCGGTGCTCGTTCACGTGAGTGACAATCACACAGTGTGAACTATCAAAGACGCGATCTGAGAGAATCGCCGACGTATCGCCGGCACCCGTGAGATATTTGGCATGCTAAATATCTGGACCTGTCGGCGATTCAAAATCATGCCGTGTGAAAGGTGATCTGACTGAAAATCACATCGGCGATTACCTACAGCCAATGAGACAGCAACATCCAGGCCAGCGGGAAGTTGGGGGAGGAGTTACGAAGGTATTAGACCACAATATCAACAAGCATAGTTTCGCTTCTTTTCTTTTCGCTGCAAATGAGTGCACATGCAATTTGTATGACAAGCTTCTTGCGGGCTACCATTTTTTTAAATAATAATCCCAGTCTCACGTGAGAACTTGCACGCCTGACCTCGCGTTGTTTCCATGTCACTTCTCGCGTGTGTTTGGTTGTGAGACGTAGTTTGCGGACCGAGACAAAGTTGTCGGCGATTCTTCCTATTGTAAAGTCATGCGGTGTGACCGACCCCCTGTCACCGATCCATCGTGCAGTGTGAACACAGCAGTGACGGAATGCTACCCCAGATAGTCATGCAGTGTGAAAACATCTGTGACGCGATAGCTTTGAAAATCGTGCAGTCTGAACTCGGCGTAAACCGCACCAGTGTTGGGACATGTATGTGCCAATATTACTATCACTGTAATATTACTATTATTACCAGACATACAGACTAGGATTAAAACATTTTGTGACTAAGGAACTCTGTTAAGTATGTAGGTTATGTTGGAATCGTGTAAACAGACAATGAACAACAACAACAACAACTGAGTGACATTTGTCATATTAATTTGTTAAACGCTTTCAAATGTTCCCGAAATCTAAACGTTTAAACTGAATTTCCAAAAGAGACATTGTAAGTGTATAACTTACTTGATTTTGAGCAAATTGAAGGAAGTGAGTCAACTCTGTTTGTGTTTGTGCTGATCCCATAATCCTTAGAAAGGCACAATTATTTTTATCCCTTTATAGAGTAAGGGGGAGTTTCGCTGTAGTTGTAATGAGGAACTTCTCATGGAGCATCTGTTTTTTGCTGTCTGCGATTGGTGACCCTGCTTATTTTAGAGCAGGTGAACTGATTTAGTTAGGGTACGAATTGCGTAATGCCCTTCTGTGGCGTCAGAGCACGGAAGGGGTGTGGGGGGATTTATACGATATAGTTTCATGATTCATTTGATGACTACTGGCACTGTGAAAAGCATTAAAGTACTTAAAGGGGCAATCCAACCATAAATTACCATTTATAATTCACTTTCATGTCATTTCAAACCTGAACACTGAGGAAAATATTCTGAAGAATGTTGATAAGCAGTTTCGGTTGCCATCGACTTGCATTCTATTGTTTGACCTTAATGAAAGTCAAAGGGAACCGAAACTGTTTGGTTACAACATTCTTCAAAATGTTTTCTTCTGTGTTCCACTAAAGAAGCAAGTCATACAGGTTTAAAACGACATACAGTTGAAGTCAGATATACACCTTGCAGAACCTGCAAAATGTTAATTATTTGACCAAACTCAGTGTTAGGGAGTAACTAGTTAAATGTAATGGAATTACAAAATAAATGTAACTACAATCTGTTACAGTTACTGAGAAACAATATGTAATTAAATTATAGTTTCTATGAAAATGTTAACAATTACAAAGGGGGTTACATTTGAATATTTTCACACACATACAGATATGATTGATTTCCTTTCAAAACTGCATTGACTGCTGTAAAATATGAGACACCAATCTTTCAGGAGTTTCCGGAATTCGATAACTGCTTTATTTCCTATTTGGGTTTATGTTTTATGTTTAAGATTAGGCCTAACTGTTTTTAAGGCATTGTTAGATGCCTGTGTTTCTTGTCATAGCTGTGCAAGGATTTGATTTCAAAAACAGTATTAGAACTATTAAACCATATCTTACGATTTTAAATCTGAATTTAACTGAGACCTTAAAGTAAAAAGATGTACTAAAGTCTGATTTTGTGGTGGCTGTGCTTTAGAATTAAAAAAAAGTGATGAATGTTTCAAAATGATTAACAGTTGAAAACATTTGTTAGAAATTTAGAAAAGTAATCAAAATGTAATCAAATGTAATCAGTTGCATTACTTTAATAAAATAATCGAAATAGGTACACTACTTATTACATTTTAAAGTAACCTTCCCAACACTGGTCTTACTCTTGAAATTAAAACAATGTTACAAAATCGTTATGATTACGTATTCTTCTGTAATTATTATTATTATTATTATTTATTTATTTATTTATTTTTGTAAAATACAGAGCGTAAGCATAAAGAACATAAATTTCTATAAAAATAACTTTCCCTAAATTTTTTTGTGGTTTTAGAAGTAATGTAAGGCACCGTTCATTTTTATATTTTACCCCTAAAATGAATGTTGCTGAAGGCTTATATGGAATCATTACATGAATAACGCATAATGGTGTAATAAAATATTAGTTGAATTTATAAAAATGACCCCGTTCAAAAGTTTACATACACTTGATTCTTAATACTGTGTTGTTAACTGAATGAGTCCTTTGCTTGTACACATTTTCATTCTGTTCAAAAGTTTACACCCCTGTTTAACTGTTCATGACAAACAATGGACTCATGAACAACTATCACTAAACCAAACCAAACCAAAACAAAAAACAAAAAAAAAAAACAGTTGTGGATCATTCAGGTACAACACAGTATTAAGAATCAAGCGTATGCAAACTTTTGAACAGGGTAATTTTTATAAATGTAACTATTATTTTGTTTTGTGGACATATTTTATGTGAAATACATCTAATTCAGGTCAGTATAAATAAATAAAAAAATAACATGCATTTTGTATGATCCATCTTTATATTAATATACGGTGTATATTTGACTGGTGTAAACTATATTCGACTCACTGTGTAATGTGCAGAGCCGCGTAGAGATGGCGCCATTCAATTCATTGCGTCTCCTCTAAACCCGGAACAGAGGAGAAGTGGGCTGGACTTTTTTTTTCGCGGGAAGTTCCTCTGCTTTGCTGTGCAGCTGGATATTTAGTACGAATCTCATTAGGGAATATCCATAAGAAGAGAACCAGCATTTTCTGATTAAGCAATGGACGACAAGACAAAGAACGATGCATCACAGCTCAACGGGTAATGTTTTGATGTGTTGTTTTACTGTTGAATTCAATGTCACCACATGTCAGGACAGTAATCCGTGATGATTTAAGATTTGTGTTCATGAGAAATGTGATAGAGGCTGCGAGTTGCGTTAAATTTCGTAAAAAGAGTGCGCTTTGTGCAGACAACATGTTAATTAGCCTATATATGTTTCTGACACATTATCACAAACAGTTAATGCCTTGGTCTATTACCTAAGAGTTGTGGCGTGTATACAGTTGATAAATACTGAAAAAAGGGATTGACATGAACATGGATAAGATGCTTAACTGCCCTCTTGTGGTCGTGTTTGTCATCTGAAGTTAGGCGCACTACACAATGAATGTTTAGTCTGTGACAGTTTTTATAATCATCACAAATCATTAGACCTGAAAGAAAAATCTAAATCCCAAGGTGTTTTCTTCTATATCGTGTGAATGATTTTCAGATAACTGCACATTTTAAAATGCTTAATGACTACCTCAGCATTGTTTCACTGCTTTGTCCATTAGTTTCAGATCATCAACCCTCCGTATTTCACCAGTAGACTACCTCACACACACATACACACCTGCTCTGACAGCTGCTCAAAAAGCCAGAATCACCAGAGACATTAGGAAAAAGAGGGAGGCAAGTCAGATGGGTCCATTAAATGTTCACACATAAATCCCTGTGCCTTTCAAAGACAGTCACTGGGATGTGTCGCAAAAGGTGTAATATCACTTTAAGCTAAAATGGAAAGCCCTGGAGGAGAACCATATGATGGTAATGTCTGTCAGTGCTCAAATCACACATGCAGACAGCTATCGGTGGGGCGTCAGGGATGCCAGTGTTAAGATCAGCACAATTAAAGATTTAGTACTCCACTGAGACAACAGGAAACTTTGATAATAACGGAAAGGTCTTAGTCACACTTGGCTAATGTGTTTTTTTTTTTTTTTTTTTTTTAAGATATGAGCTGGGTTAGTGACTGATGGCCAGTTTAGTGTAGATATATACACTACCTTTAAAAAACATTTCTTTAATGGAAAAAAATATGTCTGCGGGTAGAAGTGACCCCAATAAGTGATATTTAGTCCCTGGCTCCCTGCAATACAATTTTAACAGGATAACCCTGCTATTACCCCCAGAATGCATTCCAACAGTGGTAAACCCCTGGAACTTATGTGATTGGCAACCAAATGTTTTTTTTCCTTCTAATTCAGCCGATCTCTGTTCTGGACTTCTGCACAAACAACATTGCAATCATAAGCCAAAACTGTCACTTGGAAATACTATGAAGTCTGTAAATGGCTGTTAACAGAGGCACTGAAGACAGAGGCATAGAGTTGAAATCCTGTAGCAGCAGAGCAAACTCGCTGTTCAGGATGCACAAAATGTTGGAAGAAAATCCTAAATGTTCATTTGGGAGTTTATATGAATGTATTTTTGAGGGGAACTGTCTTCAGAAAAGTTTAGATGATATTTTCTTTTCATCTTGCATGTTTACAGCGATAACCAAGGAAACACTGAATCACGATAACCAAGGAAAAACATTGTTTTGCTTCAAATTGATTTATTATTAAAGTATCTAATTTAAATCAGAAATCTTTATTTGGACCGTGTTTAAAATGCAGTGGTTGACTGTAATTTTAAATGGTTTGGTCTGTAATAGAGCAAATAAACATCTTGTTTATGTGAGCATGTTTTCATTCTTTCTTTAAAAAAATTGGTCTTCAATTGATCTTCAAATCGCTGTCGCTATATGTGATTTTATAGCATTATTTGATATTATTCTTAGTAGTAGTAATATTCACAGCCGTTCAAAAGTTTTTGATCAGTAGAATTTATGTTTTTTATTTTATTTTTTTTAAAGATGTTTCTTATGCTCATTCAGGCAGTGTTGATTTGATCAAAAAGACAGAAAAATATATTTTGAATTTTATTACGGTTTTCTATTTTAATGTACATTAAAATTTATTCCTGTAATTAAAGCTGAATTTTCAGCATCATTACTCCAGTCTTCAGTGTCACATGATTCTTCAAAAATCATTCTAATATGCTGATTTATTATCAGTGCTGGAAACAGTTGTACAACTTAATTGTATGTGTGCTGTGATACTTTTTTTTTTTTTTCAGGATTCTTTGATATATTTCTGAAAAAATATGTATTTTTTTTTTAAATGTTGTTCTTTTAATTTTTTTTTATTCATCAAAGAATCCTAAAAAACACATCACAGGTTCCAAAAAATATTAAGCAGCACAACTGTTGCCAACAGAGATAATTCTAATAATATATTAGAATGATTTCTATGGGACACTTAAGACTCAAGTAATAGTTGATGATAGTTCAGCTTTGCATCACAGGAATTAATTATATTTTTAAGCATATTAAAATAGAAACCATGATTTTACATTGTTATAACATTTCGCAATATAGTTTTTTTTCTCTGTATTTTTGATCAAATAAATGAAATGAAATAAAAAGAGACTTTTGAACGGCAGTGTATGGTTTTTACATAAAAAAAAAAATTCAATCATGTAATTAATGTTTGGATTGTATGTTTAATACTATAATAATCAAACACATTTGTGTCAGTACTGTAATTAAAAGATAAACTAAAATTAAATAACTGTAATTACAGATTTGTTAAATTAACATGTCATTCTTTATTTTTCTGTTTTATGGCAGCAGTAGTTCTCTTACAAGAGGGAACGAGTACTGCGTAAGAAGTATCTTACGCTAGGGGAAAATCCTTTTCTGCGAGATATTGAAGCCAAAAATTATCCTTAATTTTGAAATAATGTAAAGCGCGTTGCAGCAGCATACAGACATAGGCGAAACAGCTTGCGCGCCTATTGGCTGCTCTGCGGCAACTGCAGCAGCCTATTAGAGCGAGGCCTGACGCGACGCCAGATCCAATGGGGGCATTTCGCGCCCTTTGCGTCGCTTCGCGCCCTTTTCGTAGCTTCCCGCCTAAAAGGGCGTGGTCTAGACCTATAAATATCGCTCATAGGCAGCTATTATCTGATTTTTCATCCTTCAAGCGAAGCACACGCATCGCTGGAGCCGGATAAGAAGCCGCCGTTTGACTGCAAGCATCTCAGCGGGACGAGCCACTGAAGCTGCTGGCCACGCCGCCTTCCGTGCATTCCTGCTGCGCTTTCCGGCGCCTATATCCTTTATAATCTACAGTGTGTGTCGCCGCTGCGATACACACTGTTTCTCTAAAAAGAGCAAAGCGTCTTTTTAAAGATGCCTTCATACGGCTCGTGCAGATGCCAATGGTGACTCTGAGGACTTGCCTTGCCTTCTTCACTGAGACTGCTCCCCCGCCCGCCGCGGTGTAGCGCCGTAAAAAGCGCCGTGCCCAGCGGGCCCCGGACACTTCCCCCAGCCGACAAAGCTCGCCGGTTCGCCCGCCTGCTTCATCGACCTCGTCAGCCTCTGTTCCGGACGTAAAGCGGCCGCTGTCTGCCACCGCTTCCATCGACGCCGCTGACGAGGGGGGCCATGAAGGAGGAAGAGGTTTTTGATTCTGATTTCCGTTTCCCGCCAAAGCAGGAACGCGCATGCTGCTCAGAAGAGGCGATAGCAGCCCACTTATGTCTGCCCTCCACTGGACGGCGTGCTAAGTCGGCCCTCCCCTCTAAAGCTTGCCGTCAGACGTCAAACCTGCTTCGCCGCGCTTTCGCCGCCGCCTAGCCGCGTCAGCGCTGCGTAACATGGTCTCTCACCGTTGCTGAGAGGCACCCGTGGTTAACGCTTTCTGACGTTTTTCTCGTCTGGCCGCCGCCCCGCCAGACGCGGCCCGCGGCCCAGGATTGAGTTGAAACCTGAGCCTCCGAAATCGTCCTAGCACAACTGGGAAAACGACGGTGTACGAGTCCCGCTGTTGCCGGACCCCCACCAAAGTTATTCGCTCGTCCAGTTCCAGGAAATGTGACTGTTCCAGTGTTTTCTGCAGCCAACAAACCGGCTCCGTCGCCCGTTTGCCTGCACACAAAAGTCGTTCCCACGGCTACACAGATAAACCCCCAATAAAGTGTATTGTCTGGTGTCCCGGCCACGGCCGATGGTGTTTCATGTGTCGTAAGAATGCCCACTAACCAGTGCTCATCTCTAACGTTACACACAAGCACAGCGCACATAAAATCGACACAGATCGATTGCGCTTCACAACCGGCCACGGCCGATGGTGTTTCACGTGTAAGAATGCCCACTGCAGTGCTCATCTCTACACACAAGCACAGCGCACTTAAAATCGACACAGATCGATTGCGCTTCACAACCGGCCACGGCCGATGGTGTTTCACGTGTAAGAATGCCCACTAGCAGTGCTCATCTCTACACACAAGCACAGCGCACATAAAATCGACACAGATCGATTGCGCTTCACAACCGGCCACGGCCGATGGTGTTTCACGTGTAAGAATGCCCACTAGCAGTGCTCATCTCTACACACAAGCACAGCGCACATAAAATCGACTCAGATCGATTGCGCTTCACACGTGGTAAATATGCCCGCTTCACAGTGGCCACAGACACCACATTATGCACGTCAAACGGTTTCTGTGAAAACGAAACCAAAAGTGCATTCGCTCTACGCAGGCGAACGTTGTTTGGAGTGTGTTAAATGTGCCCGCTGCCCCACAGCCACATCCACACACAGACATAATAGTTCCCGCTATCAGCGTGCCCCATGCCTCAAATATCACGAGCACGTTTTGCATGAAATCAGCGTGCATTCGCTCCATGCAAGCGAACGATGTTTGGAGTGTGTTAAATGTGACTGTTCCAGTGTTTGCTGCAGCCAACAAGCCGGTTCTGTCGCCCGCTTGCCTGCACACAAAGGTTGTTTTCACGGCTACCCAGATAAACCCCCAATAGAGTGTATTTTCTGGAGTCCCGGCCACGGCCGATGGTGTTTCACGTGTAGTCAAAAATGCCCACTCCTCCAGTGCTCATTTCTACACACAAGCACAACCTGTCATACAGACCCTGCGAACATAAAATCGGCTCAGATCGATTGCGCTTCACAGTGCCCACAGACATCACATTATGCACGTCAAAAGGTTTCTGTACAAACGAAACTAACGTGTATGCAGGCGAACGGTGTTTGCAGTGTGTTAAATGTGCCTGTTGCCACACAACCACATACACACACAGACATAATAGTTCCCGCTATCAGCGTGCCCCACGCCCCGAATGTCACGAGCACGTCTCTGGTGCCACAGCATACCGAAACCACTCCGTTAATGAAAGAACGGAGCGCGCTTCGTATTCAGCCTCTAGCTATTCATGCAAACGCATTGGAAAAGCTTCGTGCTGGACATTATAAAAGGAGGCTATTCGCTACAGTTTCACCGACGTCCGCGCCGCTATACAGCGCGCGTCGAGACCACAATGCAGACAGAAGCAGCACACCTGCTTCGAGCCGAAGTGGCGAAACTATTGAGCAAAGGGGTCATAGAGCCCCTTTCTCAAGCTCAAAGCGAAGGGAGGCTGTACAGCAGATATTTCCTGGTACCGAAAAAAGACGGGGGTCACAGACCCATATTAGATCTAAGGCAACTGAACAAAGCGTTGGTGAAGCGTCGGTTCAGGATGCTCACGACCAGAAAAATCCTCGCGCAAGTTCGCCAAGGAGACTGGTTCGTGTCAGTGGATCTGAAAGACGCGTATTTTCAAATACAGATAGCGTCACGTCACAGGCGATCTTTGAGACTCGCCTTCGAGGGCCAGGCATATCAGTACACAGTCCTGCCGTTCGGTTTGTCCCAGGCACCCCGTACATTACGAAGTGCATGGACTCAGCGCTCGTTCCTCTCAGACTGAAAGGCGTGCGCATACTGAACTATTTGGACGATTGGCTGATTCTAGCGCAGTCTCGCTCAGTGCTTGTACAGCATACGACCATGTTACTCGATCACCTCGAGAATTTGGGTCTCAGAGTCAATTGGGCGAAGAGCTCACTATCCCCCAGTCAGAAAACTTCCTTCCTGGGCACAGAATTGGACTCGCTGTCAATGATAGCGCGGCTGTCACCACAGCGCGCAGCAGACATTCAGCGCACAGCGGGCTCGTTCCGCTGCGGCGCGTCTGTCCCGCTCAAAAAATTTCAGAAAATGCTGGTCTCATGGCCTCAGCGTCATCAGTTCTGCAGCTGGGTCTGCTATGTATGCGCCCACTGCAGTTCTGGCTGAAAGCGCGCGTTCCGCGTCAAGCGTGGGCGCCCGGTCGGCTTCGTATCACGGTCAATCAGTAATGTGTCACAGCCCTGAATCCGTGGAGAGCAATCGACTGGTACCAGTTAGGTGTAAGCCTGGGGACTTCCTCGAGAATAAAAGTGGTGTCTACGGACGCGTCCACCTCGGGATGGGGGGCTCTGCTCGAGGGTAGACCGTCTTTTGGCCAGTGGTCAGAACGGGAAAAGCTCCTGCATATCAACTGCCTCGAAATGTTGGCAGTACAGAACGCGCTGATGCGCTTCTGTCCCCAAATAAAAGGAAACCATGTATTAGTCCGCTCGGACAACATGTCAGTGGTTTCCTATATAAATCGCCAGGGCGGTCTCAGGTCCAAAAACCTATACAGACTTGCAGAACGCCGCCTGGTATGGGCTCAGCGCAACCTGCGCTCGCTGAAAGCAGCGCATGTGCCGGGGCTTCTAAACATAGGGCCAGACAGACTGTCCAGGAACAATGTTCCAGCAGGCGAATGGTCTCTACACCCACAGACAGTACAACTACTGTGGAAGAAATTCGGCAGAGCGGAAGTAGACCTGTTTGCGTCTCCGAACAACGCTCACTGTCTGGAATTTTGCTCAAAAAGCAGAGACGCGCTGGCCCACGAATGGCCCCGCCGTCATCTCTATGCTTTCCCCCCCGTCTCTCTCCTACCTCAGGTGATAGAGAGGGTCAGCGAAAAAGGATGTTCAATACTGCTGATAACGCCGTTTTGGGAAAACCAGCCCTGGTTCCCAGCGCTGATGCAGCTGACGAGCACTGTCCCGTGGCCGATACCAGTGAGGAGAGTCCTTCTCTCTCAGGCCAGCGGCTCGATTTGGCATCCTCACCCAGAGCTGTGGTCCCTTCATGTCTGGGCCACCAGCGAATATATGATGAACTCCCTAAAGGAGTATTAAACACGATCACGCAGGCTAGAGCCCCGTCTACGAGACGGCTCTATTCCTCAAAATGGTCAGTGTTTTCGGGCTGGTGCGCAGCTCGCGGCTCGTCACCCACTAACTGTGGTGTGATGGAGGTGCTTTCCTTTCTACAAGAGCTGCTGGACAAGGGCAGAACCCCGTCCACGCTCAAAGTCTATGTGGCGGCCATAACAGCGTTCTCGAGCACAACGCTAGGTCAGTCAACAGGAATTACGAGCTTACGTGTCTCGCTCGTCTGCTTTTAGACAGACAGAGCAGCTTTTTGTTTCGTTTTACGGGCGTCCCAAGGGACTGGCCGCGTCGAAACAGAGCTTATCCAGATGGATAGTTGATGCTATTGCGTTGGCATATGCTTCCAAGGGCATGCAGTGCCCGCTAGGTGTCAGAGCACATTCCACGAGGGGCGTGGCCTCATCGTGGGCGTGGTCGAGTGGGATTGCCTTGCAAGATATTTGTACGGCGGCGGGCTGGGCCTCTCCGTCTACATTTATAAGGTTTTACAACCTGGAGGTTCCCGCCTTACAGGCCAGATTGCTGTCAGTCTAGATGTTCAGTGTTGTCTGACCTGATGTTATCAGCTCGGAATGCTGCGTCTACTGAGCACAGCTCTAGGGTCGACAGTGAAAGTGATAGCACAAGATGTGTCTGAGCAAACTGTGTGAAGACCCTTATTTTTACGTCAGCTCAGGCCGTAACCCCGCCCTGTATGTACGTTTACTTAGCGTCTGAGTGACGCTGCACTATGTGGAAGAGTGCGGCATTGCCCCTCCCTCTTCCCCGGACTCCCTGTGAGTTCCATAGGTGATTATGAACTGTATGAACCCCGGGCTTTCGCCCTTGGGTCTTTGGTGTCAGATCTCACGATGCACGGCGTTTTACACTGGGTCCCCTAGCGTAAGATACTTCTTACGCAGTACTCGTTCCCTCTTGTAAGAGAACGTACTCGGTTACTAACGTAACCTCGGTTCTCTCTAGAGAGGGAACGAGTACTGCGTATCTTGCCGTGCATGCGCACGCTCTGGTTGCTTTGATGATGAAAAACCAGATAATAGCTGCCTATGAGCGATATTTATAGGTCTAGACCACGCCCTTTTAGGCGGGAAGCTACGAAAAGGGCGCGAAGCGACGCAAAGGGCGCGAAATGCCCCCATTGGATCTGGCGTCGCGTCAGGCCTCGCTCTAATAGGCTGCTGCAGTTGCCGCAGAGCAGCCAATAGGCGCGCAAGCTGTTTCGCCTATGTCTGTATGCTGCTGCAACGCGCTTTACATTATTTCAAAATTAAGGATAATTTTTGGCTTCAATATCTCGCAGAAAAGGATTTTCCCCTAGCGTAAGATACTTCTTACGCAGTACTCGTTCCCTCTCTAGAGAGAACCGAGGTTACGTTAGTAACCGAGTACGTTCTAGCATAGCCTAGAAATCTAGACGCACCCTAGCGGCAGCAAAAATTATTTTGCAGCCAGGTGGGTCTAGACACTCTCAATAGACCTTCTAGCTGCAAAAACCCAAATTGGGTCAGGCCAATCACAACGCGTATAGAGTAGGCGGGGCGGGCTTAACATATGACGACAGAGTTGCGACGGCTGCCACTTGAAAAACAAAGAATGGCGGCTGCAGCTGTCGAACAGCGGTCTTTCGAATCGGCTTTGGCCGCGACTCTGGAGGACTTGGAGTTAAGTTTTTCTTTAAGAAACGAGCAAAGAACGGCACTTAAGTCATTTTTAAAAAAGGAAGATGTGTTTGGAGTTTTGCTGACTGGATACGGAAAAAGCTTAAAGTGCATATTGCAGGTTAAAAAAAAATTCGAGATAAACATATATTCGTGAATGAAAATACTATACGAACCGTTAATGCGCTATTTGAAAATATTTTACAAGACCTAAGGGCACAAATTTAGAAGACAAAGTGACGGTTTCCTTGACAGCTCTCAAAAACAGC
The DNA here is from genome assembly GCF_049309525.1 of Garra rufa. Classification (NCBI taxonomy): domain Eukaryota; kingdom Metazoa; phylum Chordata; class Actinopteri; order Cypriniformes; family Cyprinidae; genus Garra; species Garra rufa. Next base: position 19,875,037 of record NC_133366.1, read on the forward strand.
TTTTTTTTCCACACCGCGTCATATGACGTCACGAGAGGGAGTCGTTCGCCTAGCTCTGATGCTATTCAGTAGGAGCAGTCTTGAGTTAGTGTGTTTTCGGTAGTTATTTTTAATTTTAATTGATCATCGTCATGGTAAATTATTGTGTTTATGGAGGCTGCACAAACTCCAGCCTGTCAGGACATCGTGTCCACGGGTTTACTTACAATAAAAAGAACGGTGCTATCTTCTGTATATGGGTGCGTTTGTGCGGATGAAGTGACTGGCCTATACTAATGCATCTGCTTCGAAAAACGCGTTCACTTTACTCTGGAGGATTATCATCCCGGCGATATGATGCAGTTCAACATGAGATGCTGAAGCAAGAACCAAGTGAGGCTCAGAGCCGGTGCAGTTCCTTCGGTGCACACAGCAGCTTCATCGGGTCCGCTGTCAGACTGTGGATCGTCCGAAGCCGTCAGAGATGCAGCTCGACGAAAACGTGAACTGCACCGTAAGTTTTGTTTTTCTTCTCACAACTTCTCATAAATACCAAATCCGTGAACATATTTATTTAAATAATGAGACAACGAGATGTGTATACGTTTTTGTAAAGCACCGTAGCTAGCTTGTAAGCATTAGCAATATCATTTTAAGAACTGTGTAAAAACGGTACCATATAGGAGAAGGCATTACTGGTCAGTTATCCTCAGTTTGTTAATATTATAATCATCAAGTCTAGTTACAGCTTGGTCACATTGTTTGCACAGCTAATTTGTAATGTATTGTCATGTGTTGTGTTTATAGGGCTTTGGGAGACATTGCAAGACATGAGTCTGTGTGAAGATCTGAAGCAGTGGAGGCCAGCTGTTATTAACCACCTCTAATATAACACATTAGTGGGATACCCACACTGACAATAGTTTTCTTTCAGTAGTATATGTTTTGTACATCTACATGTATATATTAACAGTTGCAATGTTGTGTTTTAAGTTGGGTATTAACAGTACTATGAAATAATATTTATGATTTATTGCTGTATAAATGAAACTGAATTGAATTAGCCATAAATGCAGCTCTGCTTGATATATATGTTGTAAACTTCATAAAAAATGTATACAGTAAGACAATTTGTGATTGTGATTATTTTTTATTGTTTGTCACCAAAATGGGGCCATTCAAAACCTTTATAAAGTAATCCTTCCTCTGTAAACTGTCTAATAGCTGACACAACACATGCAGGTAAGGGCTTCCTGATGAGCAGACAACTTTATGCTGTCAATATTAAATGTCTTATACCAATGGCATCAAAAGTTTTACTTTACATGTATTTGTCACCTAAATATAGTCAAACTGTAATTGAGATAAAATGTTACTGTTTATTTGTACGTTTTTTATTTGTAAGTATTTAGCTCAGAGTAATAAATGATCTCTACCATAAACTTACTCATGTCTGCTGGCCTGGAGATGCCCCTGCCTAAAATGCATTTAAGCTATAATGTAGAACCTATTTTGATTTCAGACAGCAAGCCTCAAAGCCTGGGTGCAGAGTCAGAGACAGCACATCAAGTTTGGGGGTATTTCCCATATAAGCATATAATAAAACAAAAAGGTGTTTATCTCTCTCTCGCGCGCGCGGTAATAAAAACCCGCTATATCACGTAACGTTTGCATCGGAAATTAATGAGTATGACACGCTTAATCAACGATCATTCGTTTGTGTTACTGGTAAGTAGAATCAATACTTTTAGATGACAAATGCTATGATTTTGCCCGATTAGATATCGTCAGCTAACACTGATCTCTCTCAGACACCTGCCCTGTTCTCCTCACACCACAACTTAATTTGTCTCCTCTGACCGCTGTTCTGTTTAATCCTGGCATGTCCCTGCTCTCTTGGCCACATAGCAGTCTCATATTTGTGTCTGTGGTTCGTCATACAAGTGTAAATAAACATTTTAAATGTTCTCTGCGTCCGAACAGTCATTGCGATCCATTGTTTTCCTATGGTTTACATTGACCGCTCTCCCTCTCGTTACGTCACTACCGGTTTGCCAGTTTTTCAGATGCGGAAGTAAAATTCTCTCACAAAAACGACTCTAGAAGCCTTAATAGCGTATTTTGAAGTATATTTTAAAGAAAATCTGGTTCCTACATTATTTTTCTATACATCAATTCACCGGAGTCTCTAACCTGCAATATGCACTTTAATATACCAATTACTACGTCACCTTCTTCGTTGCTCTGATTGGTTGAAGCGCTATCCTATTGCGTGCATAGGGATTTTGAGAGACAACCGTTTATCCCGGCCCTCGGAGTAAGCCGCGTCTATGGAGAGTTTCCAGACTAAACATCTTGATGTAAGTCTGGCTCGCCAGGCTAGTTCTAGCAGCAAATCAACCACAATTCAGCAAACATTTGAGAAACAGATCAAAGAAAAAATAAATATTACTCTTCCAAATATTCTGTAAGTTGTTCAGAGCTGTAATCAAAATACTGTGATATTTTTGCTTAAGGTTATCGGTCAATTCAGACTGAAAATTCAATTTTGCTGTCACTGCAATAAATTTGATTGATTTTGAATTCTAATGATAATGCACAACATTACAGGTTTGAATGTTTTTTTGAACATAAAAAAAAAAATCAAATCTGCTTTCAAATATTTAAATAATTTGCAATCCATTTGATTAGTTTCCTTGTTGATTTTTGAACTGGCATAAGGGAGTGATAACACGGTTTATCATCCAAGTGGGCATGGATATCGGCCAGTGCTGGTAATCTTGAAATGGTCAAATATTGGCAGATTTATTGGCCTTGCCAGTATGTCTGTCTGTCACTGTACTTGGCACTTGAATGTTCATGATAAATGGAATGGAATGATAAATGCATATTAAGCTTAATATGTATGCTAAATAGTAATATATCAATTACTATTTGTATAGGAATTAATTTATTATAACCCTAATTTTATCATATTCTTAAAATACTAGAGAAAACAAGGATTTGTGTTTACACATATGATCATCTGTCTTTCCACTAATGTTATATTAGTGATAATTTGTCTATATTTGTGTGCTTTCATGACACCAGCTTTTTCCCCTCATTTATTCTTTCAATCCAACAGGACACATAGTGACGGTGTGACAAAGAAGAGGCAGGACTACTTGGAGTGGCCTGAGTATTTCATGGCTGTTGCCTTCTTATCAGCACAGAGGAGCAAGGACCCTAGTTCTCAGGTACCTAGAGATTGATTGCCTGCAGTCCTGTTAGATTAAAATGTGTTTTTTTTTGATGACCGTACATCAATCAGAAATTAGACGTCGTCTTCAATATTGTGATCTCACTTTCTTTCTTTTAAAACTATTTTGTTCCCATTAATATTATCTCAGAAAAGCTCTTAAGCAGCTTGGTACTACAACACCTCAAAGATCTCCAAACACCCTACAGCTTCTTTTGATCAAAGGACACAGGCCTCTTATCCGCTCCATGTACTGTAAGAACATATTCTGGTTTCAGAGCTCCCTGCTGTGCTGCGACCTCCTGGCCAATATAAACACTCCCGATATTTAAGTGCAATATTGAAGTTCAGTCAAGCGTGATCCTCGGTCAGCTCATGCATGCATCCGTTATTGCTCCTAAAGGCGCGGAGCAGGATTGCGTATCCAAGACACACGATTTTTGGTGAACCGAGAATGTGGGTGCTGTCAGCCTCCACCCCCCTCACTCACGCTGACTGAACTTTGTTGACAGCGATCCATCATCTCAGGAAACTCTTTTGCCTTCCTCTGCTGACCTGTGTTGCATCAGATAAATTTGATGGGTCTTGGTGGAACATGCAGTAAGCCATCAGGTCAGCTTGACTTAAGTTCAGATCAGACTGAGTCTTTTAGTATTTTTTTAACATCCTGCCACAAACGTTTTGTGTTTTTTAAAATAGTGTATCTTGTTACAAAATAGTAGAGATGCACCGATTGCAATTTTCTTGGCCGATTCCGATTTTTCAGTAAGTGTGACCTGCCGATTCCGATTTTTATTTTTTTAAAGAACTGTAATGTATGCATAGGCCTATACAGAAATATTTTCTTTAATTAAATTTATTTTATAATAAAATACATTTTTAAACATTACGGGATCTTCTTACAACAAAATAACTTTAACAACAAAATAAAGTGCTTTGTGCCTTCGAAAAAGGTATAAAATTAGTTCCTGTAACTAACATAGTATAGTGTACTAGCAAAAATCTTTTCCTCAATGTATTTTCTTTTATTTTATGATAAAAGAAATGTATAAACATTACAGCATCTTCTCATATTAAAATAACTTTAACAAAATAAAGTGCTCTGAGCCTTGAAAACATTAGAAATAAAATATAAGTAACAAAGCAGGCATACAAAAATCTACTTTTCTTCAATCAATTTTATATGGAATTTTTTTTAAAAACAGTAATTACAGGATCATCTCACAACAATAACTTTAATAACAAAAAGTGCACTGTGTCTTCAAATAGGTAGAAATAACAATGCTAGTACTGAATGCTGTTACTTGAACATTAATGGCAAATGTTTCTTGATAAAGAGAAGCATTTCTGCCTTGTCAAAAGTTAATCCAGCGGTACTACAATTCGGAACATTCATTCTGATATATTTGAGCTATACGCCACCGCATACAGCGTCTTCATACACAGATGAAATGTACTAGAGAAGTGTAACATAAATGCATCTGTAAATAAATACAAATTAAATTCACGTCGCGCATGCTTTAATAACCTTCAAATGGAACATATATGCTGGCTTCGAACTATTTTAGTGTGTGAAGACGCTGTATGCGGTGGCGCAGCGCAAATATGTGAATGAATGAAAGTGTAGTAAACGTCAACGGATTTCCCCTGCTCAGGGAGTAGGGAGCAATGAACACTGGGCAGGGACCATTTCAATCGGAACACAGTTCATTCACGGAGCTTACTTCTAACGAGCGGGTTATCTGAATCAGGTGTGTTAACTAACAGAGACATGCAAAATATGCAGAGCGGGGGCACGATCTACCACATGTCCAAACTAAACATGCGCGTGGTTCGTGGTTGTTCCCACGTTGTATTTTGGCCTTATAAATGTTAAAAACTGCGATCTTTGTGTCATCTTCACTCACACCAAAGACATGTTTACACGCGACTGTGAGTGCGCGCGTGGCAGTGACGTAATTGCATGCGCCGCTGGTAATAAAGGGATCGGCTAGGAATCGGCAAGAGGAGAAATTGACCGGCCGGTTACCGATCCGGGCCGATCATGCGAAAAATCGGCCGATTCCGATCACTAGCCGATCAATCGGTGCATCTCTACAAAATAGTCTTTTATGAAAGATTTGCTTAAATTAGTCCAATACTCAAAATAAATGAATTGTGACAGAGTTTAAGTGTTTGCATCTGTTTTTAAATCACTTTTGGTATTTTTCAGAGCACAAATCTTTCAAAATCAAAAAGTGGTGTGTGTGTGTTTTTTTTTTTTTTTTTTTTTTTTTTTTTTTTTTTTTTTAAATGAATGTGTCTTTAAAGGGAACCAACTGTCTTCAGAAATGTTCCGATGGCATTTTTATTTTATCTGATAAAGTAGCGCTTACGAGCGCAGCTCTGCTTTGTGTACAGCCGTTACTGTTTCTGCCGCTCCAAAAGCGCCTCCTGCTGGCATAGAAAGAATTGTAAGCCTGTCTACAGTGCTCACTTTTGTTTTTCTGTTTTCTGCATCAACTCTGAGCACTTTTTATATTCTTTATCCTGGCTGAAGCACTTTTGTTATAATCTGCCTATGTTATAGTTTAAAATTAAAGATATTAATATAATTAAGGTAAGAATCCTTAGTTTATTTGACCTTGTTTTCACATTTCTTGTTTGTATCAAGGCTAAATACAAATAAAAGGTGAACATTAATTTATTTGTACCATTTTTATTTCTAAAATATTTTATAGTTTTATAGCAGGTTTCATAGACTTGGCAAAGTTTGTAGGGACAGACAATTGTTGTGGGTGCACTTGACAGTTTTTTTTTTTCATTTTTATTTTAATATTGGTTACTCCATCTACTTCACTTTCCTACTTGTGTTTTTTAAAAGGATAGTTCTCCCAAAAATGAAAATTCTGTAATTAAAGAAGTAGTTCACTTCTAGAATAAAAATTTTCTCCTCTAACTTTGTGTTTGACCCTTCTTACGCATTCACTTTGTAAACACTGGGTCAGTACTTATGTAGGACGATTTTGAAGTTGGAAGAATGCACAGTGTTCACGCAGAGCTAGACAAGATGTGCATTTGAGGTTTAAAAAAGTGTTAAATTGTACTTTTTTTTTTTTTTTTTTTTTTTTTTAGAAAATAACCAAACGTTTCATTAGATAAGACCCTTCTTTCTTGGCTGAGTGTTTTGAGCCCTTTAAAGCTGCATTTAAACTGCATTTTGGAAGTTCAAACTTGAGGGCACCACTCAAGTCCACTATATGGAGAAAAATCCTAAAATGTTTGCCTCAAATACAATTGCTTTACAGCTAAAGAAAGAAAGACATGAATATCTTACTGACAAGGGGGTGAGTAAATTATCTGTAAAATTTTGTTCTGGATGTGAACTTTATTTACTCACCCTCATGTTGTTTCAAACGTGTAAGACCTTTGTTCATCTTCAGAATACAAATTCATATATTTTTGATGAAACAACATGCATCAAAAACTGAATAAAAGAAAAGAAATTGTTGAATAAAGTTGATAGTTTTGTTTGCTTTGCACACAAAAAGTATTCTCGTAGCTTCATAAAATTTAAGGTTGAACCACTGATGTCAAATGGACTATTTGAAAGATGTTCTACTACTTGAATGTAGTAGTACTGTTCCTGTCTATGCAGGGTTCAGAAAGCACTCAGATTTCATTAAAAATATCTTGTGTTCTGAAGATGGACAAAGGTCTTATGATTTTGGAGGAAGGAATGAAGGAATTCTTATTTTTGGTTAAACTTTCCCTTTAAATCAAATAAGAGGTCGCAACATGTAGAAATGCAACATAAAACAATCTTTTATTGGTCATGTGTCTTCACATGATACGAATTTTCAACAAACTTCACATAAGCTTGCATTTCTAATCTTCTGCATTTGCATGTGTATGAATAGAAGTCTGGAATGTGAAAAGTGTACTATGATTGATTATTTCACTTACTAGACCGTTTTGAAAATGTGTTTTTTGTTTTGTTTTTTCCACATCGCTAGTCTAATTCCAGGCTTGTGCCTCTAGGCTGTCTTCATTGTGATATATGTTTGGAAAATAAGCTTTCATTCAATTTCATTCCAGGTTGGTGCCTGCATTGTGAATCAGGAGAACAAGATAGTGGGTATTGGCTACAACGGCATGCCCAATGGTTGTGACGATGACCTGCTGCCCTGGTCTCGCAGTGCTGATGACAAGCTGGACACCAAATACCCCTATGGTGAGTTCTGCATTTGACCCCGGGGTTCTTGTCATTTGAACTGCAACAATCAGTTGCCCATAATGATCAGTCACTCTGCCTTTGTTTGACACCGACAGGTCAGTGCGCACCCACGTTAAACACTGGCCGAAAAGGCTTTTTAGATTTAAGGCTCTGTCAACGCAGCACATGGTGTCTGTTAACACAGTGTGGCGAGGTGTATGCTCTCTTGAGTGCATAGCGGCAGTCATGGATTAGTTTTCACCTGCATGGGGCTGATGGGAGAGATAAAGGCGGAGCTGCTGAGTGAGGGAATGGGAAAGGTCACTTTGTGGCAGCTATTAGTGTGAGAAATGGAAATGAGCTGGAGCTGGCGTTCCTAAAGGCGGCACATGCCAACTCCGGACTTTGAATGGGTCGTACAGCCAAAGGGAAGGTGCGAAACCTTGGAGAGGATTTATCAGTCTGGCACTTGGACGATCCTGTGAACTGTTCGTGACTTGTATTTTTTCCCTGGTTTCTGTTGTCAGTGGTCAGATTTAAGAAGTGTGTTTTTTTTTTTTTTTTTTTTTTAAACAAAGCCAACTCCACAAAGTGGCCCAAAATTTAAAATTAAAATACAGAAAATTGGTTTTGGCTTTGCTTCGCAGACATCATTTTTATTTTTTCAGGTTTAATGTGTTTTCATGTCATAGTTATGTAGAAAAGTCACATTTAAACCATGAATATATTTTGAAGCGTAAAAGTGTCCACAGTGTCCCCGAACTTGGTAGTTTTTCTATCTTTCTCAAATGTTGTACGTTGATAGCTGCATGTACAGCTGAGGTCAAAAGTTTACATACACCTTGCAGAATCTGCAAAATGTTAATTATTTGACCAAAATAAGAGGAATCGTACTAAAATGTTTTTTTTTTTTTTTTTTTTTTTAATAAATATAAAAGACGTTTACATATAGCCCACATGAGAAATTAATAGTTGAATTTATAAAAATGACCCTGTTCAAAAGTTTACATACACTTGATTCTTAATACTGTGTTCTTACCTGAATGATCCACAGCTGTTTTTTTAATTTAGTAATTAGTTGTTCATCAAATACACACAAATGCTGAAAAACCAAAGAATCTGTGGGTCCTGAAGGTTTTTCTGATGAACAGTGAGCAATTTAATTGTTCAGGACCAACAAGGGACTCATGAACTACTATCACTCAACAAAACAAAACAAAACAAACACAAAAAAACACATCTGTGGGTCATTCAGGTAACAATGGGGTTTTGAATGGGGTCATTTTAATAAATTCAACTTTTATTTTCTCTTGTGGAAAATATGTAAACATCTTTTATGTGACATTTTATTCAGGTCAGTACTAAATAAAAAAAAAAATAGCATGCATTTTGGTAAAATAATTAACATTTCGCAGATTCTGCAAGGTGTATGTAAACTTTTGACTGAAAAGGACAAAATATGTGTAGTGTGTTTTTTTTTTTTTTTTGTTTGTTTTTTTGTTTTTTCCTATAAAGCTTTAGTATTATTACCCATATATTTGGCACTAATAATTGTATTTTGTAGAAAGTATTTAGCGTAAAATGATACATACCTGACATGATTTATGAATATAAAAATCGTAAAAAAAATCTTACTTGCCATTGTGGCTCACTCAGGCATAGAGTTCAATTTCATGCAGAGTGACGGTACATTAATTCTATTCAAAGGATTCATTTGGCACATCTCTGTCTCTCTTAATGCACCAGTGTGGCACAATAAAGGTAAACCGTTTAGAGTCTGTGAGAAGTCCCTCTTAGTCCTAAGGGATCATAGTTTGGATTCTCTTTTGTGTAATCAAGCAAAATATATATATAATTGATTTATTACGCTTACAAGAGCAGAAGTGATAGGTGAAATGTAAGTGCCAATAGGCATTTTAAAAAATTAATAAATGAAATAAGCATGTATTAGCAAACTTAAACTACGCATAAAAGGACATTTCCACCAATTGTTTATATAGAATACTTGTATTTGGTTCATAAAAAAAGATGAAAGCTAGATTTTTTTTTTTTTTTTATGCATTCCGGCAGTTCAGAGTAGCTGCTGTAGTGTTTGGCTAGGTGTTCAGTGGTTTTTAGCACTGTGTTCTAGTTTAGCATGTTACTATGTGTTGCTTAGGTGTTCAGGGTGATTGTTTACAGTCTTGCCGGTTATGTACAAAAAAACTCATGTACTCATGCCCAAGTAGAGCGAAACAGTGTCACAGCATTACTACTGGGGCTGTCACAATTATGAAATTTGTCTGATGATTCATTTTCTAAGAAATAATTGAGATTATGATTTATTGACTGATTTGTGGTTTTAACTATTATGATGAATAATTGTCATACTTTTTGTTTGCTTCATTTATGCAATGTCATAAATGGCTGTGATTCAAAACCTTAGGTTGTCGCTTGCAGTATAAGTTAATGTCATAACTGAATGGAAATGTTAAGTACAACTTTCTAACTGCATCATTTTAAATGTAAATCAATGCAGTGTACTTTTTTTTTGTTTGTTTTGTTTTGAACTTGATTGTCATTCACAGTATTATTTATGGGAGTGGATGACAACTGTTTAACATTTTTGCAGACTTGAGCAAACATTTAAGCCTAAGTATGAGCAATTCAGTGGAGATTGAAATTGGAGAACATTCTATTTCTGAAATATTTTTAATCTTCATTGCTCAAAATTTGAAGGAATACTAGCTGTAGGTATGCCACTGTCCTACTAACATGTATGACAAAATATCCAAGGCAATTTAACAAAAACCTTTATTTTGTGGAAAACACAGTGATCAAAATTAAAGAACAGTAACCACTGTAGCACAAAAGAAGATTGCAACAAATTTTGGAGGGTTGCAGCTGTCAGAAATTAGTAGGAAGTGTGGAGCCCCTTGCTTTGAATGACTTGAGCACATCTACGGCCACAGGACATTACTAGTTTCCCACACTGTGCTGGTGTGATCTTGGTCCATTCTTCTTCCACTCTCTTCCATAATTTAGTAACTGTTGTGGGTTTCTCAGCCAAAAGAATTTTCCAGCTGTTACAGGCTGATTGGAAGATGCTTGCAGGGAAGGAACTGCATGTTGCTGAAGGAGGTTCTGCATTTACCCTGCCATGTGGCTTTATAAACTCCTGCTGCTGAAAACGTCCCTCAAACCATGACACTTCCTCCTCCACCTTTCACTGGCTTCTTTATGCACTTGGGCTTCAGTCTTTCTTTAGTTTGACGCCGTACAAAATGTTTCCCATCAGACCCAAATAAGTTAAACTTGCTCTCATCACTAAAGTGAACTTTGGACCAATTCTCCTCTGTCCACACAACTTTCTCCTCAGCAAAGCTGAGCTTAGCCTTTTGATTCTTTTTGCTGATGAGATGTTTGGTCACTGCAGAGTGCGCTTTCAGTCCGACTTCTCTTAAACATGCAATGACAGATCCTTACCCTGTTCAGCACTTAACTGGCAAGCAGTTCCAGCTGCAGTGTTGAACCAATTCCCCATTGAGAGTCTCTGTTATTCTGTCTTCTCGTGCATTTTTCTTTTACATGGACGACCTGCCTTTTTGGGGGATTGAATGAATTAGTGTCATTGTAAACCTGATCTGATTTGGAACGACCAGCTTCTCTTGCAGTGTCTGAAAGGGTCATCCCTTTGGCCTCCATCTGGACATCCTCCTGTCGCAGGGTTTCGGTCACCTTGGAGCTGCCCTGAAAATTGGAGGAATGCTGCCAGTTCAATAGGGTTTGTCATAATTAAAGAAATTAGCACTAGTTGACAGATTAGCACCAATAATTTGGAAACATCTGTAGGTGTTCTCTAATTTTAATCAGAGTTCTCTATATAAAGTTTTTTTAATACTGTGCTTCAGAATACAATTAATTACTGAAATGTGCTTAAAAACTGCCCTTCTACTACAGTTAAGTAACTTCAAATAGGACTAAGCTGTAACCTTGGAATTTAGGAGATTGTAGATTCTCTAGTTTTGATCTGCACTGTAGTTGCTTTTAATGAAGATTCTGTACAGTATTGTGCCACTAGAGGGTGCTGAAATACTAAGTATGGCACATACTGGCCTAACTTGATTTTTGCCCTGTTAACATAATGGTGCTTTCACCGTATTCTGTAACGGGAGACAAGGTTTATGTGCTGCAACAAGAGAGAATGATGTTGGTTAATGCTGTGCTTTATTTTGCTGCAGCTGCGTTAATAACAATATCTTTCATACTAGTCAATTCAACTCCATAGTGCTTTATACAATACAGGTTGTGTCAAAGCAGCTTCACAGTGATGAACAGAAAACAGCAGAACCGATTATGGAAATTGGTCTGATTCTGTTGTAAAGTAGCTCTAAACGATAATGGGATTATTCTTCAGCTGAAGTCAGTTCAGTGTTGGTTTTGTTCGGATAGGGCTGTAAGATAAATCGTATTTTAATCATGATCCCAACTTCTGCTTCTCCTGATTTATTAAGCATAATCGTCTGCAATATTTACCTACCGATTGCTTATGCTGAAAATGTTTCACTACCTTGACAATCCAGTCAGATTAATAGTAATATATTAAATGTTAAATTTTATTTAAGAGCTCAGTCCCTCTCACATTTACATGGTTGATCGTACTCTATCATCACTGCGCGCTTACTCTTAGCTGTGTGTGTGTGTGCTTTCAGTTAAAACACAATGAGTGTGTGTATCTGTGTGAATTATTGACATCTCTCTTCCATCATAACTACATGGCCTCTCTCTCTTTCTCTGCCTTGTGCTGAAGCTCTGCCAAAATAAACGTGTCAGGCTGGTGTTTCGTGGTGCAATGGTAATGTGCCACCGCTGATGGGCCAATTCATTCTCCGTAATTAAGGCGAGCAGAGTGAGTGATTAGACAGGGCTTTTTCTGGGTGATGTTGTGGAGAGCTGACATCTGTTCAGACTCATGCTTTGAAATCTTTTTCCTTTTTAACAGTGAACTGGTGACTGGAGCCTTTTTGTGGTGAAGTGGTACAATGTTGACAAGCCAAGAAAGCTGAATCCAAGTTTGTTGTGAAGCAGAGATATTAATCATAGCTTTGACGCATCACTCTGTGCTGCACGTATGTGCGTTCGTGAACTCTGAACATTTCTAACAGGTCTTTCATGTTTTGTTTCAGTGTGCCACGCAGAGCTGAACGCCATTATGAATAAGAACTCGGCAGATGTCAAGGGTTGCACCATGTATGTAGCGCTCTTCCCTTGCAACGAGTGCGCCAAACTCATTATTCAAGCAGGTGAGAGTGTGTCTGAACTGTGTGAGTTTCATGATGTGCGTGTTGGTTTTTCAATCAATACTTTTGCTTTCACTGTTCAGGAATCGCATCGCAGGTGAGCAGATAATTGACATTGATTTTGTAAGCAGGCAATAATAAAATTAATTGGTGGTGCACCAAAATTTCAGCAATTTACGGATTTGGATGAAATGGTTTTGGAGGGCCAAAATCGCGTTTTAACTAATTTGTGCACACAATGTCGATTAACTACAACAGGTAAATGTGTCAGCTCTGAAGATACTAGAGCGGGAATAACTAGCGATTTCTCATTTTTAAATTTATACTGATATGGATTTTTACATTTCAAGATCAAGCTGTTTTCTGTTAATGCTTGAATTTCACTAAACATTTTTTCTTGTGGACCTTTTATCCAATAATTGCAATAAAAGCTTTTTGCTTTGTTACTTTTAATATGAAACAAAGTTAACAGAATTTGAATGCTGAAACTTGAGTATGAAATGCAATCAATAATTGTGGTTTTGATGCTCTATAATGTGGTGTAAAATAATCATAAATCTCTTTATAAGTTATATAGCACAACATTAAACATGAATTAATATCAGAAGGTATGTTGAAAGAAATAGTACAACTTACTGAAATGTATCACATCTTGTGTATGTCAACTGTTTAAAGATGTCAGTAAAACAGCTTGTAAACAATGTCACATAATACATTTACCTCAGGAAAGCCATTCAGTGTCTATAACTTGTAAGTTGGCTACTGTGGGGAATTGTGCAAAATCTACGCACTATATTAAATATTCATGATATTTTTTACCTTGAATTATTGAAAGTGTGTTTAAATAAGGTCATGTCTACGTTAGGCCTAGTCCACACACAAGTGTTTTTATAAATGCAGTTTGTTTTATAAATTCTAGTTTAAAAAAAGTCTAGTTTTAAAAATCTAGTCCACAAGAAAACGCAAAAACATGCTATGTAGCGCTGTCAAGAGCATGCCAAACCAACAGCTGGCAATATAACCCTGTATGTAAAGTCATGTTGGCCAATCAGAATCTCTGGTTTCACCAGCTATCCAACAACAGCCGGAATTTCTAAAAAGATTTTTCAAAAAAGATCCGGTTTTAAGTGACCTGACACAGCATTTGCTTGTGGACCAACGGCCAAACCACATTGAAAAAGTTACACTTTTGAAAATAGCCGTGTTCATATGGACAGGGCCTTAATCCAGATACAAAAAACTCATTTTCAAGCGCTTTCCGTCCACACTAGCGTTTTCAAACATTTTACAAAATGTTCTCATTCACACTGAAATGTCAGAAAATGTTAAATTCGCTTTACTGCGCATGCGTAAGCAGACGAAACAGACGTGATACGTTTTCATGCAATTCTTCTGGCAATTCTTTTACCAGTTATTGTTGTGTCCAGGTCGCTCACACTCAACATTATATGTCTGATCTAAAAAGCCACTTCCCTCATGTTTTGCCGCAAACAGCAATCGAAAAAAAAAAGTTCTGTCATCTTTGCAGGACTGTAATATGAAGAGTGTACAAAAAAACACATCTGTAGCAACAGTGTGTAAGTGAATGGCACATAACAGGCACATTAATGGTATAAACATTATTTTTTTTATTAGACCAATTTAGAGTAGACATCACACTTGCGTCACTTGCAGCTGCACGTGTACAGTGGTTGCAGGAAAAACACTGGTAACAAGTGGAGAAATCCATGAAAAAAAATATTTTTGTGCATTTTGATGTCAAAATCAGAATGCAAATAATTTTTATAAAATACTGTCATCAAAGATGCCATTTAAAGCTAAACGCAGATGTTTAAAATGGACATATTATGGATGGAGTTATTGATTCAAAATTATTGATTTTTCTTTTATGTCAAAAATCATTAGGAAATTAAGTAAAGATCATGTTACATTAAGATTTTTTGTAAAATTCCTACTGTAAACCTGTCAAAATGTAATTTTTGATTAGTAATATGCATTAAGAACTTAATTTGGACAACTTTAAAGGTGATTTTCTCAGTATTTAGATTTTTTTTATAGGCTAGATAGGCTTTGCCCATTAAAAAAAAAAAAAAACATCCGTTTCATATCTGTGAGACTATTCCACTATCTAATGTCAATTACGTTCAATAACAGTGCTTATCGCTGGGTGACAAGCTCTTGTAATAAGCTAAGAACATCTTGAAAATGACATCTAATCAATATAATCCATTATCATTTTTAAATCTAACTTTTTTGTACCATATCTGTGTAATTCTCTAGCTGTAAAGGCCATCTCTGCCGGGTTTTCTGCAGCCATGATGCGCACATGCAATCAAAAGGTTTACAAACCTATATTTGGTCTATTAGTACAATATGTGTCACTTCACTAAACATGTCATTGTTTTTTAAAAGCCTCCTTTTTCACAGTCCACACTACAACGCATAAACAGTATCCATACTTTGGAGAGAAATTTCAAAAAGCTCAGTGTTCTTTGTCAAAAATGCCATCTCGGTGTGGACAGAAGGCCAAAATGAAGCAAAAAATATGTGTTTTGAAACTAAAATGTATTTGAGTGGACAAGGCCTAAATCTGGCCTGAAGTTTTTATTACAGGCACCATTTAAAAGTTTATATTTCAACAACAAATTTACAGCTTTTTGTTTGGTTTTTAAAGATTATATTGTTGACTTGGTGCCGATTACTAGTTGCATGTTTTCTGTTAGTTTAGTTCTGTTATTTTTGCTTATTTTTTATTTTTTAGCCTGGCTTATGAAAAATCCAGAAAGTCCCCTTTAACACACACTAGATTAAACCATCTGTCACCATACAATGCAGAATTTAGTAAAATGTACGCTATTGATAACGCATTAATTAGGGATGCACCGAATATTCGGCCACGGAAAATTTTCGGCCGAAAATGGCCCAAAAGAGACTTCTATCACCGAAACAACACGGCCGTACCAGTATGTTGACGCAAACAGAAACCGCAGCCTGCACGTGCTTGTCTGAAGCAACACGTCTGCGGTGTGGACGTATTTTAATATATCTGAGAAAGACCCATGGATAGAGATTTGCAAAACTTGTAATGCAGAAATTTCAAGAGGGGTGTGTCTGCAGTCGTGCGTGCGTGATGAGAGCAGAGACAGACAGATGTAGCTTTCAGTGAGTGAAAAACAATGGCTTTATGTTTTTTAAATGCATGTATTTTAAAGATATGTCTTTTCTACATACTGTATTTTTATAAATATTTGTTTTAAACCATGGAGGTGAGCCAATGGATATCACACAAGCAATGTGAAAACTGTGCAATGTTAAAGTGAAAGTAAAAACTGACAGTGCTTTCAGAATCTGACGTGCATTCCCTCAGAGACAATGAGAGACGATTATACTTCATATGCTGATATTAATTTAGTCCCCTAATATTTTTCTTGTGCCCTGAACATGGTGGGAAAAAAATAAAAAGAAACATATTTTGTGTAAGGTTTGTTTTTGAAAGTCTTAAAGCTCTTAATTTTCATTGATGACTGCAGTGTTATTAGGGGTTAAGAAAGTCTTAATTATGATTTCAGGTGGTCTTAAATGTGGGGACTGAAAGACAAGAATTCCGATGAAACTTCAAAAGGCTATCCATTGAATAAATATGAGCACTGCACCTTTCAAAGTAATTTGCTGCACTGCTTTGTGTACTACCAATCTGAAAGCGCCTCCTGCTGGAAGAGAAACACGTAGAGTTGTAAATGTGAACTGATGGATCCACAAGATAATGTGTTATAAAATGTAAACAATTAAACTATTTAAACAAAGGCAGTAAAATATATGTATATGTTATTTAAGTAATATAATACTTGATTGATGATAATTTTTTTTAATTAATATAATTGATTTATTCTTTGAAACTTAAATATTAATTTATGCAATTGCAATGCCTTTATTTTAGTAAGATTAGTACACAGTCATAGCCATAAATGCAATGGTACTAATAATTGGCATAATTCTTTCGGTGTTTCGGTTTTCGGCCTTGGTTTCCTTTTTTTTCGGTTTTGGCCAAAAATTTTCATTTCGGTGCATCCCTAGCATTAATAGTCCTACTTTTACACACCTGAAACACACCTCCAGTGAGGTATAATTATAACAAAAGGTTTATTTAACCTCTTTAAGCTTTTCTTTAAGTTAACAAAATTCAATCTCTGAGCTCTGGCTTTGTCTTGCAAGTGTGACTAAGAACCTACATGTGCTCTCAAACTCTTTCTTTTGATTTTTTGCACAGTCCAACTGTCGCAAGAGAATTATTGTAGAATTATTGTAATTATGCTTTTAAAACAAGCACTTTCCATTCTTAACGCATTTCATATTTATGTTTTCTGAGAAAGACACAAGATGAAATGTAGTACAAACCTTGAACATCAACTTTATTTTTCTTCCTCCTCCTTTTCAACCCTGTTGGATTGCATAGCATGTGATGAACGTTTATTCCGTTCCATCTCTGCACTTCACACATCAGGATCAGCATTTCTGCTCAGATATTTGAGCCTTTGTGCCAGTGCTGATGTGGCTGCAGATGAATTGACGGATAAGACAGGAGGAAACTGAGGTTCTCTATGGTCACCCTTCCATACCGTGAAGCCTGCAGTGGGCGTCACTTTGAGCAGCCATCTTCTTTGTGAGCCTTCTTGGCTGGTTAGATACAGCCTACGTGGTGACAGGTTGTCTTCCTCTTATTTTTCCTTCTCCAAGCCCTGCTCTGTTGTTATTTTCAATCTCTTCTTATCTGTTGAACTCTCTTAACACCCCCTTCCCCAGTCTCTCTCCTCCCCTCCAAGTCTTTTTGTCCTCATCTTCTCTCTCTCCCTCTCTCTCTTTCTTTCTTTGGTTTGCTTTTCCTGATCCCCCTCCATGTACTCTTGTGGTAAAGCCTACTGAAGCTGTGTGCTGAAGATAGCACGACACACGCTCCGATGCCGTCTGATCTTCAGGATGCTTGGCCTTGCCCCGGCCCATCTCTCAGCGGGGTGTCAGCTTCCTCTCAATGTTCCGGCATCATTAAGGAACACACACAGCACTTTCTCTCCCTTTCGTCTCCTCGCGCTCTATAGGATGCAACAAAACGCGGCTAAAAATGAACGTCCGACCTCATTAAAAACGCCCTCTGATGATGCCAATCAGATGGAGCCGAACAAAGCGGATGTTTAATGTTTGAATGCTGAGTTTAAAAGAATTGAGTCAGGGGTGTCGTCGCTGTTTGTTCATTTTGAAGGTGTTATGGCCATGTTTGTTTACTAGAAGTTGTAAAGCCCCATGATATGAGGAAACAGAAAAGCCTCTGCATAGGATAAAGGGGAATATTAGTAGACTTGGAATGCGAATCCACCCTGATTCTCTTATAAAGGCAAGCGGGCTGTATCTTGTTTATTTGTGCATGCTAAACCTTTTGATATTGGCAGCCTGTGCTTCTCTAATGGAAAAACTGTAACGTAATTTAATTATAACCAGAGGGATTTATTAAAATGAAGGTTTTTCCAGTAATTTGGTGCCATCGGTACACGCTTTTGTGCCAGCGACAGTGCTTTCATTTGCCGTAATCCTATTCCTGCCTACATGTGTGCTGTGTCGGTCATTTGACAACTGTTTTTGTGCTAAATTGAGAGCTCTTCCACTGTTCTTTCGCCATCTAATTTTTTCACACTAAATGAGATGAGAGCATCAAAAGAGAAAGTGAAGACCCCCAGACATTACGTTTCTGTATCTAATTCTGTTGCCATTCCTCCAGTGAGAGAGTGTTACTGCTCTTTTCGAAAATGCCGTTCAAATGTGTCCATCCCTCAATCTCACAGAATGAAATGACACCAAATCATTTTCACTTTCTCCGGCTCCCATGTTGATGTCCCCCCTGCACTTTGGCTCCTCGGTGCCGGCGACGGCAGCTTCTCAAGCGCTGCTTTAGAGCCTCTCCTCTCTCTGAGGAATTAAAGTGTTCAGTTCCCAAGCAGCTGCCATCTTGTCACTTCCTGTGACTGTTTTTGGAGGGACTGAGGGACTGTTCTGTCACCTCATCTCCAGAGAGCATTCTGGAAACGTAGCATCTCCAGAGTTCTGCTCCACCTTCCATCAGAGCCTTCCCTTCTGTTGGACAGCTTGTCGTCTTGGAAGTGTTTTGAGCAGTATTCTCATGTTCTTTTCATGAAAAGGCATGTTTACATGCAAACACTTCTTTGCAATTTCTTCGAACTTTTTTCTTTTATGTTTCACGTCGGACTTTAGCTGGAACGCTCTGAATGGCTCGAGGTTTTTTTTGATTGAGTATTTGCTTTCTATTTTAAATAGACCGTTGAGACTTGGATATACAACGGGGGTTTTTTTTTTCCCCCTGCTGCACCATAAAATGTCACCACCAAAATGGTTTTAAGATGGCATAGCCAGGCTGTTCCATGGTAATTTCATCTGTTCCCTCTCAAAAATTGTTCAAGTAATACCGTGGAGAGCCCCATGCTTGTAATGACAGCCTTTAATGACAGGTGGAATTCACTCTGCGCAAGTCATTTTGCCTTCGATCAGAGCACTTCTCTCCTCCTGTGCAGATAAAAGTGCATGATGGAGATGCTGTGTATTTTGGAGAGTGGGTGTGTTTCTCTCCGGTATATTCATCTGCGATTGCAGCTACCGTTGGCAATGTTGGACTTCTCTTTTCACCTCTGAAAGCTTTAAGGGCAAGAGGGAGTCTAAGTGGTTTCACCAGATTCCTCACATTTCTCTGTAAAGCTTGGCTAACGGGGCCCTTTATAGAATCGCCTCATGTGGGCCGCTTGCGAGTAGTCAGCAGGATGCGTGGGGGTGCTGCCAAATGCACCACGTGTTTTAAAGACGCCAGCAGGGCAGATTTTGTCCCAATTGGGATTGGTTGATATTGGCTCGAGCCTGCAGCGACAAGTTATCGACTTCCCTTCCCTCTCCCCGAGCACAAGCTCTTGTTCTTTCCTAACAGGCTATTTTGGGTCCCTGTTCTCCTTGGGCCTGTTTGTTTAAATTCCTCTGTCTGTTTGTTTGTGTGTGTGTGTGTGTGTGTGTGTGTGTGTGTGCGCACGCAAGTGTGCTTTTGTCTGACCCACACTATATTTTTGCTGTTTTTGCCTTACAGGTATAAAGGATGTGATCTATTTGTCAGACAAATACCATGATGCTCCAGAAATGACTGCCTCCAGACGGCTTCTTAACTTGGCGGGCATCACGTACAAGTGAGTCTCTCGAGTCTGACCTTAGTAAGAGGTTGGTGTGTGTGGGGCTTGGAAATTAAGAAGCTTCATTTGCATTCCTGTCAGTTCTCACTGGCCCGAACGATTGTACAATCAAGGCTGTTAAGGGAGCCCGACCCTCAGATGTGTGGGTGTACGTGTGACCTGAAGCCTCAAAAAGCTTCTGTGAGCCTTTGGAAAAAAAAGACGCTTGGGGAAGAATGAGAAAGCACGGTGCACAAGTCTGCATATGTCTCCATAGAACGTCAAACCGTATCACAACACAAATGTAATTTAAGAATCTGGGTAACTGTACAGTTGATGGTCTCCATTGAATTCCATAATAGGGAAGAAAATACTATGGTACTTAATTGGGACCATGAACTGTTCAGTTATTCACATTATTCAAAAGATCTTTTCAGAATTCTTTTTGGTTTGGAAGAACTTAAGGGTGAGTTTATGATGACACAAATGTCATTTTTGGGTAGCTATTGTTTTAAAGTGACAGCAACATTATAAACCTGCTGCTGTTTGTGTCATTAATGTTAATCAACAACCAAAGAAAACCTTGACTCACTACTCTTCTGGTTCATTAATAAGAATCTTCTGGTTCATTAATAATTATTACCGTAGTGTTTCTTACTGTATTTTACCTGAAAAACCTAGTTTATAGATATATTGTGACATATGTGACCCAGGACCACAAAACCAGACTTATATAGCACAGGTATATTTGTAGCAATAGCCAACAATACATTGTATGGGTCAAAATTATTATTATTTTTATTTTATGCCAAAAATCATTAGGATGTTGAGTAAAGATATGATTATGTAGATGATGTATAAATCTGAATTAAAAAAAATGTAACCTTATGACTTGTTTTGTGGTCCAGGGTCACGTATATTGCTGTTGTTAAATAAAATCTCTCATACTGTGAAATAAGATTTTGTTCATATCGTCCATACTGTATCAAGTAAGATTTTTAGTTTAAAGTCCAAGAGCACTGGGACTAAAAGAGCAAAATGTGAACGCAAACATTTAACACCCTTAGACACACATAGTGTGAGTGAAGAAGTCCTTCACTTTTTCTTTTTTTTAATGAGATACAGGGTTAACTGAAAACTTAACTGAACTCTCAGTGGGGTTTGCAGTCCAAACACGGTCCTCTTTATGTTAGAGAGAGCCAGCGGGAACCACAGCAAGAGCGGACAGGACGGAAATCTCATCTCCCCAGTTGTATGTACACACTATATATAGATGCACGGTAAATATACTCTGAAGCCTTTCATCAGAGTCAGATCAAATAGGACTAGGGGGACATGAGCCTGAGGAGACAAAAGGAGTAGATCCGCCTGAAGATGAAAATCAGGAAATCCTTGAAGATACTTTCATGCCTCTTTCCAGTCTTTGAGGGTAGCAAGGTTAATTCCCCTGCTGCCGCTTTTTGAAGGTTGTTCTCCAATACTTCCAGCATTACTATGAATTTGTCCTGCTGAATCTCCGCATTTCCATGGCTTCAGCTCTTTGATTGCAGAGCCATAGGATATTTAATGAAGCTCATATTAAAATCCATTTACATGGTCATGATATCAGGTATTTATTTATTTTTTTTACTTAAAAGAACACTCCACTTTTTTTGGAAATGGGCTCATTCTCTAACTTCCCCAGAGTTAATAAGTTCAGTTTTACCGTTTTGAAATCCATTCAGCCGTTCTCCTGTTCTGGCGATATCACTTTCAGCATAGCTTAGCATAGATCATTGAATCCTATTAGACCAATAGCATCACGTTCAAAAATGAAAAATGACAGTTCTCAAATAGCAGTCTATGGAAATCATGGAATAAAAGAATAAAAAAAGGTAAATTTTAGTTTATATTTCAAAATTCTGACTTTATTCTCGGAATTCCGAGTTTATTTCGATTGTCTCGTCAGGTTCAGTTCTCAGTTTGACAGCTTAACAAGCTGATCCCAAACCTCTGTTACTAAATCGAAAATGTCAATTTAGAAATAGTACCAAATGAATGTAAGTTGCTTCAGTGATGGCTTATTGTATTACTGTATTAAAAGCTCACTGTATTATGTAGAGTATTATGAGAAAGAGATGGACAGAGCAAGTGTGATTACCTGCATCTGGTACAGCATTTATTCTTCAGCTCAATCTCATATTCACAATAAAACATTAGTTTTAATGTCTGCTGAGGAAAGCAATATCTTTGTCGTATTATCCTTTCAACTGTTGATTAGTGATTTCAGATGACCACACTGGCCATTCACTTTACCATAAACAAATTATATGTCATGTTTAACCACTATAGAGACATCAGAGCCAGTGGCAATTTCTAGAAAAACTGGTCAAGGTAAGGCTGCGCTCGGCAGGTTCATTAGCACTGAATGACCGTTGACATAATTGCATATTTGAAGTCTAAACAAGTGCATTCTCACCTAAAATCTTTTAAAACTGCTTTCAATGACAAAAACTATACAATTATAGTGGATTTTGGGCATCTGCGGTGACACTAGCTGAGTGATACAAATGGTAAAACAGTTAGAATTCTGTTATAAATTATAATCGCACTCCTCTCAGCCAATCATATTCTAGGACCAGAAAGAACTGTTGTTTAAGTCTCTTTTAAATGTATGCATGTCTTAGTTACAAAGCAAAATATCAAACCAAGTGGCCATTATTTTATTTTTTTAAACTAGCATACTTTTTCAAGCAAAACATTTCATAAAGTTAGTTGGTGTGCAAATTGATAAAAATATTTCAGTACCTATTCACAGCGTTTGTTTCCCATAAAATATTTAGACTTGACTTTGACTGTTAGAGTGAACTGTAGTAGTAGACTATGTTTTCAGGTTTTTTTTTTCATTGGCATATCAATAGGAAATGAAGGATGGACAGAGGTGTTATTGAAATTCTTGCTGTGTAGAATTCTGAATTCTGAATGAGATGATGAATCGATTTGCTCAGGCATCAACTGAAGCTGGCTTTGCATTAAGGAACATGGAGGAGCGAGAGTCAAAGCTTTGTGGTTGTTCGTGGTCTTTGAATACTTTTACTGTCAGTAGAGATTTTATTTCTATTAGCCTCTGTTGTTATAGAGGTTCGATGATAAGGAATAGATTTTTGCTACATCCAGTTTATCTCACACTGGGAGGGAGGGTTTAATAAAAGAATAAAGAGTAAAAGGAGATAGAAGGTGAATTGAAAAAGGAAGGAAAAATAAAAGGAAAAACAGGGTTTCTGGAGCAGCCGCAGAAGACAAGGCTATAAGTGGGAAAATCGGGAGTTTACCACCTGCTGGTTTGGTTCTTCTTGGCAGTGCATTTTCTCATGAGATGTTGGGGCGTTTGGTCCCTGCTGGGAGTGCCTTATGGAGAGGTTACTGCTTGTGCTCTCTCACGAGGTCTAGTGCGTAATTGGTTTCCTCAACTCCAGCGTGCTGAGGTGAATTACTAGTGTGACAATGAGGACAAGGAGTGAATTCTCTTTCTCCCACTTTTATCAAGGTATTTTAAAAGGAGGGCTTAGATTTGACTAGAGTGACAAACTACTTATGTTTTATTTGGTCATGCTTCAGTAATATTTTCTGTTCTTCCATCTGTCCTACAGGCAATTCAAACCAAAGCAAGGCAGGATTGTCATTGATTTTAATTCAATCAACCACCCCGGATTGAAAACTCCCAGTGGTTTGGGGGGCATACAGTCACCATAGACTGAGGAACTTGGAAAATGACACTAAGTAAAAGATGTGCTTTTTTTGTTTCAAATAGTTTCTTCAAATCGTGAAACTTGCTGGAATTAACTATTATCAGTGTTTTGAATGTTTTTCTTTTTTGTATATGCTGGAATTCATAAACAAATGCAGTAATTTTTAATCAGTTGACATGCAAAATAGCAGCCGGTTTGTGACCTTGGCTGATGTGCCTTTTTTAAATTGATTCTTTTAGAGTTTCAATATTTATGATGAGTGGGACAATGAGGACATTAAAACCAAGCTGGATGCCAACATTAACCAATTCAAATGTGTTATTTACCTTTTTCTTTTAACCTTTTTGTATTCTCCAAGACGCGGCTGATTAGTTTTTCATGTTCATTTCACAAGTACAAGAACTGTAAATTACCCTTCCCTTTTCAACCATTAACCACTGATGGCTGTTTTGCTCATATTCCTAAGCTTTTGTAAGTACCGCAGCAGATAAAACTCATATTCTGTCAAACCCCAGTCCACAATCTTTTGTGCATGTTGTGTCTCTTCAGGGTAGAACCCTCATCTTCAGATTTTAATTAAAAAAGAGGAGACATTGGTTTGGAGGAAACAGTTTGCAAGTGTTACACATGTTTGTTTGCAAGTGTTGTTATAACGGGATAACAGTGGAATCACAATCACAAAATAAAAAATGAATAAAAAATGACTCCCTCATTTGTAGTACATAAGCATACTTTAAGAGTTTGAATATTGGTTTTTCATTACATTACACAAACCACAGTCACAAATCATAACTGCCCTTAGCTGCTGATAGTTTTTTTTTCTCTGTGGCATGCATCGTTTAACAGGTAAAAAGTTTGTTGAGAACTTTGGAATTACTTAATGCTTTCTTAACAATTTAATTTAGATTTAGTTTTTTTTTCTTCTTTTTTTCTGAGCATAATTTGGTCACTACTATTAATTTCTCCTGGGATATAATGCAGAGATCTTGTAATCAAATAAAATCTTCATTTAAGAGTGAAATGTTCATTTTATGGTTGTATGGCATTGCAGTTTTATTATTGTTTTCTGGTTTGTCATATATTCATATCTATGGAAACCTGTTATTGCGACTTATCTCGCAATTCTGACTTTTTCTCACAAATGCAATTTTGTCTCAATTTTTTTTTGACTTTCTTGCAATTCTAACTTTTTTTTTCTTGTGATTTCTAAATTCTGACTTTTTTTCTTGCAGTTCTGAGTTTTTCTCGCAAATGCAATTTTGTATCCTCACAATTCTAACTTTTTTCCTCACAATTCTGATTTTTTTTTCTCACAATTCTGACTTTCTTGCAGTTCTGACTTCTGCAATGCTTTTTCAGAATTGTTATATAAGCTCAATCTCGAGAAATAAAGTCAGAATTGCAAGATAAAATCTCACAATTCAGATTTTTTCTTGCAGTTCTGATTTTTTTCTCACAAAAGCAATTTTGTATGTCACAATTCTGACTTTTTTTCTCCCACAATGGAGAGTTTGTATCTTGCAATTTTGACCTTTTTTTGCAATTCTTTTTCTCACAAATACAATTTAGTTTTTTTTAGAATTGTTATAAACTCAATTTTGAGAAATGAAGTCAGAATTGCAAGATAAACTCACAATTCAGATTTTTTTTTTCTCGCAAATGCAATTTTGTATCTCACAATTCTGACTTTTTTTTTCAAACAATGGCGAGTTTGTATCTTGCAATTCTGACTTTTTTTTGCAATTCTTTTTCTCGTAATTGTGAGTCTTCGCAATTCTGACTTTTTTCCCACAATGGCGAGTTTGTATTTTGTAATTCTAACTTTTTCTTGCAATTATGACTTTTCTTTGAATTCTGACTTATTCTCGCAATTCTGCACATTTCTTTACTTCTTTATGCATTTTCTTTATCTCATATTCACAATAAAACATTAGTTTCAATGTCTGCAGAGGAAAGCGATATCTTTGTTATACTATCCTTTCATCTGTTAATGGTGATTTCAGATGACTGCACTGGCCATTCAATTTACCATAAACAAATGATATGTAATAGAGACATCAGAGCCAGGGGTAAATTTTAGAAAAACTAGTTATGGTAAGGCTGCGGTCGGCGGGTTCATTAGCACTGATTGACCGTTGACGTCATGGAGCTCACATCTCCGAAAACAACAAAGGAAATTTTCAAGTAGACGTTATCTTTGACAAACTGCATATCTGTAGTCTAGATAAGTGCATTCTCGCCTAAAAAAAAAAAAACTTTTAAAACTACATTCTGTGACAAAAACTATAAAATTATAGTGGATTTTGGGCATCTGCCATGACACGGTAAAACGGTTAGAGCAATTGTTTTTTTTTGCAATTCTTTTTTTCACAAATGCAATTTAGTTTTTTTAAACTTGTTATATAAACTCAATTTTGCGAAATAAAGTCAGAATTGCAAGATAAAAACTCACAATTCAGATTTTTTTTCTCACAAATGCGATTTTGTATCTCACAATTCTGACTTTTTCCCCACAATGGCGAGTTTGTATCTTGCATTTCTGACTCTTTTTTGCAATTCCTTTTCTCGTAATTGTGAGTCTTCGCAATTCTGACTTTTTTCCCACAATGGCGAGTTTGTATTTTGTAATTCTAACTTTTTCTTGCAATTTTCTTTGAATTCTGACTTATTCTCGCAATTCTGCGCATTTCTTTACTCAAAAAAATATTTTTTCAGAATTGTGAGATTAACTTGCAATTAAGAGTTATAAAGTCCAATTTTGAAGGGAAAAAGACTGTTCTCAGAATTGTGAGTTTAAATCTCACAATTGTTACTTTATAACCCACAATTATGTGTTGTAGTCATGATTGCAAGATATAAACATGCAGTCTGAGAAATAAAGTCAAAAGTGTGTGTATTTCTCAGAATTGTGAGTTCATGTCTTACAATTCTGATTTATAAACTCACAATTGTGAGTTATAATCTCAGGCTTCCATACATATCTATCCCTTTAAATAGCCAGTGAAAATGCCACATGCCATGTTATTGTGTTAATTGTTTTAAAATATTTTCCAGTACACTCTTGTCTTTTGACATAAAAACACATTCAAAGAAAGGTCTTATATATCTTATCTTAGAGCTTGTGTTTTCTGAAAGAAACTGAAGAAAATATTAGGAAAATAAAATGTCTCTTAGAATTAAATGTCGTGAAATGTCACCGGTCCCAATCCACTTGCACTTTCACAAAAATAGCAGCTTGGTCATTCTACTACACTCTTAAAAATAAAAGTTCTTTATTAGCATTGATTGTTCCATGAACAACTTTTAATATCTATGGAATCTTTCCATGTCACAAAATTCTCTATATAGTGGAAAAAAGGTTCTTTAGATTATTAAAATATTGAATACTGAGAAGAAAAGTGAATTTTATAGGGATAGTTCACCCAAAAATGAAAATTCTGTCAGTAATTACTCACCATCATGTCGTTCCAAACCTGTATGACCTTCGTTCATCTTCAGAACACAAATTAAGATATTGTGGTACTCTTGTTACTGCGTGTCAAAGACTGACACAAAAGAGAAAAAATTGTTGAATAAAGTCGTAATTTTTGTTTCTTTTTTCACAAAAAGTATTCTCAGAGCTTCATAAAATTACAGTTGAACTGTATTGATGTCTTAACAATTGTAAGTTGCATTGCTGTCTACACTTTTAAAAATAAAGGTGCTTTAAAAGGTTTAAGTTATAATCTCACAATTCTTAGAAAAAAAGTCAAAAGTGTGAGTTTGTATCATGCAACTGTGAGGAAAATAGAATTGCGAGATGTAAACTCACAATTGCAATAAAAAAGTCTGAATTGTGAGAAGTCGCAATTACCTTTTTTCCCTTTTTTATTCAGTGGAAACGGGCTTCCATACATATCTGTATCACTTCTGAGTTATATCAGACTTAATGAGGTGATAATTAATACTAAGCTCTTGAATACTAAAATGATGAGGCTCTTGAAGCATAATGAGGTAGAGCAGCACACCCTCATACTGTAAAGTATCCGTTATGAATGTTTGCAGTGTTGCAATGAAAACTTAAAGTGATAGTTGACACTAAAAATTTAATTCTGTGATCAATTAGTCATGCTGTTCTATAAAACATTGAAGAAGTGATTCAGGTTTGGAATGACATAATGACAGTTTTTTGAGGGGGTTGCACTATTCCTTTAAAAAAGAAGTTTGAATAAACTCAATTTGATGAAAGCTTATTAAAACCATCATGCTGATTAGATCAGACAGATTATATTAGACTGCCTGGATGAATTACACATTCACTTATGGTTGTGTAGAATGTTGCTGCCTGTGCAGGCATTACTGAAAAAGTCATTCAGACTTGTGTCTTAACGGCACCATAAACCAAAGCTGTAAACGGTTTGACGAAATTAAGAAAATAACGCCAGTTTTTCACAGGCAGTTGAGATTTGAGAACCTTTAAATGATTTTAATGTCAAACATTAGAGGATTTAAAAAGCCATATCATTTTTTTCTCAGGAACCATAAAGTCATTCTCTTCAAAGCTGCCTTGCAGCTCTTGAAGTGGTCCTTGTTTCAAGTGTCCTTACATATGCTCTGCATGTTTTATGAAAATAAGAAGGAATGTTGTTGCCAATATGCAGAGGTCATTCATTAAAGAGAGTTCATCCAAAAATAAAAATTCTGTCATTAATTACTCACCCTCATGTCATTTTAAACCCGTAAGACCTTTCAGAACACAAATTAAGATATTTTTTATGAAATTAGAGAGCTTTCTGAGCCTAACAGCAACACAACTACCACATTTAAGGCCCAGAAAGGTAGTAAGGACATTGTTAAAATAGTCCATGTGACATCAATGGTTCAACCGCAGTGTTGTGAAGCTATGAGAATACTTCCGGTTTGCAAAGAATACAAAAATAAGGACTTGTGTTAACAATTTCTTCTCTTCTGGTGCAGTCTCCATTCAGGACAGTAGCATGAGGCATGTAGACTATACCTTTCTGGGCCGTTTGAATGTTTCAGTTGTGTTGCTGTCTATGAAGGGCCAGAAAGCTCTTGAATTTCATCGAAAATATCTTAATTTGTGTTTCAAGATGAATAAGGGGCTTACGGGTTCGGAACAGCGTCAGGGTGAGTAATTAATGACAGAATTTTTATTTTTATGTGAACTATCCCTTTAATTGATGGCCAGTGAAAATGCCACATGCCATGTGATGTTTCTTGTGTTAATTGTTTTTAAAAATTTTCCCGTACACCCTTAGCTTTTGACATAAAAACACGTTCAAAGAAAGGTCTTATATATCTTATCACTTAGAGCTTGTGGTTTCTAAAAGAAACTGAAGAAAATATTAGAAAAAATGAAATGTCTCTTAGTCAGAATGAAATTTCGTGAAATGTCACCGGTCCCAATCCACTTGCACTTTCACAAAAATAGCAGCTTGGTCATTCTACTACACTCTTAAAAATAAAAGTTCTTTATTAGCATTGATTGTTCCATGAACAACTTTTAATATCTATGGAATCTTTCCATATCACAAAATTCTCTTTATAGTGGAAAAAAGGTTCTTTAGATTATGAAAATGTTCTTCATTCTGAGAAGAAAAGTGAATTTTAAAGGTATAGTTCACCCAAAAATGAAAATTCTGTCATTAATTACTCACCCTCATGATGTTCCAAACCGGTATGACCTTCGTTCATAATCGGAACACAAATTAAGATATTTTTGATGTGTTGTGGTAGTCTTGCTAATGATTGTCAAAGACTGACACAAAAGAGAAGAAATTGTTGAATAAAGTCATAATTTTTGTTTCTTTGTTCACAAAAAGTATTCTCAGAGCTTCATAAAATTACAGTTAAACTGTATTGATGTCCTAACAATTGTAAGTTGCATTGCTGTCTACATTCTTAAAAATAAAGGTGCTTTAAAAGGTTCTTCACAGCAATGCCATTGAGGAACCATTTTTGGTTCCACAAAGAAGCATTCAGTCAAAGGTTCTTTAAATAACCATCTAGCTCTTACTTTTTTATAATCTGAAAAACCTTCTTTCGCCACAAAGAACCTTTTGTGAAACAGAAAGGTTCTTCAGATTTTAAAGGTTCTTTATGGAACCTTTTAGACCAAAGGGTTCTTCTATGGCATCGTAAAGCACCTTTATTTTTAAAAGTGTATGCAGGTTCAGGAAGCTCTGGGATTTCATCAAAAATATCTTAATTTGTGTTCTGAAGATGAGCAAAGGTCTTCCTGGTTTGGAACAACATGAGGTTGAGTAATTAATGATAGAATTTTCATTTTTGGTTGGACTACACCTTTAAGAAAAGTTCACTGAAAGGTTCTTTGGGGAACCAAAAATGGTTATTCTAAAGCATTACTGTGAAAACCCACTTTTGAAATGTATACACTTTTTTTTGGCAGACGAAAGGTATACATGTCTGCAGTATCCCTTGCAATGAACATTCTGACTACATCAGAAGTAAGTGTAGCTTATAAAACCATAATGATGTAGATCATTAGTTTGTTGCTATTCTATAACTTTGCGCTTCTTTTTTTAGCTAGATGTTGTGGCTGCTTATATTTTTATCTTTGAGTTTGATGATGTATTGCATCATTACACCCACCTGATGGGAGTGTTGTCATTGCTGAAACAGAACAGGCCCACTCAGTTTATACTTGAAGAGAAAAGAAATATTCTTTTGTTCGTCTATTCTTTTATCTGAAATGCAGTATGTTGTTATATGATGGTAAAGGTCACAAAGACCTCAAAGCCTTAAATAAAACAGACATGAGCTGGTTGATATATGTGAATTGCATAATGCATGGGGGTGATCAGACCCATCATTTTTTTTAGATGATGGTTTTCTCTGATGATTGTTTTGGGTGATGGGTCTGGAGGTGCTGCTAAAAATAATTCTTGTAATGGTCTTTAGCAGGAAGGAGAAGTGTTCTGTGTTGGGGGTTATAAAATGCCTCAAAAAAAGTTTACTGCAAGCAGATGAAAACCTGTTCATGTGTCAGATGGTGTAGCTGATGGAGTGCTGCAGCATAGTCTGTTTGAGAACCAAGTGCAATCATTCTCTGGAACACAGCGCACTGACAGCCAGCCAGCACTGTCTAAAAGAAGACAGACCAAAGCACACCGGCCCTCTTCAGAGGTGAGATACTGAAGCCTTAAGAAACGACACAGGTAAAATGCACATCAAATTGGTCACAAAATTGTTACAATGCAAATTGTGGGAAAGTGTAGCTCTTTAAAAGTACATTTGGAAAGTCACCAACACCAGCAAGTTTTAGACTTTTATAGGCAGTGCCATATTTGTGACAGTGACTTGTCGGAGAGCTGACAGAACATGATGGAGAAGATATGTCTACATATAAGCACCGTAAGGATGACAGAATATGCAAAGACGAATAAAATTGTTAAATTTAAACTACCAGTCAAAAGTTTTTGAACAGTAAGATTTTTTGTTTTGTAAAGAAGTCTCTTCTGCTCACCAAGCCTACATTTATTTAATGCGAAACACAGCGAAAACAGTACAATTTTGTAATATTTTTACTATTTAAATAACTTTTCTATTTAAATGTATTTTAAAATGTAATTTAAATTGATCAAAGCTAATTTTTCAGCATCATTACTTAAGTCTTTAGTGCCACATCCTTCAGAAATCATTCTAATATGCTGATTTGCTGTTCAAGAAACATTTTTTAATCATTATTATTATCAATATTTAAAACAGTTGAGTCTGTTTTTTTTTTCAGGATTTTTTGATGAATATAAAGATCCAAAGATCAGCATTTATCTGAAATAAAAAGCTTTTGTAACATTATTAACTATACTATTCAAAAGCTTGGAGTCAGTATAATTAAAAGAATATTATTTATCAATTAATCAAAAGTGATGATAAAGACATTTATAATTTTGCTGTTCTTCTGAACTTTTATTCATCAAAGAAACCTGAAAAATTGTACTCAGCTGATTTGATCATAATAATAAATTATTATAATAAATGTCTTTTGAGCAGAAAATCAGTATTTCTGAAGGATCATGTGACTGGAGTAATAATGCTGAAAATTCAGTTTTGAAATCACTGGAATAAATTTAATTTTTAAATGTATTCAAATAGAACGAAGTAAAAATATTTCAAAATTGTAGAGACTACTTAAAAAAAACAAAATCTTACTGTTCAGAAACTTTTGACTGGTAGTGTGTTACTAAAATATTTACTTTTAAGCAGATCTTGCAACAGCGACTAAATAAATAAATAAAGTAGAATAATTTTTAAAAAGACAGTAGATGGTTTTGATAAAAAAGCAGCTATTTTTATAGACATCTAACCTAATTTTGCACACACTGAAGAGTATTTAAAGCTCTGTCATATTAGCATTGACCTGTGATAGACTCAAATCATTCTAAAAATATTTGATGGAATACAGATTTAAGGTGTATTGAATAGTTTAAAAGACATGTCATGTGGTCATCTTTTCAGCTTCTGTCTTTTCACTGCCATAAATTTTAAATGTCCTGTCACTCTTTATGAGAGAAAAGCGCTAGACAACCTACTTTAGGAACAAAACGGGTGAAAAAGCCACCGTATTTCTTATTGTGCTGTACTTCGCTCTTTCTCATCCGACGCCTGTGTTGTGTAGACATTTAAATTGATACTCAGAGTGACAGGTCTTGTACTTTCAGCACTACACAGTGTCACTTACTGTAAGAAGAATATGTATAGAGATAAGTATGGTGGAAAACTGAAGCATGCTGACAGAAAGATGTATAAAATGATATCAATGTATAATGCATCTGAAGGACTAAGCACATTATACCTGTCAGTTTAAACCAACTATTTGTTCCTCATTATTATCAACATCTTTATCATTCATATTATGTCAGAAATCAAAGGGAAATCAGAAAAAAAGTTTTTTATTGGCATCTAGGATTCCACGAAGAATGTTTAACATCCATAGAACCTTTCAGTTGCAAAAATGGTTCTTTATAGTGAGGGAAAAATAAAATCTTTTAAGAACTGTTCACTAAAATGTTCTTTGGGGAACCAAAAATGGTTCTTCCATGGCATCGCTATGGAAAAGTGAAAACTCACTTTATTTTTAAGAGTGTAGACTATGGTGGGTGCCACCATTTTGACTTTTTGATTGATATGTAGGTTTTGCGGTTGTTTTTGTTTGTTCCTTTCTTCAGCATCACCCTTATGTGTATATATAAACAAGCAGTTTGAAATGCACTGAGGATCAGTTCTTTTCCCACTCTGTAAACTATATCTGTCCTTATGTTGCTGCTTGCTGACCTCAAAAGCTAGTTTCCTTTAGGCTTCATCTTCAAACTGGAAACAAGGTTTGACACTTCGACAAACAGAAGTCCTCCATGCCTGTATCGAGGCTCTTCAGTGTGAAGGCAAAAGTTTGCAGACCAGAGAGATGCAATCTGTCCGATATGGTGTTTGGCAAATCATGCTCAGCAAGTGTAACAACAGTGACAGGTGATGTGGGTGTTGAATAAACTGGAAATAATTTAATGTGAGGAAAATCATACCTTTTCGTTCTAGAATTGATAACATTATCCCACTCTGACAGCAACTTCTTACCTTTCAATATTTCAGGTAACCATAATGTGAGTGTTTGAAGGCAAATAAAAAGCTTTTTCTTATTTAGCTCAGGTGTCTTATACATTAAATCCTTATGTGGGCCTGCAATGAGCTCCCTCCCTGTTTCTTTCCATTTAAGCCTTGATAAAGCGCTGGTCATTAGCCAAAAGCTTTGTAAGTGAAGATAAAAACAGTTAGAGGAAGGCGGCTGCATTAAAAACTCTTTTGGCTGCCAAGTGAAAAGACACTTTGATCAGAAATGTAAAGGATGCCCTCTTAGAGCAAAACGTGGAATGAACTAAAAACATGTCTAATTTCATTTGGCCCATTGTCTCCATTAAAAACATAAAACCTTCCGGCATGATTTGATGTTCAGCTAGCTAATGAAATGACCTGAATGCACTATGGCATTTTTAAATGAACCGCAGCAGCCTTCACTTACCTTTATGTTTGCTTCGGCATATGGAGTGTGACACAGAGAGCTCCATTTGATATCCATCAAACTTGCTTCCCATATGGTTCCAGATGAAAAAATAGCACAAAACAAGGACACAATAATACAGGTGGCAAGGTGTTATAGCTGTGGTTATGAAGTGTTAAACACTCCTTATTTGCTTCAAGTTCAGTTCTAAACGTGGTTAATTGCTGATCCATACAGTCATGTCTTCAATTTAGTAACCAAACTGGTTGTTGACACATTCTGGAATGCGCTAAATTTGCAGCTTCTTAGGTGATTATGAGGATTATGGGAAATTAACTGTACTTCCATCTTGGTTCATAAACCCATTGTATGGGAAATCGTATGTGTTGTGTTATTGCATGTTTTGGGTAATATATATCCACCTAAGCCTATGGGTGAGACCTCTGGTTCATTATCTGCTATAGGGAAAAAACAAGAAGAATAACAACATGCAGTATGCTCATAATTAGGATAATAAATTTTAACAATATGGCAAGACAAACCAATTTGCAATATCAACCAGCAAAATTAGTTGTTTTGTACAGCTAAAAATAGCTGGACACAGATGAGACCTGACCCATAAAATTTACAAATCTATCAATTTTCATCACGAATTTGTCAGTTGCCCAGATACGCAGCCATATTGGCGATACACGAATGTATACAACAGCATGGATTGTGCGGTTAATGTACTACTGAATACGTTGTTATGCTAATTTATGCTATCTAAACCATGCAAAACATGTGGAAGCTGCTAAATTATATTGAGAAGGACTTTGTAGGCAGAAAAGGGCACAATATTTTGACAAACTAAAGTTAATAGGTGGTTAAGATATGAGCAGTTAAGATATTAGCGTAATATTTCACCTACCTGACTGAAAATGATAAGAACAAACATGAATGTTGTCACGATTCTTGTCCTGGAAATCCTGGTTCAGTTTGGCCAACCACAAATGCCTTTTGGTCCTCAGACATTTCTGTTATAACTTTTAACAGTCTATAAGTACTCTGTCTATAGGTCTGACTGATTAGTACAACCCAAAACATGACAACAACTGATCATGTTCAGCAGCAATAATCTGCAAAATATGCTAGTTTTGTTCGGTTCAGTGGCATTGTTTACTTTCAATGCTGCCAATATGGCTGATTGATGATGCATCGCTATAGACCTTTTTCTTTAGTAAACAATGAGCGCCGCCATTACGAATTCTAATGTCAGATTGAATGCTTTTCTGTTCCGGTTTCCATAGGAACCCATTCAAATAGTGTCCATCTGTTTTTAATGTAGCCAACGTCCGCTGCTTCGTGTCATCTACACTCATTAAAGTGAAGCACTGACAAATGACTGTCATTGCGACATTGCCAAGTGATGGCGCTATGCTTTTTAAAAACATTTTAATAGGTTTAACATTAGTTTATTAGCTCGGAATATACCCTAATTTGACTAGAAACAATGCAGACCGGAAATGCAAAGCATTCTTTCAGTTAAGAGTCGGACTTACTTCCGTGTTCAGGAAAAACGTCTATAGTGAAATAACAAGAATAACAACAGTAAACAGCAAAACTGTTTGCACTACAAACCAGTGTGTTCATAATTAAGATAATACATGGTAAGACACACCAATAAAGCAGCAAAACGATTTGAGACAAAATGGATGAGACCAGAAGCCTGCCAGACCTATACAATTTAACCTGCCCACACAAAAATAAGGTGGAGAAATTAAATGTAATATTTTAACGTTTAATTTATCATTATTACATTTTATTGTATAGTGGAAATGCTACCACTGTGTTGTACAACTCGAGAGAAATATGTCATTTCAGTCATATTTATTAAATTACCCATATCTGTTATTGTTTTTGCACTACATTGCAGCATAAATATTCCATTAATGCGCAGTAGTTTATGTGCTCTTGAAATAGTTATGGTTTTAACACTTCGACACATCATTAGATGCATTTATTTACGTCATGTAATTTAATGCCAAATAGACCAACTTATGTTTGAATATTCCCAGTCTTATAAATAAAATAATTTAAGAAAAGACAAAATTCCTTGCCATAAGGCTCACTCTGATTCTAACCCTGCCTAAAAAAGTTATATCACCTAAAAAGTTAAACAAAACGTTTATAATTTAATATACAAAGACAATTTAATATACAATATACAATGAGTATCAGAGCCACAGTTCCACCTCGGCGTTTGTTTGTTTTAACCAACAGAGGGCGCTGCTCGCTATAGCAGTTTATGTTGCCTTATCAAGCGTCTTCCTCTGCTAGTTGGATTTTGCCGCCGTTGAAAACGACCACATGGAGCGTCGTTTCGTTATTATCAGCTTCAATCTAAAGTACATATCACATGCAGTCTTAATGTGTCTAACATTGTACAAAAATACAAAATCCAGTGGCTGCTCTCATTGTTTTTCACCGAAAAGAACAAAGAACACGTCCAGAGTGAGTGCACAAAGCAGTTTGCATTTCTACATGGCTCATCTAGTATTCACAAAGCCTAATTTCGTATCTGAGTACACACAGGAAGAATTTCTGTTCTAAAATGGAGCAGGGGTCTCAAGGCATGTCTTGAAATGTTTAATTTGATACTAATAAAAAGCGACTCACTGCGCAATTAGACAAACGGCTAGACTGACTAAAGATAGACTAACCTTCAGAGAAATAATTTGACGTTTTATTCTTGAGCTAAGCCTTTGCCTAGAATTTATAAATGAAAGCATTCAGATTCCAGTTATAAATGTGCAATAGTTTGTGTACTCTGTGAGGTCGTTTTAAAACTTTAAGTATATTTCAATATTGAATAATGTTTAACCAATCATTAGATAAAGTGCATTCCATTATTTATGAACGTAATTTAATTGAAACGCCTTCAAGATTTTTCACATTATCAGTTAATTTTTTTTTATAGTTTAGAAAATGGTAATTAAATTTGGCAAGAACTCGGAGTTAAACTGTGTCAGAACAAATTCATCTTGATAATCACAAATGAACTACAGTCAAACCAAAATGTATTCAGACATCTTCAGAATTTTTCACATTATCAGTTTATTTGCTATAGTTTAGAAAATGGTGATAAAATATGACAAGAACTGTGTCAGAACAAACTCATCCTGATAATGTCAAATAACTTTGATAGAAAGGTATGTAAAAAAAAAACAAGATAAGGTCAAAGTGTCAAATAAAATTTTTGGTTCCAATTTTAATCAGTTTTACTGTCACAATTGAACTATAGTGTCCTGCACCCACTAGTATAAAATATCAAAATATTATATCTGGTGTCCGAGTAATTTTTGGTTTGACTGTATAGACCTATTATATTTGAATGAACTATTGATCTATAAAACTAGGTATTTTTTGTTAATTACTCATTTTAAGAATATATTTTGTTCATAAGCTCTGGTTTTTTTTTTTTGTTGTTGTTGCCTGTCAGGTTAATGAAATATACGTTTATCAGTGGAAGTCATCTAATGAGAAATCTAAATGAGAAGAATAACAACATGCAGCAAACAGCGTGTTCATAAATAAGATAATACATTCAAGTAATATGTTAAGGCAAGCAGCAAAAGGACAGCTAAAAATAGCTCTACACGGATGAGACCAGAAGCCAGACCTATAAAATTTACAATGATATTTTTGAATTCTACAAAAATTCTTTATTCAGTTTTTTTTTTGCATGTGACATTTTAAAAGTTATATATATATATATATATATAAGTTATATTTAATGTCGTATGATCCATGCAGTGCTATCAACCCTGGACCAGACTCTGGGCTCTTGGTTAAACTGGCATGTCTCATTGGGTTTCTCGCTTCACATATTGGAGATCAAATGAGACGTAACTCTGTTAGTGGCTTCGGTGACTGAACAGTGCTTTTTAAATATACCCAATGCGTCTATTTGCCATGTAATAGTTTATAGCATTTGCTATGGGCTCGCACAGCTCTGGAAAGGGGGAGCTCCCAGAAGGCTGTGTAACATGTTTACATTTATTCACTTAGAAGATGCTTTTTTTTGGATGTTTGAACATTTAATTTTTTTTGATGCAAAGCTATTTTTTCAGCATCATTGCTCAATATTTTGTTTGAGCCTGTAGTACTTTTTTTAGGATTCTTGAAAAAAAAAAAAAACGTTAAAAAGACATTTATTTAAAATAGAAATCTTTTGTAACATACTATACACTCCTGTTTAGAGTTTGGGCTCACTAAATATTTTCTTTTTGTTTGAATGAAATTAATTAATTATTTTGTTTTTGTTTTTACTTTTTATTTATTAAAGAATCCCGATAAAAGTATCACAGGTTCCAAAAAAATATTAAGCAGCATTTCCAACAATTATAATAAATTAGCATATTAGAATAATTTCTGAAGGATCATGTGACACAGAAGACTGGAGTAATGACCAGAAATACAAAGAACGTACAAAGAAATAAATAGCATTTTAAAGTATATTAACATAGAAAACATAACATTTTTAATTGCAATAATATTTCATATCAAATAAATGCAACTTTGATGAACATAAGAGATTTCTTTAAAAACATTACAAATCTTACGGATTCTTTTGAATGGCAGTGTATAAAGAAATAGAAATAATAATAATTTTTAAAGGAACCGTATGTAAGAAATTTATTTCAATTAATCATAAAATGGCCCTGACATGGCACTAGACATTAAGAAATTATGTTCATTTCAAATACGTTCCTGCTTAGCTGGCAACCTCCAGTCAGGGAGGATGGGGATACACCGTTCTACAGTATTTTGAAAGTGATTGCAGTACCAGTTTTGGCCACAATCCTACATACGGTTCCTTTAACTGTTTGAAAATATTTTTTTTTAAATATGCACAGATTCACTCTTATTTGTATGCCCATTATGTTGAAAATGCAAAACGTGTCATGTTTTGTCACGTTCAGTTACACGCAAGTAAGATATTTTCAATTCAAAACAGCAAAATTTGAGAAAAAACTAGAATAGTTTGCGCCACTGAATATTACTGTCAGTCGGTTAACATTTCTATCGTAAAAATAGTTGTCAAATATTAAATGTTTCTCTGCTTGCATCTAACCTCACTCTCTTTATTGTTAAATAGATGCTTTGTGCTGGAATTTGCACTCTTCTATGAACAGTAAACTCCCCACCTCAATTATTTTGACATTGACAAGCATTGTTAGACCTCTGAGGAAGACCAGCATAAAAATGTAACTTTTAAACCTTTCTGTCATCCTAACAACAAACAGAGCACTGCGTTATAGAGTGCAGCAGAGAGACTTGTCCCCCTCAATGTCTATGATGGATAAAAGCCTCCCTAATTTTCTAAATTGTGCACACATTGCTTTGTGCTTGTGAATGTTTCCTTTCTTTTTCTGCTTACAAAAATGTTAAATTGACAGATTCCACTAAATGTTCAGTTATACCACTGAGCATTTAAGAAACTAAACCAGAAACACATATATGTTTTGTATCTTATCGACCACTTCTTTGGTCTCCTTAGTGTTAAGGTTTTACAGGATATCTAATGTCTCATGTGGAACAATATTAAGGTTGAATGTCTTTATATCATGCATACTTTATCTTAACCTAATCACTACCTGGCACCTAAAGCCTATTATCTTATTAAAATTCAGAAAGTGTGAGGAGGTTGTCTGGAGGTACTTAATGAATTATGCTCATGTGACCCTCTCTACCTGCCTATAAATAAAAAAGGTGATGCCGTTTTTGTATAGTCAGAATGTACATGGATGTTTTTATGGATTATTATGGCCTTGAGAAATTCAGTTTGAAGCTCTGGAAGTGAGACCCTGTTTATTCCTGGTGGGGTATTTTTAGTTCTCTTTGCTCCTAACATTGTTTGCATGTAATTGTGTTCTCACATTAGCTGTAGATTCGCTCAAATCATACAGACTGGTTCAAATAACAGAAGCACACTATAAAGCTTACTGGCAACATGATTTTTCTATATACAGTTGAAGTCACAAGTTTACATACAGTCCGCAAAATGTTAATTATTTTACCAAAATAAGACGGTTCATACAAAATGCATGTTAATTTTTATTTAGTGACCTGAAAGAGATACTTCACGTAAAAGACGTTTACATATAGGCCACAAGAGAAAATAATAGTTGAATTTATAAAAATTACCCTGTTCAAAAGTTTACATAAATTTGTTTCTTAATACTGTGTTGTGACCTGAGTGATCCACAGCTGTGGAATTTTTTTAAATTTTTTTTCTTGTGTGATTGATGTTCTTGAGTCCCTTGTTTGTCCTGAATAGTTAAACTGCCTGCTGTTCTTCAGAAAACTCCTTCAGGTCCCACAAATTCTTTGGTGTTTCAGCATTTTTGTGTATTTGAACGCTTTCCAACAATGACTGTATGATATTGTGATCCATCTTTTCACACTGAGGACAACTGAGGGACTAATGCAACTATTCCAGAAGGTTCAAATGCTCACTGATGCTCCAGAAGGAAAAACAATGCATTAAAAGCCAGGGTTGAACATTTTCAGGGTAAATGATCAGGGTAAATGTAACTTATTTTGTCTTCTGGGGAACATGTAAGTAGGGTTGCACGGTATACCGGTACTACGGTAGTATCGCGATACTAAAGCTTACAAATACCCGCGGTGCCATTGCATTTTTTAAACGGTAGTATCGCCCATACGGTAGCACCGTAAGATATGTTGCATGCACGGCAGGAACACTGTTTAAAACGTTCATGCACGCCAGCAGAAACATTACAAGTTGACTGCCAAAATGCCTTTCTGCTGTGCGTTGTGTAGTACAGTCTGTGTCTACGCTTTATGTGCTATTCAGTGTTTCCCGACGCTTCAGTTCAGTTTGAAATGAGAAGTTGCGCGCGCACGTCGTTGTTCACGCTGCAGTTTATCAGAAGAGAGGGTCTGATTCAGACCGTCTGGTGTTATTTAAAAAGTAGCAGCTCAAGAA
Source organism: Garra rufa (assembly GCF_049309525.1). NCBI lineage: Eukaryota > Metazoa > Chordata > Actinopteri > Cypriniformes > Cyprinidae > Garra > Garra rufa. The sequence goes on from NC_133366.1 coordinate 19,915,676, forward strand.
TCAATTATTCAACATCAAAATATTTTACTAGAAAGAATTTTCGTATTTTTATTCATTTGCCCACTTTTAGAACAAGTGTAATAATTCGTTTCTGGAAGCATCTTTGCGATCATGAATGCAATTCCATTCATGAACATAGTGGTTTTGCACTTAGTTCTTATCAATCATTATATATGTATTTTTTAACATTATAAATGAATACGTTTTAATATACAAGCTGCTAACTTGGAAATGTTAAGATATGGGCCATATCTTAATGGCAGCAAAAATGCTCGTGACAGTTCAGCAATATGACACGAGCGAGATGTTTTTGTTTCGTTTCTGTGTTTGAATCCGAATCCGAGTTGGTTTGGGTGAATCACTGATTCACTAAGCCATTCATGAAAACAGTCATTTGATTCACTCTTGAATGATTCAGCCGTTTTTGAAAGAATCGTTTGAACGACTCAGTTATTTAATCATGAACACTGCTGCCACCTGCTGGCGGTTTTAAGTTTCCCATCATATACATTATTTTCAAACATATTTCTATATTCAGAGTTTTGCATTTGAAACATTAATCTTATAACATTATTTATGCAATTATAAGTACAATCTAAATGTCATGAGTTTTGTTTACATGATTTCCTGGATAACAATAGCCAGTCATTCATTCACATTAATGAAGTATTCAGAGAAAAATCTTGCCTGTTTTGATTTACATCTTTTTATTTATGAATTTTTTATGTGCATGGTATCGTGATACTACTTGGTATCGTGATACTTCAGCTGGTATAGTATCGCAAGTCATTTTTGTGGTATCGTGACAACCCTACATGTAAGTATCTTCTGTGGCTTCTGAAGGGCAGTACTAAATGAAAAAATATTGTAGGTAAAAAAAAAAGGTACAAATCTTCATTCCGCTCATCATTTTTACTTCTGGTGCATCAAAGAGCATTTGAATCTTCTGTAATAGTTGCATATGAGTCCCTTAGTTGAAAAGATGAATCTCAAAATCATACAGTCATTGTTGGAAAGGATTCAAATACACAAAATCGCTGAAAAAAATAAAAAATTGTGGAACCTAAAGACTTTTTCTGAAGAACAGCAGGCAGTTCTGTCAACTGTTCAGGACAAACTATCACTAAACAAACAAAAAAAAAAAAATCATTCTGGATTTTTCAGACAACAACACAGTACACTTTTAAACAGTCAGTACCAAATAAAAAATAACATGCATTTTGTATGATCCCTCTTATTTTGGTAAAATAATTAACATTTTGCAGATTCTGCAAGGTGTATGTAAACTTTTGACTTCAACTGTAAATTATGGAAAAAAGTTATGTTATGACTAAATTGGAATCTGTGAAAGGTGGGCCATATAGGACTCTCAGGGTGTGTCATACAGGGAAAAAAAATCTGATGCTTGCAAACAGCTGTCCTGCTGTTAGGTTTCATGCTAAGAAAAAGTCATCTTTCATATTAAGTATCCAGCCATCTGCAGGTTAGTGTCACTTTTAAAATCCCAAAATGAGAAAGACAGAATATTTATGTACTACTCTAAAAACAAGTCTGGCTGGAGACTTGGAGAACGGTATTATATCCCGCCAGTTTTGTGTTTTGTGAGACACCATCTATAAAGAAAAGTTTTGTCTGTGACTCAAAGTTGGATCAGCCGTCTTGTGAGAACAATGTAGGAGCTCGATACTAAGACATTGCTCAATCAAAAAAGGGCTGATGGCAGTTTGTGACTGTGCAAGCACAGTTCAGCTTAACCTGTCTGTGCTTTAAAAGAAACATTTTAATCCTTGTCACAGAAAGCCAAAGCTGTCACAAAAAAAGGCTTCCCACTGGCTTCCATCCAGATTCCAGAAGACAGACTGCAATGTCAACAAGGTCTGATTACTCTGGCTAATTATGATCTGCAGATCTATCTGTCTTTATTGACTTGTTCAACTGGAGGAGGGGGTAGGACTTGACAGAATGAAGTGACAAAAACTGTTGCAGCTATTGAAAATGTTTTGTTGTCCAATGCAAGTGTTCTATTTACTTAGACTCGGTAATCAGTAATTGTATTCTGATTATCCTTCTTGGTGAAAAGTTTTCCACTTCGGAAGCAGATGAGCAGGTTTAGTATGACTAGAATTGTTAGTATGGTTAGTATAATTGAGTACCACTAGAAACAGTTTTTTCCCTTGAATTGATAGCTCTAGAAATTGCACACTGGTTGCAAATTTATGGGGGTGTTTGGGGGCCCTGAACAAAAGGTTATTGGAAGTGGATGAAATTTATAGCCTATCCTTTTTTGCCATTGTTGCTCTTTGTCAATGCACCACCAGGTGGCAATAAGACGTGTGGCACATGCAAATGACAGGTCCCCTATGTTTACCAGCTTACAGTTTTTTATAATTGCTTGAACCCATTTCTCAGTGCTTCACAAAGTTTTTCTTACCAACTTTCAGCTTGGCACAGCAATATTTTTCTCAACACTTTGTTTCTAATAAACCAATACAAAGTTTTTAAACTAGTGTTAGTTTTGTCAGCTATTTTCAGTTTCTTAGTCCTGTGTTAAATGTCCTTGTTAGTTTTTATCATATTTAGTCAACCTTATCCCTTTTTGTTTTAGTCTAATTTTTAATCGACTATGCCCCAGTTTCACAGATGAGGCTTAGTTTAAGCCAGGACTAGGCCTTAGTTAAATTAAGATATTTAATCAGCTTTTATAAAAATGCTTCAAAAGAAAATGTTACTTATGTGCATCTTAAGACAGAACAATGGCACTGACTTATTTTGTAGCAAGATTTTTTTATTTGAGACAGCTCAAACATAAATTTTAGTCTGGGACTAGCCTTAAGCCTTGTCTGTGAAATCGGGGGGAAAAGTCTCAGCAATTTAGTCTATTTTTAATCAAAGAAAATCTAAAGTATTTTAGTATAGTTATAGTCGATAAAATCTTCGTCCCATTTTCATCATGCTGTATAATGGTTAAACTGATAATTTTTTTTTTTTTAATCAAAATTATAATTGTAATTTTTGTTATTTTTTAGAAATTTACTTTTGGATTTCAGGCATTGAACTTTCACCAATAAGCACAAAGCAGTATTGTTTATTTTACCTCATTAAATGTACTGATTTATTATTGGCTATTTATCATATAAATTAATATCAAAGACTTATGCACTCTCTCTGTCTACATTATGAAAACTGGTAAAACAAACAAAAATATTATAACAGTGAAATTCCTAATAGGAATTTCAATAATTCCAAAAAGCAATATCCCATGTTTTTTTAAAAACAACAGTTGTTGAGTAAGTGCATTTATTCCGCATCCACAGTCGCAAACAATATAGTCAAGATCTCATGACAGAACACAGACCGGCTAAGTGACACTTTCATTTAGATCGCTAAACTCCAGCTTGTTTGTCGTGTTTACAGATCATTGTCGGCGGCGCTTCTGCAATGAAGAGCGAGCTTGTGTGCATGCTTGCCAGATTGCAAAAAATAAGCAAAGCACCAGGCAGAAAATATATCCTTGTAACAGAGAAGCTCTGATTCGCAGATTTAAACTCTTTATATCTGGCAACTGCATACATGAAAGCTTGCGTAGTAGAGGCATGTACAGCAGTCCGCAATAATATTTTGTCTCCTTTTTTTGACGAAAATAAAAAGAGGTTTTAGTAAAGTTTTTATTTTCTAATACATTTTAGTCTCGTCTTTTATCGTCAGCGAAATTGCATGTTGATCATAGTTATCATTTATTGACCTTATTGTCGTCTTCGTCTCATGGTAATTCATTTAGTCATGGTAAAAAAGCTTGTCAACAAACATTTTTCGTCAGTTTTTGTTAACAAAATTAAATCTATTTTATACAAGTTTTTGAACTTAAGTTTAACAGTTATGAAAAAAGGGCTGGGTAAAAATATAAATTGTGATTTTAATCAATTCTCATTTTTATAAAACAATATTGATTCTTTAATCCCAAGAATAGATTAGTCTGGCCTGTTTTCAGTTAAAGGTTGTATCAGCGATTTCTAGCCTAAAACATAAAGTGTCAATTTCAGCTGAGCTTTCTTCACGATCCGCTCGCTGCCTGCCCCATAAATTGTCTGTGAAAAAAACGCGTCTCTCTGGTCAGCCTAGGGTCCGAGATATGCCAAAAAAACAATCGGCACTAATAAACAAACAGTGTTCCAACCAATCAGCGTCAGGGGTTTGGTGTTGTGGACTTTCCTACTGGTGCAGGGATGTGAGGGAGGCGGAGCGAAAGTCCACAACACCAAACCCCCTGACGCTGATTGGTTGGAACACTGTTTGTTTATCTGTGGAAAGGTTGGTAGTGCCGATTGTTTTTTTTGGCATATCTCGGACCCTAGGCTGACCAGAGAGACGCGTTTTTTTCACAGACAATTTATGGGGCAGGCAGCGAGCGGATCGTGAAGAAAGGTCAGCTGAAATTGACACTTTATGTTTTAGGCTAGAAATCGCTGATACAACCTTTAATTAGCAGAACATTATAGCGTGCTTCCTGTCTAATATATCGCAATAAGCTTTGTGCTTTGTTACTTTTGATATAAAAATTTTTCAGATTTCAAATTATGTCATTTAATTTAATGTGTTTTGTCTCAAAGCAGTGGAAAAAGATTGTAGTAGTGTAGCCCACATAAACCTTTGAAAAAGTGACGTAAGTATTAAGAAATGTGTCCTAACAGTGGTAAAAAACTATAAATCGGGTGGCAGTGGCACAGGTGCTTGAGTCTGTCATCGCTGCTTGCAGCTATATTTACTTTTGATATCTAATATCAATAAGAATTTTTGTAGACCCTGCACAACACAGAATGTGTGCACTGTGCAGATAACACAAGGCAAATAACCCTGCTTGATCTTGCACTTGTATCATAAAATAAATCATCTGTTGTAGCCCTGTTGTAAATAATTTGTCTGCCACACAGACAAATAGCCTGGGTTGGATGTTGAGTTAGGACTGCTCTGAGGTTATAATGGAGCCCTAGTAATGAGAGCAAACAGACAACACCGCACCTGTAAGGCATCTCTCCATCTCGCCACGTGGCCTGGATCAACACTTCAGAACTTCTCATAAATGGCAAACAAAAGAGATGTGCTTGGCCTCAGAGACATGCAGCAGAAGTGACTGGAAAACCCATTACAACCAGTCTGGGTTTTTTCACAAGCCTTCCCATATCCCAAAAGTGTGCTTTGTGTCTTCTGTTCGGCAGCTGCAGCTGCTGGAAACACGACCACATTTGAGATGTGGAGCCTTTTGGATGGCGTCCCACTCTGATTGAGAGCACCATGCCACTGTGAGCCTCAAACACTGTTATGGAAGCACATCTGGCCTGGTGCTCTCAAAACAACAGAGGGGCAGCAAAGCTATTTCTCTGCAGTAAGGAATGGGCCATTGCCCATGAAATCAGAGGCCGTCTTCTGGCCCAAACCCTTCATAAAAATGAAGTCTGACTGTAGGGCGGTGTTTTATTGATACAGTAGAGAAATGAGGGGCACAGACTGCTGTGTGAGGTGGACAAGGCTTGTTAGATTGTGGATGGCTTAAGTTTGATTGGCTCTAGTAGAGAATCAGACTTGCTCATTAATCTTTGGCCCTCAGTTTCTAGGCTGCTTCCAGTAGAGCTATGTAAGATGAAACGTGTATAATTGGAATGTGCTGTATCAAATTTAAGACACTTTTCTCTCCATCAGTTCCTGAAACATATGGATAATTGATAAATTATACAGAATCACGAAACCATGAAATTAGTGATTTCCTAACTGTTTCACACACATGCTTTCTATGTAAGATATAATTTCATATTTATTACCCTGTCAGGCTTTGTTTTGTGATATTTTTTCATTTCTGTTTTATCTGTTCTGTCATAGATATTGAACTGATATTCAATTAAATTACATTTATGCATTTGGCAGAGACTTTTATCTAGGTGCCTCACATTGCATTTCAAAGGCCTTCATTAGCCCTATTCGGATGGTAATTGTTTCTCATGTGGATATCTGTAAAAATAAGTTTACATGAAACCTCAGTGACAAAACTCATGGATTTAG